>NC_091877.1:1883192-2197057 GCF_019399895.1 Cardiocondyla obscurior
ACACCTAATTACCGCGGTAGCCTTAATCGCGCTATTTTTTCTTTTATTTTTTTTAAGGCGGGTGTAAGTCTATTGCATATGTCGGTGGAACTTCTCGGCTTTGCAAAAACAAGGCGAAAATTCCGGTTTAATAGATATATCGTAATTGCGGTGCTACAAGGCCTCGCGCGATACTTTCCCTTCGCGTAATTTAATTAAAGCCGGCGCACTTAATCGGCCGAGAGGTGAACGCCAAGCTTCGACTGCTTCACGGTCTCCAAAGTAGATTAGACAATTTATCACGCAGTTCTACCCCGTCATAAATTTTGACGCAAGCAATTCCGTATGCAACAGGTTGTAAGCCAACTATACAGACGCACACGCGGGTACATCATTATAGTTTAGACGTTAGTCACGCGATATTAGGCACCGGCTCGCTTTCGCCCCCGCCCGGTGCCGACGCAAGAAGCACAGGCGAGGAGTTAATGGTCGTGCCCGGCACGAAGCGCATTTAAATCACGCAATAAATTGCTCAACAACAATGTTCTTCCCGTTTCTCCCGGATATATCTTCCGGGGGGACACATTTTCGCTCTTCGCGCAACGGACAAGCGGCCGCGCGTTGACGCCCGGGCGTATAAACTGCAGAAGCGCGGCTTATCTGCGAACGTTTAATTAGGGGAAAAGTCAGCGGATCCTCACCACGGTGTAATCTTGTCTTCGTGCCTTCCGTATCCCTTCGTGCTCTCGCGATTAATCAAGCGCTCGCCTTCCCTTGGTGACTCCTCCCTTCGCTCGGCGGAGTCTTTGCTACGTTTCCGGTTGTGATAAAAAATAGGTAAGCTCGTTTACCGCTACGTCCGCCTTGCCGTAGGAATTCTTCGTGCTCGCTCGAAAGTAAATACCGTAATTACATCCCCAATTACGCCGCGTAAACATTGGCGTTTGCACATCGGCGGGTAACTGTGTTATTGGCGAGTGTCAGTTTCGCGAACGCCGATCTCTGATGAGAAATTGTCGCGCTGTCAGTTGCATTGGCAGCGTAATTGACGTTTAGACGGGACACTGATTGGCAGCGTGCCGATATTGTAACGAGCTGACAGACGATACGTTGCAAATTAACATTAATTAATTATATAATTAATAATTACTAAATACTTAAATTTTGCCGGGTTATCGTTTAAGGTGTGCATACGCTTAGCGAACGAACACCGAACGATCAGCGAACGCGAATGTTAAAATACAAATCGACATTATAAAAATATCACGCCCACGAAACGTCGCCGAGGAATATCGCGGTCGCGGTGTCCGTTCGATGTTCGTTTGCTAAATATACGCGCCTTGAAACGATCAAATTATTCGTACTTAAAATTTTTACAGCGTTTATAATTGCGGCGCTTAGTATCGCGATTATAGAGCCGTTTATACGTCCTTCGTCTGCGATAATTAAACGACCGTATCTTCGCGGAATTTGGAAGATTATGGGAGGCGCTTCGGTCGGAGGCGCATTTCCCATTCGGACGACACCGTATCTCGCGCGCGAGCTTTACCACGGCAATTATTTCTCGTTCGGTTCAATTAAGCCACTCGGCTGGAAGCATAATGTCGCTCCAGCAAGGATTTAGCAGAATGCTGAAATGCCCTATTAGGGAACAGAAACTAACTCGGTTATACCGTGCGACAATTCCGAGCTTCGCCCTGGGACATTCCTCGCTATCAAGGTACGACCGTCCACATTTGGAGGACCGGATCCTCGATAACATCACTCGCGGGAACGTTTGCACAAGCGAGGAATGTTTTCGAAAATCAGCTTCGAAATCTCTACACGAGCGTCTAGCGATTAATAACGTTACTTTGGAAAAGGGAAATAAAAAAAATCCCGATTAGTATCAAAGCAAGATTAAACGTTTCCTCGTCAACAATTAGCTGCTATTAAAATTACAAACTTCACGCTTTTCTTTCCGAAATGCATTTAACGCTTTCAGGAGATAACGTCGTTTAGATGTAACAACGCCGTAGATCGTTCTGTTTGCGCGTTATGAAAACGCATCGATTCGTTTTAGCTATCAGAAATGTCGTAAAGTACCCAACGGCGTTAACGGATGTCGCAGAGTCAACAGAAGTAAAATCCATTAAAGAATGTCTCGTAAAAAGGCACGATTTACCACGCGTGTTGCACTCGCCGGGAAATCTGATACGCGGCGAAATTTGACGTCGATGTCGTTCGTGCACGCGCGCCGGTGCCCTGAAATTGAATATCGACTATTGTACGCGCTGGGTATTGTTAATAGCGGCGAGTGACCGTGTATTGAGGGGGAAATGGGAGAGGAAAACTCGGTCATCCTGGCGCGGCTCCAAACCTTATCTAACTAAATGCCAGCCGGCTGTCATTAGCATTGCAAAGAGAGCACGCGAGCCGTAAATACGCGAGCGTTTAAACAACGTTTCCGTAGGTAGAAATAAACCGCGATAAAGTGTCGCGGATTTCGACGTCTTGCCGGGAGATTATTTCCCCGTATAAAAATGAAAAGAAGCGAAACGTCCCGCGTTCCCGTCGACGCGAACACGTGAAATAATGCTTATCCCCGCGGTAATATTAACTTACGGCGTTCTTAACGAGGCGTAACGGGGAGAGGACCAGTGCTGAAAGAATCGGTATAAATTGTTAGCGCGGCGCATTGTCTCATTACCGCGTTATTCCGCTACGTTTCTCCATTCTTTTGCGAGTTAATATTCATGACGTTTCGCGAGACGAGCTTACCGCGGAATGATTAAGTAACGTATGGCCTTACGTCGCGAGGCGAACGTGTATAGCCCGAGGTAGCCAGGCGCGTGATACGGTGTGTGTAATCTCTTCAGACCGCTCGACAAGAGCTTTTATGAGCGATATTAATCGCGTTATACCGCCTATTACGCGCGAGCAAGTAGAATGAGAGCAATTTGACCCGACGGTATCCGCGTCCCTGTAAATCCGGCACGTTACGACGCGTCCGAGCGAGCGCTATCTAAATCCAGGAGGATTTAAGAGCCGTCACAGACCGGCTTAGGGCAATGACGCGAAGAATGGATATTCTAATCACTTAAGGAAGATTTCTGCCTCTCTGTGCGCGAATAATTGAGCCGTCAGCGCGGATCCGCGCCTCGCGAGATGTTAACCACCCGTTAATTACCAGCCTTATCCGTCTTCCGCCGTGCGACGTAATTATTTCCACCGAATAAAACGCGTTTTTGTTTTCGAACGTTGCAGCATTGCCGGTAGCCGCTTAAAGTGGAATCAAATGTATTATTAATCTCATTGAATATTCAATACCCTTTTTCACTCGCCCCGTATTAATTTTCGTTGTCGAAAGCGTCTTGTTATTTATTAAATTAAAAAAAAAAATTCTTTTTTTTTATTTTTCCGTGATATCGATAATAAAATTAGATATATTAAAAAATGTTAATATTTAGTTAAAGAGATATTTAGTTAAACTTTTATCTTTTATAGGCATATTCTTTTGTTAAGAAATAAAAAAATTACATTAAAAAGAACTTATATATCCAATTTACCTGCAAGCGAGATATGCAGATTTTAGAGTTTTTGAGCGGAAAAATGGGAAAATAGGGAAACAATGTTGGTAGGAAAGGAAGCAAGTATCAGCGAGAGTAAATAAAAAAAGAAAAGGAAAAGACAGCTAAAGCGAGATTGCGATAGGTAGCGGTGGAGCATAACGGACGGCAATTTTAGTAAGCGGTCATCCAAAACATTGCACGACCTCGTGGATGTTTTGGTGAAAATAGAGAGGATCGGTACGAAGGTGGAACATGAGGCACGATAAAAGAACGACATCGCTACAATTTTAACATACCCTGGGATCGATAACCGCACATTTCTCGCGCATTCAGTGGTCTTATATTTTGCATTTATATTTTCTTTTCATTAAAACTGCGGATTTCGTGTGGTAAAACAACCGCGCGCGAAGCGGAATATCGAATATTAGGAAACGCCCAACACAATGAATGCGATCATTGACGTTACCTAAAATCACTTGTAAAATCGTTCGGTAACTCGACAATGGTATAATAATAGGCGAAAATCAAATGCGCGTGCAATAAATTCCATTTACTCGACAATGGCTGATATTTTTGCTTATTACTTTTGCGTTCACTTTTTCAATGAAGCCATGTTACATAAACAAAACACAATTTTTTTAAAATCCAATATTAATTATCTATAAAATCCATAAAAAAGAAATAGCTTTCAGTTTCTACATATCTCTTTTCACATCGTATGCGAAGAAATGTGTGGTTACCCATTTTGTTCAATTTAGAGGTTGATATGTTTAAAAAATATTTATATTAAAAAAAATAATTTTGAAACGTTAAATAATAAATGCAGTATTAACAAATATTAGATTTAATATTACGAAAGTCGGTCTAATAATTTAATTAAACAGAGTAAAAATAAGATACAAAATTGTATAAAGAAAAAAAAAAAAAATTCAATGAACAGTGCAGTAGGTCTATAATGCAATAATTGGTAAAAAGAAAAGATCTACTTAAAGTTGATTTGAATCTGTTATTTTAAGAAGCTACGAGGACTTTAAATTAAAGTACTGTAAATTAATTTTCGTGACCGTAAATGCTAAGTGTACAGCGTAAAAATGCCGAGGGGCGAAAACTCTGGTCGTACTACTTGGCGTCTCAACAATACGGTCACCGTCACGCGCAATATTCGTTTAACTTACTTATGGGAAATTTGGCGAGTGGACAGATTTTAATCCAACGACCCACTTTACGTTTGCCCTTGCAGTCCGGATACTGCCGGGCTAAATCGGGATAAGAAAGTAGGATAATGCCAACGAACTAAACAAGAACTCTCGACGCGTATGCCAAAATCTCACGAGTGAAAGATCCTTGAAAGGCGCGAGAGCAAACAATGCGAAATAGCTAATTCAGCGGGGTAAAAACGCTCGGAATACCGCCAAATGGCACCGCGTCGCTGTCTCGTGACACTTTTGCAATCAGGAGGAAAGAAGGATAACATAGATAGATCGAGGATCAAGTAAGTTCCACTTTTAACGGTGCGATAGAATTTTTATTACTTTTTCGGCATACAGAAAAATAATATTCAAGGTATCTCAATTAATAAATTGAAGGTTTCACGTGAAATCTCATTTTCACACCTTCGGGAAGGTCTATAGGCCAGGATTGCCTGCATTGTATTTCCCTTGCATCGCACAAGTGTATCGCGAACAGCCGCATTCACAAGCCGATGTCGAGTTTGTAGTTGATTGCCGTTTGTATGAACCGTATCGCGCGGCAGATGATATTTATTGGACGGCTCCGCCGTGCAAGATGGACACGTATCTCTGACGGTGAACCCCGTCGCTAATTCAATTCTGACATATTCGCCGTTATAATTTCACGCCTGATGTTATGCCGGAATTCCAACGCCGGCCGGTGGGTGCAAATATCCTCGCGTCGATTAGAAGCCCCTTCCGTCCCGATATTGGAATCTCGCAGCGGCGCTATTAAATTAATGATCGCGCTCGCGAACAATCGGCGCGCACCGATCGACGTGAGGTAGGAAGAGGGCTCTCTCGCTGGTACCAGCGCGATATTACGGGCAGGGAAATCTTAACCCTCGGGGGCGCATCGTCTCGCTGCGGATACTCGGGGTGGTAACGGCTAAGAGGGAGTTAAAGGGGGGAGAAGATAAACTTAACTAATTATGCATGGATGCAGGCAGCGAGGAGACATTGCGCGGCAAATGTGGACGGGTCGCATTGTGCCACGTTCAAAGTATGCGACGTTATTTTGCTTGCGGGACGGGCAAACCAAGGTAGTGCGCGCGATGTTTGCCGTGCTCTTAAAGGGGCCACGATGGTTGCTTTAGTACCGCGCGGTATTCCGGATTCGTTCCACGCGTTTCCTCTGTGAATGCTTTAACTAATTCTCGCGTAGGAGAATGTCACTCTAAAAACGCGAGGGCACTAACGGCTGTCATTATTTTCCCCCGGAATAAAGTAATACCGGAAACGATTTTTATTATTCCCGCAGCTCTTGTTATTGCGAGAGCGCGTTTGTCTCTGTCTACTTTTCTCTCTTTTCCGCTTCTCTTCGACGTCTATCTTTGTTTCTTTCACTTTTCTCATACTTCTTGCCTCAGCCGCGTTCAAATTCTCCAATGGTCTCTCGTGTCGGTGCATTTACTGTACGAACTTTTTATTTCCTAACAAGCAACGCGAAAGTCACGTACGCGCCGGGTTACGAAAGTCTCTGTACAATTCGGGAAAATTGAACTCTATGCGCCGATTCAGATAGTACAGCGGGACTTCCCGCTTAACGAAGGGTCGTCGAATCAAAATCGTGGAAACCGGATCAAACGTGTGTAAAAAAAAGGAATAAAAAAAGGAATTTCGTTGGTGCGATGTACGTTTCGAGGAGATTAGTTGTAACATTATAATTATTTCTACGTAAAATTTGTGTAAAATACACATATATATCTATACCCATTTAGTATATATTGTGTTCTAATATAGAAAAATGTTGCACATACGTGTAGAATGTAGGTACTCAGTCGTAATTATTTCGAGATTAATATCTACTAGAGACAAAGAGGAAATAAGAGTGACGTTTTTCTTTTTAAAAAAATAAATAATAGTCCTTAAAAAAAAAAAAAAAAAATTATTAATGATAAAATATACATTTCGCTGAAAGAATATATAATTTTCACATCTAAATAACGAGCGTGTATGTATATTACATCTAAAATTAAAAAAGAAAATAAAAACGTATTACACTCTGTGTGATATGTTTTATGAAAGAACAATATCGCGATATTCCTCTGTCTCTAGTGGATATCAATCCTGAAACACTGCAGCTGGATATCGTACCTTGTCGGACACGGTAGCGGGAAGAATGTCGTACAGGTTGAAAAGGGGAAGTACAACATCACGGAAGGATTTGTGGCCCCTGCTTGTGACAGCTTTGGAATCGTCCATCATGGTATTAAACAATTTATCCGTCGCGACGCTGCTATACGCTAGTAGCGCGGTGTCTCGGTACGCGCGACATACGCTAGCGCGCAAAATGTTGATTGAAATTTATAGAAACGCGTTTTTTCCACACTGACAAATACTCTCCATTTAACGCAGAATTATTAGAAAAGTTTCATTATTAAAAAAAAAAAATTTGAATTCAATTCGATAATCATTCGAATGTTTAGCTTCGAATAAAAAATATAAACGCAATAAAAAAAATCCACAAATGTAATTAATTACGAAAGCAATGAAAAAAAGGGATAAAATCGTAAGATAGAAATATGAAAGACTTTTTGACTATTCTAGATTTTGTATGCTCGGCACGTACGCGATGATATCGAACGTTTCCTTTCGCGTCATGCTAAATATTTGCACGAGCCGGGCGGAAGCGAATGCTACTATATCGGATATCGTTTATTTTGGACGTCGGCCAGATCTTAGTAGCGGTAATTTACGGTAAGCCATCGCAGCATGTTTCTTCTCTCTCGGGGTGTCTCTCGAGGGGGTTCTGGCAAGCTGCGTTGCTAAAGAGCGACGACGGTGCGCTCCCGGGCGCGGATTTTCTCTCCTTCGACGATACCTATTCCCGGCAAAAGTCGAGGGACAGGTGGCGATGTCGCGACATTGTAGAATGTGTACGAGGACGATGTTATGAAAAATTAAAATACATCCCGTGGGTGTATTTGCCGTGGAGCGTTACGGTCTTGTAGCGCGAATAAGCATTCTCTGTCCCATGAAAGCAACATAGACTTCTGCAGTGTTGCGAATGTAACGCTTCCGGAAATAAGAAATAAAATTTCCGAGACGTTATTTGCGTTTGCAATTTATGCAAAACTGTTTGCTGCTTTGCGCGCTTTTACTTAAAGTGTGCGTACACTTAGCGAACTCCGGAAGGATACCGACGATCGCGATATTTCTCGGTTGCGCGTTATATTTTTGCAGCGATTGAATCCGTTTCTAAATGCACGCGTTCGCTGTTGTTTTATAAACTCCGTTTTTATGAAAAGTATTTGCATTTTTACATTTGTTAAGTCACCTATTTTATGCAATGTAAATAAATCAAAATTAATTATACATATAATTTACACATTAGCGACGTAGATAAATGCAAAGAAGGGGGAGGGGGGCTTACCGAGTTGATATAGTTGGTGAGAGACAAGCCGCCGTCCCAAGGGTGCTCGAGTTCGCAGGAAATATTGGCGGGTCTTAAAGCATGGGATTGCTCCAGGGTACGTAATCCCACCGCGAACACCTGTACACTGTCATACATTAACGCCGGTTCGGCCTGAAAAAATATGAATCTCGGGTTACTTTACTCATTGCCTGTGCGCGTCCAATAACATAAAACTTGGGCGACTTAAGTAACGCGTATATTTCTAAAGGCTTAGAATTATTGCTGGTTGATCAAGAGCCTTATTTAAATCATTTAAAGACAAATGTAAATAGCTCTGAAAGCGGTTTCGTTTAACGGTGTATTTAATTCGGGTGGGTAAGATTTCTTCTTGTTAATTTAGAAATATTAATTACCATAAAACTCGTAATCATTTCAATTAATTAAAGGTAATGCGAGCGAAGTACGAGGACAAAAGGATTTTCGAAAAGCAAACGGGTGCAAATTATGTGCTCGTAGCGAAATGCTCCGTTTATTAATCGTAACGCTATTAGTCACGTGGGCGCGTTTATTTCCATGAATTATGAAATTCACGCTACGTCGCCGTGTCGAAGTTACGCGCCAGTTCTAATCTAGTCGTCACGACGGCGGCGACGACGTTGCTGCGTTCTCGCCGGAAACGTCGGCGGAAAATGTAATATTCAGTGAGAAGAGACTACGGAAGATTTGATGGCAGCGTTGCGTGAATTAATTTTGTTCATGCGTTATTTATTCCTGTCCTATCAAAAGCTCGTTGATGATGTTTATTATATAAATCCTTTTTTTTTTTTTAATTTTAATTTTATTTTTATTATAGTCACATTGTGCAACAGTTGCTAAAGAAAAACGTGTGTATTTTATATTTTTTATTACGAGATGTGTTATAATTTATATAGGCACTTTAATTTATTATTACGCTTGTTCGAGGGACTTTTTTTATAAAAATTACCAATATATTTAAAATTGATAAAATGGAATATTGCCACTGCCACGTTTATCGCACACCAAATTAATATATTTTATTGCTAGTCGCTATGTTTTATTATACAATTACAATATTAATATTAATACGGATAAATAATAAAAATTTATCTCATAATAACATAATAACAAATAAATAAATTAGAAAAAAACGATTACAATTAAATCATTAGTAACAGCATTTATTTAATTTACAAAATGCTATTCGTATAACAAATAAAATAATATCAACGCAATGATCAGTCGCCGGTCTACAATAAAAAAAAAAAAAAAAATTACTAATGACGCTGGTAGTAAAAAAAAAAAAAAAAACTTTAATGCCACGTTTGGGACAAACTCAACCTCCAATATATTTGCTTCCGGTGATGGCGATCGATGCCAAGGCAGTCACGTCGCGAATTGATTTCACTCGTATTTCAGAGTCGTGAAACGATGCTAAGCACGACGCGACCATTCCCGCCTGCAACCGCTTCTCGTCTTCATTTCCTTCCCTTTCCCTGTACCTTCTTCACGCCGCGCGTCCTGGATGGCACGTATTTGAGGCGGACAAACACGCGGAAGCATCCAGGAAACGACCGGCGCCCGTGCTTAGTCTTGCGCGTCTCTTCATCACTCGCTACTATATGTTCGCCCTTTCTGTTACGGGTAGTCTGCGGAGGTACGCTGTTTGCCCTGAGGCTGAAGTACGACGTGTCCCCGCACCCACCCGCGCGTTGATTCAATATTACGTTTTCCTTGATAATGCGCGAATTTAGCGCGACTAATCAACTTTTGCGACTCCAGCCGATTTCAATGCTCTCTCGTTTCGCATTTCCCCGATTTTCCGCGGGTGAAAGACCTTCCACGGACCCTCCCTTGGTACTTTCTTCAGAGTTTCAAGCCAACTCTTCGAAAATTTTAACGATTGTTCTCGACGCTCGAAGCGACGAAACGACGAAAAAGAGGTCTTGGCAATATTTTAATTTCTAGATTAAATTTTTTTTTTTTTTGAGAATAAAAAGGAAAAACAGAACAAAAATTGACAGAAAAAATGCTCCGATTATAATTTATACACGCGCGTGAAACATATTTTAGTATGAAAAAAAGGTGCGATCGCGTACAAATACACCTCCGGTGGTGCGATTTTTCAGACATCGAGGAGAGCCTCTTCGGTCTGCACATACTAAAGCTTTTTCGCGTTGCATCCCACGAGAATTAAGAATCTGATAGGAAGCTGAAAGGTCGCTATTTTATTTATACCATGTCGGAATTATATTTAACCGCGCGATGATTTCCTCAAAGCTGACTCTGCCGAAAGAAAAACAAAATTGAAATCTCTCCAGAATTATAATCGAAAATTAAGTTTTAGAACAACATACTTTTTTGTTGCTTTTGTTTCGTGTAAATTTCAGCGCATTGTTAAAACGTTATTTTGCATCTTTAATGCTTCTGTATTATTACGCGTCAACAACTGAGGCCATTGATCGCATCAATTATAAAATATCAAGGTTTAATTACATAAAGAATTCACAACAATTTTACGCGTCCGCTACGCGAGGGCGAGGGAAAGTTACGCGTGCAATTTCGTTCGATATTAGTTCATAAATAATCGATGTCAACCGTCTGGCGGTTCTACAATTACGTTAAAACCTCCGAGGCCGCGCGGGTCAGTAATAATCTGGAATGAGAATTCACCGGGAAGTTTGTTTATTCGTGTAAAAGTTGATGAGCTGGCGCTAACGTAATTTATGCGACGGAATACGCAAACGTGCGACGGCGGGATAAAGCGAATGTGACTCCCCGAGTAGGTGCGGGCATATCCTGCTTGTCTTACTTCCGCCTGAGGCAAACAATAAAGCTACGGCAAACTATTTGTAGACACAAATCTAGTCTCGGTGAACTTGAAATCTGTCTGGAATAGCTTACGGGCTAACTGCGGGCGGTTGTTCTCTTTCTACTTTTTTTTTCTTTTTTTTTTTCTACCCTGCGGCAGCGAGTATGCTGTTATACGAGAACGAAAACTAAATTTACCTGGGACATAACCGTTCGTTGCATCGCGGTGAGAAACTCGGAAAATTTATTGTTAATTGTATATTAATTCTGACGAAAGCAATCGTTACATAAAACAATTAAATTTAAAGAAAAAAATTAAGTGCTTTATTCGCGTAAAGTTAAAATATATTAATATTAATATACTTTATAAAGAGGATTCAATTAAATGTTCTAAATTAAATTGTATTTGCAATTAACATTTATAAGTACGTGGGAAAATGCGTACACGTCGACACGTCAAGATCCGCCAGTTATAAAAGTCCCACGTAATGGGGTAATAACGCGTGTTGTATCACGTCGATGTTCGTGTTAAATAATATTTCGGTGGACGTTAATGCGAGCTCGTGCTGATAACTTCCCAGACAGCCGGAATTATTACACGCGTATCAATCAATTAACGATCCGGCTGCTCTATGCGATTTCATTTATCATGCATCTCGCGCCGCAAATTCTCATCTATAATTATGAAACGCGCCAACGAATAAATTATGCGGGACAATAAAATCGCATCCCCGTAGTAATACAATTCGGTGCACGCGTGTACAGGTTTTTGTTTATTGAAATAACGTGGGATTTACGGCACCGAGGTGCGAAAGCCGCGGCGTCGTCGCGTGCAAAACGGTACACGGCGAAATGACAGGTATGCAACGGAATAATGCGCCCGTCAATAAAATAATCGTTATATACGAGCGAATAAATTTCTGAATTTTTCCGACCGCTGCACTCATTCGCCGCGATCGGCCGCGATGCGACGCGTCGAGGCGACGATGCGCGAAAGATCGATAAAGCGTGCAAATGGCTCTCGCTGGTTACCGCAGTCCTAAAATAAGGCCGGTCCGTGGCGTAATTTTTTGCGGCGATACGCATAAATCGGCGCGAAGAGTCCCGGGAAATCGGAGTCCCCCACCCCCTCCCCAACCTTTGCGTCTTTAATCAAACCGCGTAAAACGTTTCCGTTTATTGAATTTGTTTCCCGGCGTATCGTGACGCTGGTACAAAATGCAGGCAAGTACGTCGAAATCCCGCACGTCTGTGCCAATTTGTACACGTACATTTTCCCAGTCGCCGCACTCGGTCGGACAACACGGTCCAAAGCGCAATGACGCGTAAACAGAATAACAACGACGAATACGCGGACGCAATGGTATATATGGATATATTTTGAAATTGGGATTGGGCCGAAATAATGAAATCCCATGTAGTACCGGAAACGACGAGTTTAATCGATGGCACGTGACTAGCTCTATTCATTGCGCGGAGCGAAACAGTATTGACGAAACGGAAACTCATAAACCAACGCGGGACAGAAGTCGGTTATTGCAATAGCCCGGGCGGCACGAAACGATTCCGCTATCGTAGTAAACTTTTCGCGTTTGATAGAGGACAAAAATTCGATATATATAATTTATAATTTGCGGCGCATGGAATTCCCTCGCGTCAACCGCGTGTAAATAACTTTTTTAAATAACACCAACAATACGGTATGATTTAAAACACGAATATTTCTTTTCACTAGATTAACGTCAAACTTTTTTTTTCTAATACTTTGTTTTTTTATTTTTTTTTACGTGCGCACAATTATTCGCGGCGCAACTGCGTTTCTGCGACGTCGCGTATTTGTTCTCCATATTATCACAACGGATCTTGCGAAACGAGTGGCAGCGATAATTTTAATTTCGCGTAACGTCAAAATACGCCTTTCGGGACAGTCGTGGAACACGCGTCGCAATGCAATTGCGTTCTGCAAGCGCGTACGTGCGTGCGTGCCCGCGTCGCGGAAAAATTGCGTCCAACGCATCCCGCGGAGTGAATTCGGGAGCTGGGAAAAATTAATAGCCGGCGGTAGACGACGCGGTTATCACTTTTTTCTCCCCCTCCCACCCCCTCATCCCCTTGTGATCCGGTGATCGGCGTGTACGGAACCGTGCGTATCGATCGTATCGATCGCGATGGCTCTCACCAAACATGAAAACATTTTATCGCGTAGCCTCATGAGATGTGACAAATACAACAAAGCGCATACTCCTTCCTGTCCCGGTCGAAAAAGGTCAAAACACACCCGCCAGCGTTCAGCGTCGAACGCGATCGCTTCGCGATGCTGCGCGTTTGATGATTCTTTTCTCTATAACGAGAGACGCGTATTTTATTTCAGTTTTTTTTTTTGAGCGAAACCGAGTGGATTATTGTGATTACCGCTTAATAGGATTTTGTTCACGCGGCTCGCCGGCGTAATTTTCGCGTCAAGTAATCGCGAGCAGGTAGAATTTCTATTCATACTTGAAATTTTCAATTTTTGATTTATAAAAGAATGTAATTATAATGGAACTTTTCCATGTACTTATTCATTAAAATCGACAAATTAATTATTCGTAATTTTCGTTTGGTAATTCGTTTTTTAAGCATTTCAATGATGTGCTTTTAATAAAGATACGTATACAATTTTGTATTAAAAGTTAGTTTGATATTTAATTATTAACGAATATTTATTAAAATTACAAAAATTATTTACGCGTTGCAAAAGAGAAGAAAAAAGACTTTTCAATATATGTAGGTTATCGTATTGTCTGGTTAAACAATAATTTGTTTAATTTAATTAAAATTATGTGCGCCTCACTGTATTTTCTATCAAAACCTTTACGCTTTATTATGCCCGTGTCGGAACGAAAATGAGGTGGACGAGCTCACGCGTATTATCAGAAATCTCTTAGTTGGATGGAAGTTGTGATAGTTGTTGCACTGTGAATACACTCTAGTTATCCGAAGCTAATTGGAGCGTGGTTTTAATTAGCCCGAGTTTAACCAACGGACAGGAATGGCAAGCGTGGCTTCACCTAGGAGCATTTAATCGAATATATGCGTATTGAGGCACTATAAAGCTTCACATTTTTCGCGTGCATAATAGTTAATAAGTCATCAATGTCATTCGATACCATGCTGTTGAAATTGCATTATTCACGAACAACGACGATCATACGCAATTAAATTCGCGACGGGCTTGCCTATATGCCAATTCAAAAGCCTTTATGATATAAAGCTTGAAAAAAATTCTCCCCACGCGATCCATTTAAAATTACGGTAAAGTTGCTTCAACAATTTTTTACTGCCGGTGCTTTAAGTAATTAAAAAAAATGTTAAATAAACTTGTACGTACGTACGAGCATTTATTATAAGGATTATATTTCTGAATGGGTATTAACTCGCTAGCTACGGATGAATCCGTACCGTTAAGCATAGTTTTGTTTCGTATAGCGCAGACTTTCGAAAGAGTGGACGCGGTAGTACCTACTCGACCGATACAAGCAGGCGCGCGAGACCGAACAGCTCCTGGAAATTGGCAATTTCGCGCGAATAATGAAGAAACTGGCAATCGCGGGCACCAGTCAAGTGTCCGGTAGATTAAAGTCTTGTCTAGGTCGGATGGATCGGTGGTTAGCCATTGGACATTCGTTAGCTCTGGTAAGCTCCCGTCGCGCGTTTGGCAAGGCGAGGTCGAAACTTTGATACTTCCTAATCCACGATCCAACTCCCATTCAGATAATCGCGCCACGGAATTAGTTCGAAAAGGTCTGTCATTTGTCCGGCTCGTTGGTTCGCGTCGTCTCTTTCTTGAAACGCGCATTTAACTTTGCAACGAACGGCGACGGGACCGCCTCACGACTTCTGGTCCGGTCTTAGGATTGGCCTGTTCATTAGCATTTAAATGGAAATGCCTCGTCAAACTACTTGCCGTCCTCACCTTCCTTGTCAGTTTGGTTAGAAATGTTGCTGGTGAGGAATTTAAATGAATCGAAAATGACAATCAATTTGGTGAAATGCATATTATTTGTCGTCTCAGTTAATGCGATAAAAATCGATTTATTAATTATCTATATTCTTCAGTGAAGCGTAAAAAGCGCGACGTACCGTCTGAATTTACTCAGCTTCTACGACATTCATAAGCGCGAATGGACCGTTCCCTCGCGTTACATGTATTTTCACTCATCGTAAATTCCGTCTTCGAATAGATCCTTTTAAGTAAGTGTCCATTTACGGAATCCCGTTCCGAAAAATTCTCGTTATGAAGATAAATTCCTTCCTCTTAGTCTGACGTAATTGAAATAAATACTACTCGGAGCGCGGATTCTGAAACAAATCTTGCTTTATGTCGCGGGATTCCACGGACGCGAATTTCTTCCTTTCCGCCAGCCTGTTTGGCAAATAGAAATTTCTTTATGAACTCCTTGGCTTAACCAATCTTCTACGTGCAAGCGTAGCTTCCGCCCAGCCGGGATAACGGGAAGAGAAACGATAATGGTCCTTATCCCGCTTGCCACTGACTACTAAGCTGCGATCCGATTTGTTTAAATCTAAGAATGTCTAGGGCCCGGCTCATGTTACTTTTAACTTGATCAGAATGCAGCGTGAATAATTTATCACAGGATAGATCGTGTATTACGCTCGTCCCAGCGTGTCCCTCAGCGTCATTATGATGGTTATTTAAAATAAAAAAAAAATCTATCGGCGTTTGTAATACATCGAGCACTCTCGTGGAATTCTTTGCTCTTAGTGATACGTTTGCATTCGATACTCCGCTTGATGAATGTTTCGGGACTTTTAATTTTTAAATTCTACTATTAAATTCTATTGTTAAATTTTTTAATTCTATTTTATACGATACCTTTTTAAAATTATAACAGTGGAAAAATTAATAGTAAAATCCGCGTGTTTTTTATTTTTTATTATTTTTTTTTTTTACAATATGATGTTTTGCGTGATATTTTATAAAGTGAACATCATGATGGACAGGGTATTCAATTTCAAATGGACAGTTTTTCAATTTTATATTGTAATGCTGCATGTATGCGGATGATGGAGAGAAAGAGAGGGTAGGGAAGCGAGAGAGAAAGAAAGAATATAAGTCAAGCTGCATTTGATGTATTGCTTTTCCAATAAATAACAAAAAAAAAAAAATATATATATATTTCACGATAATATAATATTTGTTACAATAGTTGGAACGGGTTTACTTTGCTGTCGGCAAATGTCACAAATTCCTGTTGAACGTTTTCGATGCATTGTTTTTTTTTTTTTTTTTTTTTTACGTGACAGGAATGTTAGAAAATTCACAGCTTTTTAACTTATCTGTTTTACGTATTTTGTATCGTTTTCAAATCTAATTCCGCAAACGTTTACATAATCTACGATATTCATTTTTATTTAAACGCCGCCGAGCGTGTTTTATGTCTACCGACTCGTTTACACGCCTCAGGGCAATCTTTTCCTTTCTAGTTATTGATGAAAATTTAGTCGTGGCATGCGTCGTGTCGCAAAGGTCTGTTAGCGTATTGAAATGCAATTGTCATTAATCCATGGAGCTGCAAACCATATTTAATTACGCGCGAGGAATTAGTTGCGCGGTGCGCAATAATGAACTTCTGCGTTTTATGTGAAGAAATTTCCCATTGACCGTGGCGCGTTCCGTAATGACTCGTAATAATAGGCGAAGCTATTTGCAGGGAACGCTGTAAATTGGTTGTTTGTAATCGGCCTGATATTGACAGTTCAGCAACGAATATAATTTACGATAGTGGAAGGCAATGCGATTTGTTCGCAACGATAAACTTCTGAACACGATATCGCAGTGTTGCAAAAAAAATTCTTAAGAAACGCTTTTTCATCGTCTTTAACAATAGTTTCTTTTTCTTTTTTTTTTACATTTTTGCAGATCAAATTATCTTATTTTAATTAATTAAGTTATTTTACAATATTTATCTTATTAAAAAATATTCAGGCAATTTAAATAAGAATAATATTTTACGACGCAGTGGACATTCGCGATTAGCGAAACATGTGTTAGTTTTTGTGGCTAGCATGTCGTAGATTTTTTTTTTTTTTTTCTAAAAAGTTGCAACCAGGCCACTGTCGTTCTAACCATATTTCTGACCACTGCAGTCGCTACGGGAACTTACCTTCCTAGTATGACTACAGCCCGCTTGCCAAATAAAATAATAAAACCTTTCGAGTGCGAGATAGCCTGATTTATGACACTAAGAGCAAAGGTTATCCAGCATAGACCAGAGGATTCAGTGATTCATTGGCCGAGCGGATTGGAGAAGAGTTAAGAGAAATATGAGACAGCGAGATAGAAATCTTGATGCCCGGGGCCTTCCTTCCCTCTCTCATTAATCCCCGCATTAAGTGAAAAATAGTAATTAATGGCTGCTCATTATACACACGTTCGAAGATAGTTTATAAAATGAGGCCTTTTCACTCTCGTCTGAATAAAGAGAAACCGTTTCTACTCGTCGTAATTAATTTTTACTCTGCGTACACATTCGCATTTTAAGCATTATAACTGTTGACTACAGTCGTTCACATAAAAATTAATTAACTAAATGTAGCATTTAGAAGTAACTCTTTCTTTTGATATTTAATTTATTTATCTATAAATTATAAATACATAAATTACAAAGTTTTTCTTTTAATTTATAAAAAAGAAAAAAAAAAGATAGTATATATTATGGAGAAAAGATAAAAATGCTGTAAAAAAATTATTAATGAAATTTCAAATTTTGTTTTTTTTTTTCTTTTTCAATATAAAAGTTTCGGATAACGTAACTTCCGGAAGATGTTTAAGCTTACAAAATCCCGAGCCGCGTGAAACACATATTCATTTTTTCTTCTTTATTTTTTTATCGACGAAAGTCGTTGGAGCTTACAGAATCGCGCAATTAGGCACGTCTATTCACCGGGGGTGGTTTCTTCATCACGATTTAATGTAGATCTTTCTCATTACGCCGCTACATCAGCGGCGCGCACACACTCGCCCGCCTCGCGTTTCCAGCCGCGGACGAGACTGAAAAAGTCCATCTCGTCTCTACGAGGTTGTTAGCTCCTCTCGTCGAGTGGGCGATGTAAGAAGGGGATGGAAAACGTACGACGGGGGAGGCAAGCGCGTTGCCGGCAGTCGACGCGCGATCAGTATGCATCTGCGGTTTCCACGTTGGTGTAACAAGCTTCTTCTTATCCGGGCGCGGTCTTGTCTCACTCGTTCCCCGTCACGTAAAAGTCAATCCTCTCGCTCACTTCGGTCTACGTAGCCTACTTACATCGCGCTTCTTGTGTAACCACGTCTATATTTTCTCGGCCGAAGCCCGAGTCGCGGTTCCGAGTCTAGAGGGAGAGTTAACCAGGTATGCCCACCCCGCTTATCTCGGTGGCTGGCTCCCCGGGCTCGGTGAAGCCACCTACTTCTTTCTCTCGACCCTCGACGCCTAAACTGCGTTCCATTTTCTTTTTCTTCCTTTGCTCTTCTGCCGCCGCCGAGCGTTGATTGTGACCGTGCTTTTTGTGCGGCTTTGCCGGAGTTAACTCGGTCGTTTAGCGGCGCGGAAAAGGAAGAGGGCTGGCTGGCGGGTCTGACGGGGTTGGCGGGGGGTTGACGTCGGCGGTAACGGAACTTGGTTGAAGAGGGTAGGAGGGGGGGATGCAACGATGCACGCTTCAAGTGGTGTTGAAACAAAAGCCGCCGTAGGGTAATTTCACTACGAGCTGCATACGAGAACGTCGGCAACGGCGACGACGCGAACAGGTTGCCTTCGACAATAGAGGATGGGCGTTTGACAATTCGCTTGAAAGCGAACGGGAGGAATTATCTAGGGGGCTTAAGAAGATTGCCGACGAGCTCTTAAACTTGCGGCGCAAAGATAAGTCGTGTATTTCGTATTTGAAAGACAGCCACGTCTCGTGCTACTTTTAATTCTCGATTGATAACGAGCTGAAACTAAATTCTCTAATCGTAATTATAAATTCTAATTACCGCAACTGGATTGCTGACATAAATTATGAAGTATTATTAGGACGCTGAACTTTCGCAAAGGAGATTTGATTAAGCGACTTGGAAAAATATGGATTTATTTTCGCTCGTTATCGCGGAGAGATTGTTTTTAAAAGCGAAAGGAAGTCTTAGAACAGCACGAACACCTGCGTCCATTTCACTAACGAGATAAAATAATAATAACAGTCGTGGACTCTAGAGCTTCTTTTGACATTTTCGAATACGCAATGTGCGTGCGTGTGGTAAATTAATAAAATTGCAAAAATAAAAAAAAATAATATTAAAAAACATCCGTCTGAAATTACGATCATGAATATTTTGTAAATATTTTTAGATTTAGATTCCGCTTTCTGCCCAAATTTTCACAAGAGCGCGTGTTAAATCTTCCCTTTCCCTGGCTCCGGCAATGCTCCTTGGTAATTACATAGACTACTTCAGACGCAGACGTTAATTCGAATTGTTTCGTTGATATCCACCGATACGACCACGCTTGATAACATTTTTGCAAGCAATTAGACCGTTCCGGAATGGTCCGTAATCTCGCTGCCTTGACGTCCGAAATTCCGGCAAGCAGTAAACGCGAAAAAAAAAAGAAAAGAAAAAAAAATTCTGGTTATAGGGTCGTAATCGTGAATGCTGAGCGTTCCAAAATTCTACAGTCAGCGGCGCCGCTTCTGTCGAGAAAACTTTAAGTTTTCTATAACGCGCCGCGGCGATGGCGGCAAGGGTGAAATATAGAAGTAATTTATCGGGATCAAGATGCTTTTCTCGAGTGCTTTTAAGTAAGTGAGTCTCGCAATCCGCTTTTAAAGTGTATATTACATTCGAATATTACGTGCTGCTTCCGTATTGTGCCGCCCCGGGAAGTTTAACGGCTGTAGCGGAAGTAATTAGAGAACTCTTTTCCTCGTGGACCTAAACTCGGCCATTTCCTCATGAATTGTAAATGTGGCCAAGTTTTTTAATCTTAGTATCGCATCTGGAATTTCAGATTGTCTATTTACAATTCGTTCTCGTCGCCCATAGCACGGATGGAAATTTTGATTATCTTAAAAATGGAATATTGGAAAATATACTAAGCTTTTGCACGTTTGCTTTGTAAATAGATCGCATATTTATTTTGTTACGAGTTATTGTTTGAGAAATCATTCTTGAATCTTTTTTTTAAAGTGCAGCGTAAGTGAAAAAAAAATTACAAATTTAAGAACTCTTGTTCTTCGATATCGATATAATTTTAAGACCGATGTCAAACACTCGTTGAATAAAAGAACGTTCTTTCGTCCCGTTTATCACAGCGGTAGCGATATTCCCCGGCATATTTTTCGAAAAAGGCAAATATACGTTTTCCGAGGAAATATAAACTTTATCTTTCCGGATGGTCGTTCCGACAAAAGATCGCACTTTTCTCTCCGGCCCGTCGGAGCCCCTCAATTTTGTTATACATGCAAATAATCCTTTCGCGTTCGTAGAATGCCGTCCTTCGGGAGAATGAGATTTGAGGGTGTAAAAAAAAGAAAAAAAAAACAAAAATAACCACAAAGAATACTCGAAGCGTAACGCAGAAGTTTCAGAAATAGCGCCATTCTATTTGAATTATTACTTCCGAACTCGAAGATGTTTCGCGTAAGTGAACTTTTGGGCTGGAGATTTATAAAAAATGCAATTGCATTAGTAGGAAAAAAAAAGAAAAAATTTAACAAGTATTCAAATTTCCCTGATTGCGGAAGCGCGATTAAATGCATGCGTTGTGCGACTTCCCCGCGAATACGCACGGTGCTTCATCGACACGCCATTCGACGCGTTCGCACAAAGTCGTCGACGTCGTCGTCGCCGCGATAACGCTCTGATCTGCATCTAAATTGAAAAGAAAAAAAAAAAAAAGAGAGAAAAAAAGACGTTAAGTTTCACGCGTCGTGAGCTCGTTGCGAAACCCGCCGCAGGTTTTATATGCATAGCGAATATGTGATAATTCTGTTACAAACCACAAGGCGAAAGAGTAGCAAGGAGTTCTTTATCTCTTTCTCTCTCAAATTATTATTATTATTTTTTTCATAGAGACTCATTATCCTTATGCCACAAATAATGAAAATTTTTTAAATATTATTTGTACTTATTTGTACTGTACGCTATGCTAATGAATGTCTGAAAAGGAGAACGCGGGGAGGCAGGCATCCTTTCATTTTCATTTTACGCAACACTGATATTTATTCTAATTATAGTAAATAATATTTCGTAAATTGGGGGTTATGCGGTATAACTCGTTAATGAGGAAGATTGCGCCGGCAACATATTGTACGTACGCTGGAATTCGTAACCACGCAATTTAGCCAGAATGTTATACAATTTAAATGCAAATACAACTTTCTTTTTCCATATATGCATTAGGAGGAAATCATATATCATAATTTAATAGAAGTTGAATTGACTGGAGACATATGTGTGCGCAAAGTACAAAGTCAAACGTTGAATTTCCATTTCCCGATATCGCAATATCCGAGTATTTTATGTAGATTTTACGACAGCATATTCGCATACGCGGGGCTTTTTTTTTAAATTATTGTATATGCTTAAATCGGGAACTAGTAATAAGATTAAAATTAATTGAAAAGCCAGCTTAATCGCTATGTCGTCGACGATCTATTTCGACGTCAATAGTTATTAATCTCTTTACGTGCAAACGACGAAAAACTTTTCCGCTGAATAATTTTTTATTTTTTTTTAATTATATCTTGTTTTATTATTGCATCGAAAAAAGAAAAAAAAAACACACCCGTTGCTTTGATAACAGCGATGACTGTTGTTATCTACGTATTCATTACTCGTGATGTGGCAGCGCATACGTTCCAATAGCTTTTAGCCGATTTTATCGCCCCATATAACTCCATTCAGCGATGTTGACGCGCAGATATCGAAACTAGGTTCACTAACGTGTATATACAATGTGACGATAAATTGTTTTACATCTTTCATTGAGATTCTGCCAATCTTTCAAAGGTACAATGCCGTCATCGTACAAAATTATGGTTGATAAAACTCGTTTGTGAAATAAAAGTATAGTACATCAGTATACAGTTGTTACGTTTTACGAATAAAAATACGAAAACAGATCGTAAAGTAAAAAAAAAAAAGAAAATGATTTCTTTCGTAAATGAAAACTTTTCGAATATTTCTTTCTTTATTAACGCAAGGTGAATCTTGAAATTATGAAAAGTCGCAGATTACGCAAATATATCGAATAATACATCGAATCATAAATATTTAACGAGCCCTCAAGTTTCTTACGAGCCTCACCTTTTTAATTATAAAATCAAAGCACTGAATTATCTTTCCGAATATACTAGGCGCGCGCGTTTCCACAAACAGAAAGCTCGTGTGTGCTTACCTGGATGATCCTCGATTTATTGAGGATTGTGTTACCCGACGGCTGATAGCGCTCCATGTCCCTCAGAATACTACGTACGCCGACGTCATTCGCGTCGACCAAACGAAAGGCAGTGATATTGACAAAATTGTACTTGAAGTCCTCGAGGTCGAAGGTTTCGATATCCTGCGGAAAGCGAGCGAATCGAGTCGCGGACCAAGTGGGTTTTCACTGTGCGTTTCAATATCCCTAGGGTACTTACGAAAGTCGTGAAGAGGTAGTGGTACTTGTAATCATTCATCTGCAGCTGCAGAATCTGCAATATATGCGATACGGTCAGCTGGGACCGCTTGGGCGAGATAGAATATATGTATATTTAAAATACGAATCGACGATCTTCTAAAATCGTAACAAATTTTTTTTTACAACGCGGAGAAATCTACGGTCAATTTTCGTTCTTAAACAGTCCTGCGCGTGAAAATTGTTTGGAATAACTTTGAATTAATAATTTATCGACAGAAAACTTTTTCAAACGCGGTATCTTTTCGTAGTTTTTTTTTTCAATATTTAGTTTCGCATACTTTTCATAATTAATTGACAGTATTTTTTAGGAATTGTAAAATATTTTAAACAGTAATTACATATGATTACGCGATTGAAGCGCGTGTAGAAAAATTATTACCATTCGTAGAAAATGATGCATGTGCTCGGGTTTTGTGTCTACGATGACATTTCGAATTTCCTTGCTTTTTATTTCGGAGAGGACCTGCCTGTACGACTTGAGATCTGCTTGTCGGAGAGTGACTTCGATATCACCGATTTTCGGCGATCTCACTATCTCCCGAAGCTTCACCAATCCTGAAAAAAAATTAAGAACATATTTCTTTTATTTTATTTTATTTTTTTGTTTTTCTCTCTCAATACATCAGTAGCGTAAAATCTAAATTTTTGAGAGCCGCAAGTACGATTGACGATGTCGACGCGAGTGAATCGTTTGTTTCGCGATCTTCGTTGGAATTATCAGGTTGGTCGCTTAATGGCACGGAAACCCGTGAATCGCGCTATACGACGAAATCAATACTCTCCAGTGCCTAAGTAATCAAGGTATCTGACTTGCAGGTCTTCTGGGGAGACACAGGCTCTGTTCTCTTGTAAGTTAACGGCGCGAACTTTGGCCCTTGAGATTCCGACGCGTGCCTTAGACGGGTGGCAAGATTTCGGCCTGTCAGTTTCCTTCGAGCGCGAACCGCCCAAGTCGAGATAATCTTTCACGGTAAACTCCACCCATGCAAACGAACTGCTGATTGATACGTTCGAGTTTGCTCGTGCGAATCGATATCTAAATATAGACCACCTACATTAGGTCTCGCGTTTGCCCGTCCCTTTAATTTTTCGCTTGTCTCAATTATTACTCCCCGTATCCGTTTCATCTCGACCATTTATTAATCGAAACTGTTCGAATCTTCTCGCGGTAGTATGGAAAAAATTATCTTCGACGTTAGTTCGTTTCTACATATACCGATCGTGTTAAAGAGCTTACGTATATTAAGCAATATTAGCCTTATTTGCATAAAAAGATTTCTGAAAGTGTAGAAAAGAAAATGTCTTTTTTATTGTAATAATAAATATTAAGTTCGTCGTGGATAACTGTACGCTAAATAGTTAACAGTATTTAATTCAGAAGCGAGTAAGAGTTTAATTGAAGCTGTCTCAAGCGACGATTCGTACAAGACTATGAGAACATGTTCTCATGTAAGCAGATTTTGTCTCCCAAAGGACAGCATCCGACAATTATCTTGGGAAGCACAATAAATAATAGTCGCAGTGGTTTAAGATTAAGCAGCGTATGTTTCGTACATCAATACTGTGTCGATCGCATAAAGTATTTTTAATTTACGATATAATAACTAATAGAATATTATAAAAAAGATTATTTCGAAGAATTTAATAAAAATTTGTAGCATGTGTAATCAACACATTTTTATTCGTTAATTTTCTCGACAAACAATTGCATTTTGATAGTAGATAAAACTATTTAAAAAAATTCTATTATTATAAAAAAAAAAAAATTATTATATAAATTAGAAATAATTTGCGTGACACAATAGCAAAAGGTAGTTGAAAGAGATAATTAAATTGGGCGTTACAGCTTGAACTGAAAATAATAACTAGAATATTTCTCACGGTTTGTGGTGTGACCCGTTGCAACTCAATTTATGAACACTTTGCGTACACCAAGAACGGACTTTCATGAGAGCCATTTGAAACGACAATTTTAATTAAAATAGCATTTCGAGCGTTTTACTGCTTTGCGCAATTTCACGCGAGACATGCGAGGTAGAAAGAAAAAAAAAAAAAAAAAAAAAGAGAGAGAGAGAAATCGAGAGATAATATAGGCAGTATCTTTTATTAAAATTGACGCGAAAAGCCATAGAGCGTGATGAATTATCTCAAGTTGCGTTTCAAGACAGTTGGTGAACATTCATCAAAGTGGAACAACAGAACGTCATTTACGATTCTATAGTTCTGGCAAGAGAACTGCACCGTGCAGATGACTAACTAGGGAATTGGCACTGTCCGACTTAACGTACATTGTGTTTAAGGGGTACTGAGGAAGATTGCGTTCTCAGGGAACGAGGCATGACGTGCGGAAATGAGCGCAATGCGACGCAATTTCTCACTGCGATCCGCGTTGCGGTTTCGGACTTAACAGCACGGTGTTATCTCGGCTTTCGACGGCGAGCATTGAGAAATGTTTCCGCGATATTTCGCACGTTTTTACATATAACTCGCGTAATATAAGCGCGCTTTATATCTTATTATAATTATCTTTTTCTGTTCGCTTAAAGAATAATACGAAGATCGTTAATAAAAATGAGTAAAAACGGAAGTTCCACTTGAGACGAAAAAAAAAAAAAAAAAAAAAAAATTATAAGTATTGTCGACTTTGCACAAATCTTAGGAGAGACCGAGATAATTGGTTGCATTATTTGCGAGATTCCGCGAAACGCGAAACAGGAAAGATGATACGGACGAGATCGAACGTGGTGGATGCATAAGAACGATAACTTATTCGGAGAATCGGGAAGTCGTAGACTGTACGAGAGAAAGCGCTTCGTGCGTCTTCTCCCAATGGAGGAAAAATTATCATATCGGTTTTTCTACACTCTAATAACGACCACTTACGTACTCGAAATGTCGATACGCCTCGACGATGCGAAATATTGCGCTGAGTCGGCGCCCCGACCGCGAAAGGATGCCGTCAACGATTACTTGCCTTCTTCTTTTTCGTTTCTCGCCTCGAGTGGATCGCGCGATGACAGACGATCGAAATAATTGGATCGCCGGCTGTCTTAAACATGCGCATTTCAAGAGAAACGGCCGAATGAATATTGGAGACGCGAACGAGCCGCGGGAAGCTGAGAGACTCGATTTGGAAGTACTTTAATAGTGCTTTGGAATATAAATGCATTTTAAGTCACGTAAAAAAAAAAAGATACTTGCCGATGTTTTTTAATATTATTCTAAGAAAGTATAAGAAGTAATTATATTCCGTCAAAGAACAAAGATAATAGCTATTGCCTCTGCGAAGCTTAAAAAAAAAGTATAACATTATTTTAATAAAATTTAAGGGAAAAAAAATTTATTCAAGCGTTATTATACGTACGAGATCATTTTACGGCTAGTGTCGGTGCTTCATAAAAATGCTTGTTTTCGGAAGATTTGCTCGTGTCCCATCAGGACCGGTCAGTCGATCGTGCGGAACAACGACATATTGTGGAAGTTCGACGATCGTCGAGTTATTCGAAAAGTTCGCGGAGACTCGCTGCATCTGGAAACGAACTCTGGCTTCTGCGTTCTTCCATGATTTAGCTATCGTGTAAAACATACGCGCTCGACTGGACATTTACAGAGGGGGGGTCCGGGATCGTAAAATTCTCATTATAACGAAGAGAAATTCTTCCTCGCATACGTGAAGATGCACCGCGTGGCGGAATATCTACGGAAAGGTCCCGAAATGACAACGCTCATACGTAATTTTTAGGAATGCAACGTTCGCGTTCCGTTCCTCGCGTAATATTCTTTAAATTTCCATGTAATTACCGGATTATTTTCAATTTATAGAACGAGATCGTCGAGGGGCGCGTTTAGGATTTAAAACCATTTAGCACACGCGCCATTCAATGCGATAGGAAAAGTTAAGCATAAGATGCTCGTAGCTTTCTGTCGTGGATCTTCAAGATCTCTAGAATGCTATTGGACTGTCACTTTCAGAGGTTATAAAAATACAAGACCGTATCGCCTGGTTTTGACGGATCTTACGTAAAAAGGATTTGACGTTTCATGCTTGAGCTAGCAAACTTTACGGAACGAGCGTACTAAAGAAATAAGAAGGAAACATCTCGGCAAAATATATCGCAAATAAAATGTAGAAAGTAAAAAAGCAGCCTGGTGGTGGATGCACCTGGCGTTAAAAATGTTACACTCTTACTAAAAAGATGGAGCGTTAAACGCACTAAAATAAATCGCAAAATTATTACCACTTCCGGAATTAACAATGTATATCCCAAACGACTTTACTTTTAAGTCTCGTATTCGCGGTATTTCGATCAAATTCGCGGGACGCAAAAATTTTTCAATAAAATTGTCGACTGCCGGAAAGAAAAATGAAAAATATATAAGCCAGCCTTGTTTTTTTTTCTTTTTTTTCTTTCTTTACCATTCTGCATCGAAATATAAAAATGCAGGGCTGTGCGTTCAGCGGGACGATTCGTCCTTCCGCCAGCGACTCCATTATTCTGAAGGGTTCCTGAAGGAATGCGAACGGTAAGGAACGGTAGAATGAAAGGGCGAGGGGAGTAACGTAAGAAGGGGGGAATGCGCGGAGATGGTTGTTCGATGGAGTGAGCGAGTCTTGGAAGTTCCACAATGGACTGTGATGGGCCAGGTTGAAGGTTCATTGGCGATTCTCGGGACGTAAGGACACGGAATCAGGTTGGCGGGGGAGAGTACGAAGCGGGCTCGAAACCGTTTCGGCCACTCGACGTGCTCCTTTTTCGGGTGGAGAAAAAGCGGAAAGTACCATCGCCTCTCTCGCGGCGAATTCCTCTCCCTTCCGTGTTTTCCGCGTAGACGAATGAAGCCCGATCTTATTATACCGCGGATTGGAAAACCACCGTCGAATTAACCGTGAAACATTAATCCACGTGGCGGTTTCATTTCGCGCAAGCCCGCGATGAACTCCGAATGCAATTACGACTCGTCGGAATCTCGCCGCTGACTTTTCGCTGAATAATGTCTAACGAGCTGGAGCACGTAAGTCGGCTCACATAAAGACGGGACGGACGTGGAAGAATTTTCGCTTAATATCGCGCCGTATTATTCGTGCGATAACACGTCGTTATTTCAATCGGAAAAACTCTTCCCCGGCAGAAACGTAACTCCTCTCGTGCCTTTTATATCGCGTAGTTTATTAACCCGACACTTAATGCGCCTGTTTCGATCTATTAAGCAACTTAACGTGGAAATAATTTACTTAATACGACGTCGAAGATAATGCTCCTCGTTACGTTTATCAGTTCATTTATTAAGGCTTAAAATTCACGCCGCGAGGATAATTCTACGTGGCGGCATTAGTGCGGAGGGATAAGTGGCACGTCCCGCAGGCGCAAAACTAGACAGCTCCGCGTAGTCACGATTTCTCTAGTTCGTTATCAACATTGTATGTTGCATGCACATATCTGGTGTATACGGGGAAACTTGGCGTTGATATTACCCCGTGCCACGGACACGGGACTTCATTGTAAAGTCTATCTCGCTATATCTGCCAGTGGAGTAATGCGGACGGCGTTTATTGTACGGCGGAAGGCTCCTAATGCGGTGACTTGATTTTGCTCGTTCCGCGCTAATGCGCGATATCTCCCTCGCGCGCGAGCAGAGGGCGGAAACTCAATTAAATTCGCGGAGATGAATGCACCCTCGGCGGCCGAAACAAATGGTCACGTCTCCGTATTTAGACGCGTGTCAAACAAGAGCGATTAGATATTAAACGTGAAAGCGGCATCGCCTTCTCCCCCTCCCTCCTCTGGCTACCTTCTCTCGTTTTGCGTGCCGAAAATTAGATAACAACACTCGCGGGATCTCTCGTCATATATAGGTCAAAGTATTACGGTATTCTCTGTACGTGGCCTATTCGGAATTCCATTTTCGTTTGAAATTGCAGACGAGGCGAAGATGTTTGAACTTTTTGAGAAAGATCTGAATTGACATTCCACGCCGGTCTAAAGGCATACAGGGAATAACGATTACGAAATTCTTCGGGGTACCAATAATTTTGTCGGCGCAAAAAGAGGGACGGCGGCGAGAGGGAAAGAGGACGTACGGAACTTACCGTTAATACCGTGGAAAGAGAATTGAATTAAATGTATTCGATAATTTTCTTTAAAGTAATTATACGTGCTTTAAGTTCGCACGCGTGGTGAAATTCCCAATGAGCGTGCCTATCGGTTGATTAGATGGAACGCAGCGATTCGAGAAATGCGCAAAGTGGATAGCGGTTGTTACCGTTCTGGGTAGGAGGAGGGGGAGGAGGGGGAGGAAGTTTCCGCGTCGTCGCGAGAACTCCGCGGGACGGAAAACGAGTAAAGTAATCGCGAATCGATACTAGCGGCTCTCTAAACTACTTGAAAGTTGAAAGAGATCTAATGCCACGCTGTCTGGCTCCCAAGATAGCACCGTGGTGCTCGCGCTAGGCACTTGCGCCATCGATTGAATGAGCCAATCTCGTAAACTGTCCGGCATCTCTTACCGGCAAAGGCGACCGACCCGGGACGATTTAATTTAACAGTTCGAGAGAGTTAATTCTTTAGAATTGCTAAATTCGTTAACTCTTACATGTTAAACCGACGTTGGATGTAACGTACCGGGAACGATCCGCGTTACGTTCTCGCGATGATATAATGCAGAGGACCGATTCTGCCCGAGAGATTTTTCGAGTAAAGCCGTAAAGTCGACGTTGAGCCGCTCGAACATGTCACGGCGCATCGTCACGACGATGTTCGATCCGGTAAGGTAAGACGAAATTCCGCCGAAACGAATCCGCGGGGCCCCGGTAACGACAAACACGCTCGAGACGTGTACGATTTCGACGACCCGAATCCCTTACACCTCCGCGGGTACATAGCGCGCCGGAATTGAAAGTGTAGGAAACACGGAGATCCCGGAGTCCCGGTAAATCTCTCGAGGAATTCAGCGTCGACTCTAGTAAAGGGTGGGATGTGCGAGGAGGGGGGAAGAGGGCGCAGAGGGCTCGAACGAGATAGCGAGAAGCCCAGCAGGGGGTCAGGGGCGTTCTAATCGGCTTGTACGTGTACTTCCCTCACAAATAGCTAAGCTCGTTGTGGAGGGCGGTTAAGCTCGGGAGATGTTTTCATCAAAGGTGGTTAAATTCCGCGAAAATCCCCGTAGAGAGACGCGGAAATGAAATTATCGACACGGCGGCGAAGTTGGATAGAAAAACTTAAGACGTTGTCGCCCCATTGGCGAAAGCGCTAATCTATCGACGGCGGCGCGTTTTCACTTCATTTTATCGCGCGCATGTTTCATTCGATTGCGTACAACCGTTGCTTTTAATCGCCTTGTAATCGAATACTAATACGGGAGTTTAAGCCACACACGCATCCATTGATTTTATTATCAATTTTACATGCCTATTGACATCATTCAATACAGGTGGATCATAGCGTAATAATTTTCCTTTAATAGCTTATTGCGTTATGTATAGTCGAATTTATGTCATATAAATTGATACGGTCTCTTTGATTGAATCTCTCTCTCTCTCTTTCTCTTTCTCTCACTCCACTTTATATCAATATAATTTCGCGATTCACTATAACTGCTATTGACTTCGTATAATGCAGCAAAATCCTAGCTCAGTTAATACTTTTACGCTACGCTTTAGGGTTGTATTAAATTTTTATTAATTACTATAATCAGTTTTTAGCGCTTATTTAACGTGGTAATTGTTTCATTATCAATTAAATATTATCAAATTTTTATTCAACGAGAACAAGTGTCTTAACAATCGTAGTAATCTCTGCTACTCGATAAATTACGAATAGCCGGGAATAGAAATAAAAAAAAATAAAGAAAAATAAAAAAAAATTGCCTACGAAGATAAAACGTAAAATACACGTCTTGTGAAACAGACAGAGTCTGCAGACGGTGGGATTTTGGCGGCGATTTTGCAGAAGATCACGTATACGGTAGTGAACTGCGGTTACGACTCACGTGCCGTAATAATCAGTCACAGAAATATTCCGACGTCGCGAAACGTATACGTTTTCCGCGAAGTACGATTTTTCTCGCGTTAATAATATTATCTCTAATTCAACGCAATCGCTCGCATCCGGAGAGTTGCGCTTTTTCATCTGACCACTCGTCGCTCGCTTGTTATTTCCGAATAAATTACGCGAGAGGCGATTCGAGTGCGCGGTTCCGTTATAAATAATTAATGCATTTTTCCTGGCATATTCTTGAGGCAAAGTAAAATATACAGGCTATATTAAAAATTGATTTTTCGCGGCCGAATTTGCATTTAGGTACGTCTTCGGACTATTTAAATATGTAAAATAAATTAAATTTTAAATAAAACCATTAAGCGAATTAATTAACTAAATGGAATCGGTTTAAAAAACTGTTTTTTTTTTTTTTTTTTTTTTTTAAACGAGTTCGACTGTCGGCTACAATCAGACTTCATTCCTGCTTGAATCTTCCAAATCATCTATCGCCGCTAACATCTTACTCCTTTCTCAAACTGAATAAAGTATAATTTTATGCGAAAGCATATCAGAGAAATATTGCTTTGACATGCGCGTGCACACACGGATTCTTGTAAAAAGTACCATACACGCACAGTTCGGATTTCAAAGAACTTTGAAATCGGCTTTATGCCAAGGGAAATTTCAAAGTGGACTTGAACGTTCGATCGTTTTTGCCGACGTGCAATGCTCCGCCGCGATACTTTCAATACAAATGAATACTGGCTCTGCAAAAACTCATTCATTAAATAGAAATCTTCTGTTTAATTAAATTAATCTCCGATTTTTGCAAAACAAACGCAAGCGATTTCAAACTTCAAAGAGATTAGGGAAGCGATAATACAACTTCTATTTAATTAATTAAGTAGTTACAGAATCGTTCAGATCAAACAGCAAAGTTCAATGAACACGCAATTTTTTTTTTCTCTTCGTGTCATTTGCGGTAAAAAAAAAAAGGAAAATGTTCCCACGAGGAAATTTGTATTGAGAGTACGTTATTTCTTTTGCGCCCGCGTCAAATAAGAAAAAATAAGAAATTTATGTTACTCACCGTGGTCGTCTTCGTAAATGATCACCACTTTGGTCCAATTGAGAAACTCCATTATGTCCTGATAAGCGGCGTTGAGCAGACTTTGTGCGGGGTAGAGATTGATGCTGAATTCTTTCGCTTCCGTCTCCAGGTCCAGCCTGGCCTCGAGATGCGGAATATCAAGGGCGTCGCAAATACTATGAATGTGCTGTCCCAGGATCGGATCCTGAGGACCGAAAACCGCCTGGACGCCGTGCTTGACCTGCTGACACGCTGCAACAAATAAAGTGGCACGCGCGTTTTTAGGTCGAACGGCTCCTTCGGCGAATTTGAGCAAATCGCGGTAGCTACGACTTGGCAATGGCGTTTGATTTAAGAGCAATTTGGCATTAACTCCGCTCGCCCGCATTAAGAGGCAATAATTTAACCCGGCATTCTCAAAACGGATTCTCGTAGGCGCTGATTTTAATTATCCGAAGAAAAATCGCGACTGTAATGTTGCTATATCGCTCGCTATTAGTTTAATCAAGCGTTCTTTTTTTTTTTCTCCCCCTTTCGTCCTTACGCAATTAACGTTTCTCTGTCCAACCTCCCGTTCTCGCGGCGAGAAAGAAGAAAGCGATTAACTCGGAATTACGAGTTTTCCTCGCGCCGTTAATGTCGACATAATGATGCCGTGTCACGGTCGATAATCCACTCCGGCGTGGCCAAGAAAACTACCGTAAACTGGAGGGTAACGCTGCATTAACGCTACGCTACATGTAGAACACGACATCGTACCATTCGCCCGCGGCCTGCGCCACTTCGTGGCCGTTGTGCGAGCGTAAGGGCTGGGGGGCTGTTGTACGTGCGGAATGGCCGAACCTCAAGTGTCTCGGTCATCTCCATCCTCGTCTCACCCGAATCGCGGTTATCTCGCCGTAAGTTCCAAGTGTTGCCGCACGTCCGGCCAACGTTATATACAATCGACCGAGCCAGAGTTACCCGAGCATCGCCCCCGCCCGTTCCGCAGAAATAAACCCGCCGCCTTGTCCGTCTCTGTCTTTACGTCGCCAAGTTAATTTACGTCGTCGCGCGCGGACGGAAATCGATTTCCGCCGAGCGTGCCGGCACTTCGAAGTCACCCCGCGTCTGATTGTGAGTAACAACAAGACCGCGTTAGTTGGATCAAGCGCCACGAATAGCGAATTTCGGTAAACGCGAACAGTATCGCGCTTCCGGATTGCTCGCGTGCTTCCCGGGGAGTTACGACGTAAAGTGCCGCGTGACGATTGTTACCCGAGAAATCCTGCAAGGAATTGCGAACCAGGCAGGACGGGTTAGCGCAATCAGCATAAATGCATATACGCTAAACGGCGATACGTGAGAAATACGCGGGGTCTTCGCTGTACGTAATCGGTAATAAAAGTTACGAAACCGCCGTCAAATATTTAGATGTACAGAAGTCATTAGCGGTGTAGGCAAAGTCGCTACCACGCTCGAAAAATGTTAGATTTCTTTTTATGACGGATGATTAAGCCGTCCAGTTATCTCCGATTATCGCGAGGGAACGGCGGAAAAGATCAACGGGTTTGCTGGAAGCCGGCGAGTAATGGCTTCTTGTGCAGTGAGATAATGGGTTTTCGAGGTTCCATTATCATTCCACGCTACGGCGATGATATCGCCGTCATTATACGCGGATTACAACAATCCGGATGGTTCCTTTCTTTATAGCGCGCCATTTCTAATGATCCGCCCGATAATACAAAGCTACGGAGAAAAATGCCAGACGCGATTAGACCGAAAAAAAAAATTTTATGCAGATGGTAATAATTATACCGCTTCGATGCCAAATCAATCAATCATGACGTGAAACCTCGACTTGCTGCTCTCGCTCGAAAGAATTCGCGTTCGAAGAAAAACGTCCGGTTAAGTCACTTTTCGCTTCTCAATGTTAAATTTTAACGAGTCGTTCGATCGATTTATTTGAAATTGCCCCGTTGATGAGTGTAATGTGATTGCTAGGTATCTAGGAACGGCAAACTTTCGGAATTAAAAAGGAAGAAGTGCCTCTCTTGCAAAAAAAAAAAAAAAAAATCAACCTAATTCGCAGTGTTCTTGCAATAATGACTCAACGATTTGCGGTACTTTTGCCCGCGTTTCGAATGCGGCTTGTTGCATCGTCTCAATCTGCCAGACATTAAATTTGCACAGATTATTAAGCCATGGCAAGCACGCGAAGGTAAATGGCCGAGGCCAAAATAAACTTTCAGCCGACTCGTGCTGGCGCTCAAAGCGCAAAGCGTGGAAAAATCAAGTTGGCTGTAAACGAGTCTCTCTCGAAAGTAAACGAGGTTTAATTCGTTGCTTAATGGGGTGATCGTTAGCCCCTGGCAAACGTGCCTGCGCTCTCTCTTTCCTTTCCTCTTTCTCACTTGCTATACGTGCCCCCTCTCCCCTCTTTTTTTTTTTTTATTGAAGTACTTTGCTATTCCTCTTCATGGAAACAATTTTCAATACAAAGTGCGTTTATAATAAATTGAATTCCGTCGTTCTTTTTTTCCTTTTTTAAAAATCGTGCATGTATATTATTAAAAATAAAAAAAAATTTATTTCCGTTTTCCAATACTGTTTCGTTAGATGATAAGAGGACGGTTGAAACGAACAGATAATTGAACCGAAAGAAAATAAAATACACGCTGTAAAATAAAAATAAGTAATAAGAGCACGCGAAAAGATTGTAGCGATAAAAGTGGAATATAAGAACCAAAAAGATCTCTTGATCGTTAGCGCAGAACAAATGCGTTTGCTCTCAGTAGGAAGCCTTCCGATGAATGTTCTTTTACCCACAAATTTTTCTTTGACTAGTTACTTGTACATACACAGATCGATGCATCCTAAGTAAAAAAAAAAATAAAAATAAAAATAATAAATAAATAAATAATATAAAAAATTAAAAGAAAAAAAAAACGTTTAACAAAGTTTTTCTAAAATATTATTGCCTGTTTCTTGGCAAACTCAGTAAAAACGGAGTTATCCGGGGAAATCTTTCGCGAATAGAATTTTTCCTTGCACCGCCGTGCGAGAAATAATGGCTAAAAAATTGTCGAGCTAGTGACGTTACGTCGCACGTAATCTACTGTGGAACGAAGTCCTTTTCGATACGCGTGTAGATATAGTCATCTGAACGGAAATATCGAACTTGTTGCAACGAATATATCTCGCGCGACACTCGATGTTCCGACCATCAGAAAAAAAATTTGTTTCCCTGCGAACATGGTGGAATTTCTTGTATCGTTTGCAACGCACACACGCCCGCGCGAATATTTCTCGTACACGATGCACCGCGCGATCGGTGGACACAATCGACAGAACGATATATATAAGTCTGACGTTTTATTACCTCCGCATTCGGTTCCTATCAAGAGATACTCGAAGGGTATAAACCAGGATAAGAAAAAGAGACGATATTTTCGACATTATTTGTTAGAGATCGCCGGACGTAACAATAATTGCAATTTTTGCCGTCGTCAGGTATTTAACGTTTCTGTGATTACTTTCAGCACGAATTGCCAAGCGAGTAATACTACTCGCGTACTATTTTGAAAAATAAAAGGAATTTATGTTTGCTAAAATATGAAAGCCTTTGTGGTATTTGTTAAAAACCTGCGGTATTTGGCAGAAATTGAATACGGTTATTATATTGAATCGTAAATGACAATTTAATAAATTCTAGATTGCATGATATTCCGTGCACTGTAAATTACGATTGTATAAATAAAAATAAAATTGTAAGGATTATTTCAAAACGGAATATTTCAATGAATTTAATACAGTGCGAAAAAAAAAAAAATATAGTCATATATTAAAAATATTTTTAATTGTCTAATAATTTTCTTGACACATTTTTGTTTTTTTTTTCTCGCGCAAAATCTCTCCAAGTCATTAATAAATATTTTACGTCAAAACGCGCACGAATATCTTAATGTAATATAGGATGATATAATACACGTATGTAATGTACCGATTCTAGTCTATACATATATTGATTGATTGATTTAGCGCTTCTGGTTTAAAATGAAATAAATGTAGTTTATTTGATTCTCTTTCGAAAGCCTCGGAATTCCCGACACCGAATTCCCACGGCGATATAAACCACGGCTTTTGTGAAAAAACCGCTGATGAGGAAAAAAAAAAAAAAACCATCTAGCGGCAATTTCGGGAATAAACGCAATTTCACATACGCTGGAATTTATATCGTAAAAAAAAAAAGTTATTCTTCTCTGAAAAATACATTTAGCGAAATCGCGGGTAACATCATTTCGCGTTGCTTGTTATCGCGCATGAATACCCGGACACGTTCGATATCGTGTTGTGCAAACAGTCCCAGCAAAACAAAATTATTTTTCAACGTCATTAGTTTTTTCGCATTATAACGTGACAGCGTGCATTAATTTATACAGTGACGATAACGACATTAATACCGCACTTTGAATATTCTATCGAAATTATTTCCAGAATTATTATTAATAATCGACGTTAATAAAACGGCATATTAAAATGGCATTTAATCGTAACGCTATACTAATATGCAATTCGTATCTTTTTTCATTAAATCGCATTACTTGCCAATTAAAATAGTGAACATTTTGGGTCTAGCGTATTTCTTCGTTCGATTCATTTCATCAAACTTGCAGTCATTTATTGCTGTACGAAGTAACCGAATCGCCTTATTTCTCCGCGGTTCCTCTCGGATTAGTCTCTAAGTTTCGCGCTGTAACTCGGTTACGACCACTTCATTACCGAGTATCTAACTAGATGGTACCCTACCGGCAGTCAATCGTATATATAGCCTCGTGTCAATTGATTCGAAGACTATGCATAGTCGAGTAGCCTGAATTCAGTTGTCCACTTGGTTCACGCTAGTAATTACATTATCCCCGAACTTTAAAGCAATTAACGCGGGCACCTCGCGGGTCCTCGAGCAAAACCCATGAATCTTCGGTGGCTCAAACGAATCTCGGTTTCGACACGAGAAGGAAGATCCAATTGTGTTAGCCGATAATATTAATCGATTTTATTTTAATTTTAATGAAACGAGAATGGCACGCGGTACGTTATTCATCCGCCGACTCTCGAATATTCCCGACGATGTGCGGCCTTACTTCCCCGCGTGACTTTATAGAAATCGTTCGTCTTCGACTCGATAAATCCGAGATGTTCCATCTGCGGGGTCTACTTTGTCGCACGGGGTTAGTATTGATTTCAAGACCGAATTCTAAGCTGAAAACGGCTAGGCGGATTCAGTATAATCATACAAAGAGCAACGTCGGCGGCTCTTATTTCAAGGACATAGTCTCTGGTCTCAAGTACTAAATTGGAAAGCGAGATCGATTGCGGCGAAAGAAAGAGAGTAACGCGAGAGCGGAGACGGCAGAGTTGAATCGCAGACCGGGGGGCGACCGGAAACACAGAAAATAAGAGAAGGCGAAAGCGAACTGTGGAGGCGAGCCAGCTAGCCAGCCAGCCAATCGTATCTGAATTTGTTTACGACGACAGTGCGCTGTCGAAAAAGTTTCTGTGGCTGACGTCGACGTCGTGCACGAGAAATACGAAAGTTAGCCCCTTTTAACGGAGTACCGCTGCCACAGTCAGTTTCGCGTTAATCCGGCGTGGGTCGAAATGCCCCTTACTCGCCCGCCGGCGGGCTCGGGCAAGGATTAATCATATTTCGAGAGGACCGTAGGTGGCTCAACTTCCTCCTTCAATGATCAGATCATCCGCGCCGGAGGTTCTCGAAGGTCAGGTCCATTACGGATAAGTCGTAATACGTATTCGAAGGGTAAGTTCCGGCCTCGGGTAAATGAAATTCGCGAAGATCCACGAGATCCAAGGTTAACGTTTGTCCGGCCGCACAATAGACGGGATATTCCGTTCTTCGAAGCTCGCGCGTCTCTCTCCGCGCAGTTCCGTACAATAAATCGAAAAAAGGAGAGCGCGCCGTCGCAAAGTACAATGGGAGCCGGCGGAGGATCATCGATGCCTATTTCCGGAGTTCCTCCTTTTTTTTTTTTTTTCCCACCAATACGCTCGAGGAAAAATCCAGCCTGCGCGATGCTCAATCTACTTGCTGTCGTCGACCAAAAATCGACCGCCGGGATTGTCGCGAGGAGATCCTGATACGTTATGAGCTTGGCCGCCGGCCACGAGAGTTATCTTCCTTCTCGCGCGCCGTGCCAATAGCGCTTCGCCGATGAATCTAACCGCAGGACTAAGCGACAACTTCGCTATCTGGGATTGCGCGACGGGAGAAAGATTTGCTATACTTCTTAATTTCGCGGGCGCGATAAGGCGGGTGCGTTTAAATCAATGACGCGAGAACGTCGAAGATAAAGCGGCGATGACAACGCGCTGTCTGTGCGAGTGTAAAAGAATAAAAAAAGAGGAGAGCAATTACATTGCTTCTTACGTCTCTTGGCCGTTTAACGCGCGTCGTCAGCTAGTATTTGAATTACCGCGTCGCTGTGTAATCAGGTTGATTACCATCTTACTCGAGGTAATTAAGTAATTTTACGAGCATGTGCGGGGAAGCTAACGTTAATGCACGAGTCGTTAAACGAATTAGCAATATAAATCGGTAATAAGACCATAGACTTTTCGCAAGTCGGAGTTGTTACCGGAGGACAGTGTGCGTCGTACGATTTAATTTAGCTTTATGATCTCTCGCTTGAATGACGGCACGTTAAAATTAACGATTGTTCCGAGAACAATCTTTCGTTACCTTAATTTTTTTTTCCTTTTATTTTTAATTTTTTTTAGACATTACAAAGCGCGCGCGCTATTTGCCTTTGCTTCTTCTACATCAAAGAAAACGGTTTTACATTTAACAGCTTTAAGCAATGCGCTACGGATGTACATGAATTTATTGCACGGTGCTTTAAATAACGCTTCTCGTCTCTTTGAATATAATTTATTTGTATATACATTCGAACTTTAATTATATTTATTTTCATAAGTCGATTAATTAATTAACTACTTAAAATTATTAATTCAATCAATCGAATAGTGTACAGAATCGTGTACAGTGATTTAATAAATTCTTTGGCGTGTCGGATTGCGTAGCGGGCGAGCGACCGGGAGAGATCGGTCATATGAGCGGCTTACGTGACTCTCGCGCGCGCGCGCAGTGTGACGTCGCAGATCCTCACACTCCCACTACTCACACTCCTCTTCCGGTGACCGAGCGGTCCGGGCGCACGTGGTAGCACGTGGCGCGTGATCGAAAGAAATCGTAGTCGGCAGTGATACACGTGTTCGAGTATACAAAAATGAGTCTCAGAGTGATTTGTCTTTCCCGATGAATGCTCCGAACGCGGAGAGGACTTCTCGAAAGTAATTAAAGTAATTTATATCACTATTTATCACGTTCTTCTTATGCGCGTTTCTGAAGTGATCTCCATGACCGCGAGTAATTAATTTCGGCTTTCTCCGACCAAGCTTCGAGCAAGATAAAGCATCGTAGATTACGCAATGCGTAGTCGACGTGATCGTCGGTGCACAATTGTCGCGGTAGTTCAGGACGCGTTAGTTAGCATAGGTTAGCTTGCGCCGAAATACATTATAAATTAATTGTTTTGTGAGCTGTTACCTGACCCGACTAACCAAATTTTGTTTTCTGTTACAGGAAAGGACTGAGGAACGCAATAAAAGTAGTGCTTATCGTTATCGATATTTAATAAACGAACCGCCGGCGGTTCGTCTATTTTGTTCCGCGAATGCCGTGCAAGGTCGCGCGAGTTTAATTTATTATTCGGGTTATTAATTTATTATCGCGAGTGTCCAGTGCGCGGAGGGATGGCTCGACTCGACACCCCCACTGAGAGGAGGAGCAGGCCTCGGAAAGGCGGCATGCATCGGTGGAGCAACCCGTTGGTAAGAATCATTTTTTAATTATAAAATAAATAGCTCTCTTCGTTCCTCAACTATACCGCTTTGTCGTGTCGATAACGAGAAGTAATTTGAAATAACAGCAATTTTATTAATTAATATAAAAGAAAGTTATACATTTAAAAAATGGTTTAATTGCTTTGAGATATTTTTCAAAAAAATAATTAACGTTGTTTTTAATTGTCGAGTTGTGAGAAATTAATTAGAGGCGCGTAATTTTATTTATTTTTTTTTAACATTAGACGTTGATTCAAAGTTTCTACATTTAATATTTTTATTTGTTACAGGATCGTCGCAACTCCACTGCAGCGCATCGGTCGGTGAGTCGCATGCTTTTATTGTACTAACCCTATGGGGAATCTATCCCGTTGATAAAGAAAAATAATAGAATAATACTGCGATATAAATAAAATAATATAATACAGTTTCCTATCGCATATAATAAATATAAAAAACCGAAAAAACCCGAAAAACCGAAAAACCGAATGTTCCGCGTGTAGTTTTTTTTTATGTTGAAAAAATAAAATTAAATGATATATTACGTTCACCGTTGCTAAGGGGACCGCGTCGATATCGATATATCATACGCCGTTCTCTCTTGGCAACGAATTGGAGACACTTTCCTTTACAGCGGCTTAAATCTACTGCGTCTCGAGAGAATGCCTTGGCAATGACCCGGCAAGACCTTTTTACGAGCGCGGAATAATTATGGGTCTAAGTCCGGCTGTTCACATTTTCACGTCGCGCACCCTTTTTTCCCTCCCTCTGCGTCGTAATAATTCAGTCTTACCCTTCTCACAAATTTTTATAGGGAGATAAGAGTTGTTTTAATATTTCTAATATAGTCCATCGCAATTTTTTTATTTTTTTTTAAAGCCGCGTTAGACCGAATCAAATTCGATTATTGCCGCTTTTCGCGATACTGATTGCTTTTCTCGCTTGGCTCGCTTTGTGCCGCGAGAGTAAATATCAGCTGTCGAAGAGTTATGTAGTTTGACAGTTCTGAACGACAGGGTTGTCGTAACGCTTCGATAATATTTTCTGAATACTGCGGTAATTATACGTAATAATTAGTATTAATCGTTGAATTTATTACGCACGAATATACTAAAAGTTTCCTTAGGATTTTTATCTTAGCGAAAGGGCAATTAACAGAAAGGGCAATTATTGTGTCTCTAATTATTTTTCTGCATCTTCAATTTTTATCAAAAAATCATTGAGCATTTGAACTACAAATGCATTTAATTTATTCGCGCCTCTCTCGCGAGCGAGCCGTATAATTTCGCACGAAACTAAGACTAATTCTGTAAAAGTTTCTGCAACCTAATATCCTTACGGCAACTAAACTTCAGTTTCTCAAAGAGTAATGCGGGGCCGTATTATTTTATCGCGTCTGGCGTGTTGCATAACGAGCAGCCTTACTGGCGACTTCTCTCTTTTAAAGTCCTTCAGATTATCGCATATACCGCCAGCTGGAGCTTTAACAACCGCGCGCGTCGGGCATCCCCGTGAAAGGAGCACCATACTAATTGACTTCTTGCAACTTTTCGCGGGAACCGCCTTCCCAGTAACTTCTAACTTTGTCGGTATCGAGACGCGGACCCGCTCCTTTCTCGCGCCCTTCCCTCGGTTAGCTCGTATCCCAACGACGAGGTCAGAGAACGCGGCTCATTAAAATTTCAAAGTACCACCCCCCCCCCCCTCCCGCCGTTATGTTCGGCGAGAACGAAGACCGTTCGCGTTTCACAGGTTCCCCATCAATTTGTTAGTTATTACCTAGGCATTAATTGGCAATAATCACGGCATCTTTAACGTGCTTCGATCATTTTCTCACTATCAAACAGACCTTTATCCATAAATTAAATTATTCATTTAATACTTTTACTAGGTAGACCTTTTTTTTTTATTTTACGTCGACGCATCGTCAAATAAAATAAAATAAAAAATTAGTAAATTATTTTATATCTTTTCTGTTGTCACTCGATGCAAATCATGCGAAAAGATACACGTCTGTTAACTGGAAACTCGTATGTAGGCGCGTCGTTTAACTATGCATCACTTATGCTCCGTTAAGCACGTACGATTATTCCTTATAAATATTCGACGATTGCCCGATTAAACGAATAATCAACGTTCTCGATTAGCATCTCGTATATACATATTAACGGTAAAAAAAAAAGTAGGAAAATGTTTTAAAATTATTTCCAAATATATTTTTATTTAAAATATTCATTATATACGATTTCGCCAGAAGGATATCTTTCATTTGCAAGTACAAGCAATGCCTCATTGTCCATACTGTACAAAGTATAACGATAACTGAAGTTGGGAATTAACTTTTGCAAGTATTATCGTATTTTTGACTTGCAAAAATCAATTAATTTGGCCACTTATAAAAGAATATTTCTTAATTTTTGCGACAAGCATATTTTATTATTAAAAAAAATACATATACCGTAATGTTACATTCGGTAATATTTTACCGGATAATTCTATCTGAAGGGACAATAAATAGTAAAAATATCTAGCAATAGTATTCGAATTTGAGCAATTCGCCGTTGCAACAGGTGGCTGCGCGAACGATCCATTAAACGATTTATTTCTAGTAGCAGTGAGGTAAAAATATTGTATATAGCGTTTCCTTCGAAATTTCTTCGACTAGTAAAAGCACGTGCTTAAAAAAAAAAAAAAAAATCTAGATAACGTTTACGACAAATAAAGAAAAAAATAAGTGATAACATTTTTGCGCGTTACGTGTCGTGTTGCTTTGTATTAGGTATCCGCTCGACATTTTGAATATTCAACAAACGAATCTGCTTAAGCGGGGTAGCGACAAAGACGTATTGTTTTGCCGAAACAAATGTACGTATGGCCCGTAAGGATGTCCGTTTGTTGGTCCTCTTTTCAGTCTCCTTAACGAGGAGCGGAGTACCCGAGTCTGTACTTTGATGTCGGCAATTCTCTCGGACGGATCCCAAACCATCAGCTTCGTTCAATCAGAGTAATTGCGCGTTAAATCTCTTTGCTCGCCATTGAATCAATTTTGCAGCCTGCCGAGCACCTCGCGTACATCCTTGTCGCTACGATGTTTCCTCTGTAAGTCGCTTCTCTCGCGCAAACTCAATGCCATTCGATTAATCGGTCTGGAAAAGCGAAAGATTCAACAGCTCTTAAACTCGTTCAAAAGATCTAAAATTTCCGCGCATTAATCTATTCGCTTTTATATTAAAATCGCGACGTTCCGCAAAATGTTGTTAAGACACTCCGCCTGGTGGCAATTTCTTTCGCAGCGCGTGCTCCCGTCCCCATCATTTACGCCCGTGAAATATTTCGCCGGCTTACGTTGCATCGACGCGACGTAAAGAGTAAATAATTTTTCTGAAGCGTCCACACGACGACGCAATATTTTTCCGTCGCGGAGAAAATTGGGGAAAGTCCACGGTGCGGAAGATACACGTAATGATATTACCAACTTGGGTGGGTGAATGCAAACTGACGCCCGTGCGCTTTTAAAATCTCCTGGCAAAGTGTGCGACGATGCTTTCAAGTCTCTTGCTATCTCAAGGTAAAAGAAAAAAAAAGGGGAAAAAAAGGGAGGGCAAAAAAAAAAAAAGGATTTCTCGAACAAATTCCCAACTGAGTTTGTTAGAAGTGCAAAGAGAGCGGATGCGAAACGGCGGCATTTCTCTCGCACGTATTCCGCACGTCTGCGTGCAACCGCATGCACAACTCAAGGCGTCTGTTTCGTTCCTATCGATATTGGTTTCGCGGTGCACTGCGGTGTATTGCGCCAGTTTACGTTTCCTTCCGTCTGGCCTCTTCTCTATTTCGCCAACTCGTACCTCCCTTTGCCTCTGGCTGCTTTTCAGTCTTCCACCTTCACCGTGCCGCCCCCCAACCGTCATCCCTTTCTCCGCAGCTCCGATCTGACCTGCCCGTATTCTTTTCTGATCCGCGGTATTTCCGCAGCGGAATAAAACCGATCGGCAAAAGGATGTGCAATGAAAAAATCGGAGGAGAAGGGGGAGGAAATTAAATTTAAAGAAGCGTCGATAAAATAATTTGCAACGATAGATCTTTTTAGGAAGAGATAATTGTGGTGTGAAACGTGAAAGCGGAGTAGAAATTCCAAGGAAAAAAAAAAAAAAAAATTGTAGGATCCCGGATTTGTGAGGCGACGCCCAATACACGTACATCTATAGAAGCGTGGCGGCAAGCGCAGATTAAGACTAAAATATAGCCCTAAGCCTTTTATTCTGCTGTCGGTATTATATCCCGGGATTTATTTACAAACGGCGGCAAAGCCGCTTCCGTGACGAGCAAGAGAAATTCAAAGCCACATCGATAAACATATCTTCCGGTTTCATATTCGAGAGATTTGTAACGGGTTAAAAAAAAATAAAAAATAGAAAAATAAAAAAATAAAAAAAAGATATCATGGCAACACGAAACGCGGTCCAACTACCGGGCGGATAATATCGATCGGAAATGAATTTCCCTGCGATTTCCCGACGGCGTAGCAGCCAAGAGCGCGGAAAAGTCATAACTCGTGGATTCGTTTCCCTCCTTTGTGTACGATCGCGCGGAGAAATTCGGAATTGCATCTTTGCACTGGCGATTATATGAGCGACTCAATTGGAACTCGTTCTCGCGTCACGAAACTTCAAATTGACCGGGCAGTGGTTCGCGACGGCTATAATCAACTAAGTTACCTTTGCTCTCAGAGGATTAAACTGAAAGTCAAATCCCCGGGATTTGCCGCCGTGGTCATTATTTGCAGATTTCATGGCGGTGCACTCGGCGTTTATGACGTGCGAAAGATAAGAGGACAATACTCGCTCGTCAGCGAGCTAAGAAACTTACGCGTGGCAAATGAATTTTTACATTCAACGGTAATGATGCTTTGCCGGATGCTCTCTTTTCAAATCTCCCTTTACGTTTCATATTTTCTTCATTTCTCCACGCTCGCGGCAGACTTCCTAAGACTTTTGTCTAACGAGAGAATCCTCCATTTACTTAATTGACGGATAAATTATTTTCGTGTACCTTAAACTGCAGTGACATTTTTATTTGGCAAAGTAATTAATATACTTGTTAATAATCTACTCGTCGCGGGCTTATTTAATTTTAACTTTCAGTTTTCTCTGACGAGTTCAAATTATATTAACATCTACGTACCGCTATCAATAGTAAAATAAAATAAAATAATAATTGCAAATTTTTTTCTAAAATACTTTAATATAATATTAAAATTAAATTTATTAGTTATATATATTTTAATAAATATTAAATTATATTAAGATCTATTAGCGTAGAAGTATTTTGCTCCTTGGCAATCACAAAGCAGCAAGTACAATTTTCTTACATACATATATGTATGCATCTTAGGTACGACTGGAAAACTTTCGCATCAAAGATCGAGTATCGGCATAAAGATGCTTGTGATCGGTACAGACATGTTAGAGAACTCACGAACACGCGACATGACGTACCTTTAACGTTTGGACTTCTACGAGAACTTCAGAAATTATATGTTTACATTTCGTGAAGTTTGCTTTGAACTTCGACGGCGTTTTCGCCGACGAATATCGTATCGATACTTTCTCCGTGTAAATTTTAAGTAAAGAATATTTTTATTTGCTTAAAAGAAAAATTTTGGGGAAATCAGGTCTTGAGAATTAAAATCAGGGTAATTAAATTAATCCCGAATATACGTAAAGTTAATTATAAATTACGACTTTGCTCAGTAAATTATTGCTGACATAGAAGGCTCCGGGAGATATTGATCGCGAATATTTCAAGTTTATTTCAACTCCGCGTCTAAATTTTAAAACTTATTCGTAAGCAGTCTAATGAACGCAGCAAAAGTCTGCGTAATTTGTGTCGATACTGCTTTAAGAGCGAGAATCGTATTTTTCCCAGACGAAAGAAAACATTCACTCAAAGTGCAAAGAGCTTAAACGAGAAACTAGTCCATCGGTTGATATTTAGCTCTGACACGTAATTTGCATAAGCGTATGCACATACAGGGCCGAAGCACGTGCGCGTGTAAACGAGCGATATAAAGATACGATGATAATGCGACGAGTAAGATCGAAGTAGTCGTTTTTCCCGCAAAATAGCGTTATTTGAGCCAATGTACATTGCTTTTTTTTTTAGATTTTTACGGCGATACGCGTACGTGTTATACCAACGATCGAATTTTGTATGCAACACATAGCGTAAGCTAATGCTTCCAAAGAAAATTCGCAGAACCGAGGCGCAATAACGTTTCCAATAGTTAAAAAGCGACGTTTTTTAATTTGATTTAATTTTTTAAGTATTAATTTTTCATTGAATTTCTCTCGAGTATGAAATAATTATTAGTAGTGGAAATATTTCAATTGTAGCACATTTAACAAAAAAAATATTCAATACATGTTACAGTTGTATTTTATAATTATAACAATACACGTTGAATTGTATGAAATTTTCATTTGGTTTAATTAATACTACATTAAAACACGGGGAATTTTATCGAGGGTAATTTCGATGTCGTGTTCGTAACCGACAGTTCAACGATCGACGTACGTATTCAGTACAGAAAATTCAACGGTTTCGTGCTTGAACAAACGAGTCCATTAAAAGTCACTGAAAAGAACTCTCGGCGATACAAGCTACCATGGCAGTTATGACACGGACTGGTTCCGAAGTGGCTTCTTGCCCAAGTAGTTAGCAATACGTGCATGCATTCTAGCTATCGATCCACGTGGCAATTCTGAGGCACGGATTAGCCGACGCCATTGACGGAAGTTTATCGCACGATAGCAGCGTATTCATATGATACAATATTGTTTAAAGTCGACGCCACTTTAATTTGATTCACCGCGATATTTATACAAATTAACGATGCGGAGCTGTTTAAATTATAGCTCGTGAAAAGTTAAGAAAATTATCGTGAAAAGTATTTAAACTGAAACTTTAAAAATAAATTTTTATTAAAAATTTTACTGTATGTATTTATATGAAAAAAAAAGAAAATTCTTTACGTTTACTTTAGATTTTGATATTGTAATTATCTTTCCAAAATTTAGAAAGCTTTGTGTGCAAAAGGAAAGTTAAATTAAATAATCCTGCGTGTCCTAGTTTTATGTTGCTTTTCAAAATGTGAACATTTATTTCCATGCTTTATGCGTAGATGTACACGATTTCGTGTGCAGCTAACGTTAATAATATTCTCTGCGTTGTTAAATATTAAACATTTTTCGGACGTCTTTGTTCGCGTATTATTTTAACATAACGCGAATTTTATAAAGATAAAGAAAAAAAAAAAAACTTTAAATGTTATCGCGAACAAAAAGCGGGTTACAAGCCGCAAGTTCGCGATAACGGAAATTGAATCGTAAAGATCGTGCTAAGGGCGGTACACATGGCGCGAAAAATAGAAATGGAAATGTATGCATGAGTTATTGGCCACGTTGAGTGAATTTGACGAAATCGGATCTTATAAATGCATTTTTGCACACCGCGAAAGTTGCATGCCCGTAAAAGGGTTCTTTCAAATATTGCAACTAAAAGATTGTATTTCGGAAAGCTTTCTCTTCCTCTCTCTCACTTTTATACGGTATTATCAGTAATATTACGTAACATACAGCAAATGCGATTATTGCCATCAGTCATTTCGGACGTGAAAAGTATAAAGGAACAAAAATTATGTGATGCCGTTTTAAAAGATATAAATTTAATTTTGAAATATTGAAAGACTTCCTTTTCATCGATCGTGTAAGATACACAATTTCACGCGTTAGAAGGCATCCGTCGCTTAGCGGCGTTCTGATTTACGACACAGATAACGAAAATAATGACGGCAGCCTATTGGCTATTTTCCTGCATCAATATTAGATGAACGTATAAAGCATTAATATCGTGCTCACCAATATTCGATTGCTATAACATTTACGCAACGCTTATGCGCCGCTGTTCGAGCAAACCTAATATAACGTACGCTTAATCGTAACGCGATTCAGTTATGAAACAAGAAATTAATATTTCTCGAAAGGAAAAGATATAAGTATATTATTTTAAATGTATTATAACGCAGGATTTTATAAATTTTTTTTTTCTCGCTAAAGTAATAAGAATTTTATGATTTTTATGTTAAAAAGAAAATCAGTTCTCCGCGAGAGTGATATTGAGAAATTCCCGCGAGATGTGCTCGCGAACTAAATTGAACTTGTCTCAGATATTTTTCTCGATATGTCGAGCGCAAGGGACGAGTAATACGTTTTTAAGGATACCACGAACGACGTAGACAATGGTATATCCGATCACTATCCGATAGCGACAGTTGAGACGGATAATAATGCGTATGCTACTTTAATAACGACGAGAGGCAAGCCAGCCAGTCATTCTTGGCTGGTTTATACACGCCGTCAACACGATAAATTTTGCTTACACCAACGCGCCGTGTATAGAGCACCGACTAAAACGACTCTCAGGATATTCAAGTTACCCTCGGAGTATCCTCTGTCCCAAGTATCATGATTTTGTGCTCGATCAAGCCGAGCTCTTGCCTTCGACGTGGCTCGCTTGCGATCATCATTACGTTATTTTTATTATTCAACATATCCGCTGTTTCGTGGGGAGGGTGAATCAACGTCGCGTAATTGATCAAAAAGTTTTAATACGCGTGAAGCACGTTTGCGATTCTATCCCGCGCGTATTTTCAAAACTAGAAATTAATATTTCAGATCCGCGTCGGAAAAATGGGCTACGTGCAATTTGCAGTTTTCTGCGCCTGTGCGCGAAAACGAAACGAGTTTTCACGAATAAATCATTTTTGACGTGTAGGAAGCCGGTGAGATTAATGAGCGTGAGATGTTTTTTAACTTCGTTGAAATTTCTTACGGACGTGTGCAGCGCGGCGTCGTTTCATTACGCCCGCGAAATTTTCTGCGCCGCGAGTTTCAGTTTAATTTGCTGCTTCTTACACCGACGTGGATTACGAAAATGCAAACAGAGCTTGTAATTATACAGTTAACTGAAAAATAATAAAAGTATTAGCGCGGAAAAATGTATCGTGCGTGCGAAGATAACGCGCGATAAAATCACACTCACCCTTTTTCGACGCGTGGAAGGAATCATCTTTCGACACGTACTGGATGTCGTACTCCAACGTGGTCTTCGGCAGTATAATTTTGTCCTTGTTGATCTTGTAAACGGCGTACTTGAAGGCCAGCTCCGTGCTGCTATCCTTTTGGTCATGAGTGAATATAGCACCTAGAAAGTAAGCAGGACTATGATCGCGTTAATCCCCAAAGTGGAACCACCATTCCGTACCGTGATAATACTCGGAAAACGATCAAAGTTCGTCCGTCCGTGCTAATAAACTGCAACCTCCAAGCAAGGCTGAATCTCGTGTAACGGAGTTTACGTATAGTTTTAACGCTATAAAAGTGCTTATTCAGCTCGCGTACTAAATAATGTACGAGAATATAAAATTAAATAGACGAGGTATTTATAATATTAAACGTTAAAATTAAGCCGACAAAATTCGCCGAGATATCGAATGCGGGAAACGGAACCGTGTCGCGATATACAAAAAAAAAAAAAAAAATATGCCGAGAATCTTCGTCAGTCGCGGTAACGCCGGCGACGCGTTGATGAATGCAGGGTGAATTCTAATAACGCCTATTCATCAGACCGACACCGATTACATAGCCGCCAGGCTATCAATAGCGCGTCAAAAGTCGCTTTCTGCGGGGAATTTTTGCAAAGACGTCACATTTGAAAAATCTCGCAAGTATACGCTTCCAATTCATTGAAAAATCGCGAAGAGCTACCCCTGGACACACGTTATTATTATCAACAACTAGTCCATTCCATACGAGAAAAAGAATCTTCAAAGATGCTGCACATTGAAGAGGACTAATACCCTCCTTTTCGGCATTCAAACTCTCATCGTAAAATGCCCCGGGGTCGTTTACAGAAATTAATGGGGCGTTCCTTTAGCACGATAAAAAGCAGCAGGGTGCATTCCTGACCCAGCTTCAGAGACAATTTTAGGGCCGCGCGATAGTGAGCGATAGCCAAAAGTGATAACCACCGTAGCCGATAAGCATTTGGCACGACGAATAGCAGTTTTTAATGAAAGCCACGCTGAATATGTTCATTCGTACCCGCATTCCAATTAAATATATTCTTTTTCCTTAAATTAGACGTAGATAAAAAAAAATAAAATAAAATAAAATAAAATAAATAAAATAAAATAAAATAAAATTAAAGCTGCTCTGTCTTGAGATAAAAGAAGATGATTTGTTGAATCGGGTAGCAAGATGAATGGATACATCGTAAGCGGTAACGAGCTCTCTTAGTATTTACGTCTCGCCAAATCACCGGTCCTCCACGTTCCCCGTTTTTCATTAGACCTTAACCCTTCCTGATGGTATTCTCAGTCCAACGCGCTCTTTTACTTTTCCTTCCGCGTCGTAACTAACTAATCCATTTATCTGTAACGGAGGATGCGCATTAGCCGCCCTTCATCCCTCATCCCGTAGTATTGTTCGCCATCGGTGTTGCTCTGCCCGGCGCTACTCTGTTTCCTCCGTTTTCGTTTGTAACACGTTAAGGACTTTGATCCTCTCGGAAATACTCGCGACGACTTCTTTCGGTATTTTCTTACGATTCGACTACGGGCCGTGCTCCGACCATTAGCTACGTTTAAATAACGAATAGGTAATCCCGAAAATCCCCAGGTGTGTTTACTATTGCTTTTAGTAGTCGCTCCGATACTCTCCGCGCGTTTTAGTTAAAATCCAAAATGAGAATAATTATCGCATACAAATAATTATAATATAAACGTCGCTGAAAGGAACGTGCTTGTATATTTTAAATAAAAAGCACTCAAATTTAAAAAAAAAAAAAGATTTAACTACATGAACGAATAAGTGCGTTATTTACGAGGAAAAAAAAATCTCTTGCGCTTAGAGCTGTATATAATTTTGAACGAATCTTCCTGAATTACGTTAGTTTTAATTTTGCACAAAGCACTGTACTATTTTTCAAAGAGTTTTGCAGCTATGCACCCTTAAATCCCTGGGAAGTATTTTTGAAAAACGGCCGGAGATTACCAGCAAAAACAGCTCGGTGCTCAACGAAACGCTTCGCGTCACGGATGATATTCGGGACTTCCGCGCATTGTTACGACGGTAGTGCCGGCAAAAAACATCAGCTTGAACGCATTATACATCGTCAAAGAACATTACGGAGCTTCTTAAATTGCAATATTAATAATTCGAATATTTTGAAGCAGTGCAATGTAGCTCGGGAAGAAACCTCGCGTTTAGTTATCCCTCCGAAATTACAAACCTATTTACGTGTGTTATTTCCGCGTTTCGAGTTTACCATTTGTTAGCATTATTTGCGCTATATCTTCTGCTTGACGTTTGTACATATATATCTATGACCAATTTGCATGTAGGTCTTGGTCAATCTCGTGGGATCTGCGGCAGAATTACGGAGAATCCGGCAAGTTAATATTGCTAATTCCGCATAAATCGTAACGCGTATCCATTAGAAAGCACGGGTTGAATAGTTCTCTCTGCCTAGTACATGCATTTTCCGAGTAACAAAACTATGCGAACGCTTGCCGCGGAATATTGATAATACAACGACGATATGATCAAATAATCTCTAGGGAGCCATAATTTTCTCGTGGAGGTTTACAAAGAAAATAATAACGAACGTACTTGAGAGCGAAATGAAAGCGATCAATGTGATACGAGTATCGCATAATTCGTTTTTTTTTTTTTTTTTTTTTTGCGTTATTAGATTCTTTTATACTACGTATATACTGCACGTTACTTCGTTTTATTAGAGTTAAAAAAAAAATTTTTCTTCTTTATTATACACAATTTCTATAGAATAAAGTAATATATGCGCTTTTGACTCGCCTCGTCTCTTCTTTCGAGTCTCATAAACCTCCGATATAATATTTCAACGACGCCGGTACGGCGATATTGCTAACGAGAAACTTGAAGGCTGTTCGTTATAACACCTTGTGATTACAAGCGTGCGTGAGATTAAAGGAAGAAGATGAGCAATTCTAGAAACTTTAGACCAAGAAATTTACTCGTATCCTAGTTGCACCCGCGTGTCTGAAAGTACGATTTGGCACAGCTCGCGCTTGCGTTAAAATTTCTCCTGCTAAATTTTAATATACAGCTCCGATCAAACATATATTTCTCGAGATTACAAAAATTAAAAAAAAAGTTACATATATATAAAATTAATAAAAACAATTAAATTGCATTTATCGCTATAGCGATCGAGCAATCAGCATCGGAAGTTAGAATAGTAAACATGCTTTCCAGAAAGACGGCCGAGACATTGTAAAGTGACGCACAATGGGGAACGGAAACGCGTCGGGATATACAGAAAATTCACGGTATTTATTCTGGGCGAATTGCGGCTAATAAAAACGGCGCTAGTTTAAATTCACTTTAGAACTCCTCTCGCATGGAAGAATAGGGGGCGGAATCACATGAGCGCTTTTAAATGCCGCCGCGCGGAATGGTGCTCGATAATACATCGGTGCGCTCCGCCAGCGCATAAAAAGTAATACTTTCTTGGCGACGCCAATATTTCTTGTATTATGTGCGTTCATCTCATTCTACGTGGATGAGTAACGCGTGCTTACGCTCGTTCGCTCATGCTTCTTATCCCAGGTCGTAAAGCACTGCGTGAAAAGCACCGCAATATCGTCTACGATACATTGGATGTACCTAAAATTCTGCGCGGAGTTTTCGTTCACGGTAGAGGCAATATGCGCCCGCGCAAAATTCAATATCACTTTAGCTTAATGAATGAAAGTAACTTCTACTTGCTGCTTATGAAATAAGGTACGCTGTTAATTATAAATATTTGTATTAAAATGATAATTAATATAACCGTCGTGAAGAAAATAAGGCATTAATTTTCGAAGAGAGAGGATATCTTTATCCGATGCTTCCTATCCGTGATCAATTCAATTTCGTCGGCTGTAATTTCCTTCATTAAAAGAACAATAACGAAATATTGGATGTAACTAGTAAGTAAGCTTGTAGCAGGATCCGCTTATGCGATGTTGAGTTCGTAACTCTCCTTTTCGCTTTATATTCGTCTCGATAAGCGGCTGCTTGGTTCAACTCGGGGGGCTACTTTTATCGGTCGGGCATGGATAAAACTTTGCTGTTTTACTTTATAATACGATAAATTCAATCTTTCTTCTTGTGCCCGGTTGCTCACGCGACCGCTTCCCTATGAATGGTATTATTTTCAAAATATCAAGCTCTGTTTTTTTTTTACAATAAATAACGGTGCGTATTAAAAAAATTACGGCAATAAAATTTTTATAATTTTAAAAGGGCGAGATTGGAAAAAAAGAAAAAAAAAAAGGGGGGGATATCGTCGCGTTTGTACAAAAGGGAAGGGAACGTTTAAGTACATTAAATTCTCCCAAACTGAGAGGCGTGAAAAGCATGTTAATGCACGTTTAGTATAAGGGCACATAATTTAGTATGGCGTCGCACGTATTTGTATTCAGAGATAGTCCGCGACCGCGGGGGATGTAGGGAGCATAACATTCTTAACCACAACCTCGGCTTCATCAGCATCGCGAGCTTCAATTTCGATTGCTCTACGTTCTTTGTCTTTCCACGCCCGAGAGGAAAGAGAAGGCAGCTTTTGTCGTTGCCGGGTTTCCTCTCTGGACGAGACTCGAATTTCATCGGGGGGAGGGGAGGGGAGGAACGAAACGACCCTCCCATTCAGATAAGACTAAGGCGCAGACTACGACGATGACTATGGGAAGGGGTTGGAATAAGACAGCTGATGAAGAGAGGATTTACAAAAAAAAAAGAAAGAAAGAAAGGAAAAAAAAAAAAATAGAACAGCGTGAAAAAAGATGGCGCGATCTTTTCAAGCTTTTTAAAAATCACTCCTCCTCGCGAGCGCATCACTCTCATCTGAAACAGGAATGCAAAAACTTGGCAGAAGAAGTCAGAGATTGAGAAACGATTCCCGGTAGATACGGGGAGACAGAGTGCGATGGGGAGATAGTGAAGGGAGGATGACGAGATAAGAAGATGACTACAGATCAGGAGCATAGTCCTCGAAAAGTAGAGTGAAACTTTATTTTATTTTTTTTTTTTTCTTAAAACTTTTCCATTTGACCGACGGATTATACAGGAGAGCTCTTTCGGAAACTTGAGCAAATCGGGGGGGGATTGCTACAACTAAGAGTTGATGAGTGGAAGCGCGCGAGAAACTTTGCGAGACTTAATATTATTAATTATTATTATATAACAAACCAATTGTCGACAAATAAGAAATAACTCTTCCATTAATTTGAATTTTAGAAAAATACCTTGATATTAACACAGTGAGTTACTTTCACAGATTAATGTGTAAATTAATCGTATACTTAAAATTTTTTTTTGTATTTAAAAACGAGTGGAGACGCAGCTTTTATTGTCAAAATAGCTTTTGTAGGAATTATGTAACCCAAATTTGATTCGATCGAAACCGTAACGGTGTGAGTTACTGCCAAGTGGTTTCTAGGGCGGATTTCCTCCGCTGCCGCGTAAAGTCGATACGCCTCCTAGTTTGCGACCGAGATCGTGGTTTATCCACGAGCCATGGTTTGAAACCGTAACCATTAACGGTACATCTCAGAACAGACCTGCATACGACGTTAATGATCTATCAATCTTTTTTTTTCTCCTCTCAATCAATACGATCAAAAAACGTTAGACTATAAAAATAAAACCAATCTCTATAAAATTCTATTTCAAAAATTGATCTAGCACTCGGCGTCTAGTTTTATTTGTTTTACAATCGGTTACGTTTTAACAACAAGCCGAGTACAATATGCTACCAATGTACGTAGGAACGAGGCATTAAGTTAATACCTTCCATTAGTGGAGTTCTTTAATCGCGGAATTATCGTTAAAAAAGAAAAAAGGATTAAAGAAATTAAAAAAAAAAAATTTACAACAATGAAATAATAGAATATATAAAACGGTGTACTGTATTAATAATAGTATCATCGACGTGTGCATTAATTACTTATTCCCGTGTGAAAGCCGATTAAAACTGCGTCGGCGTTGAAGGATACGGATTCGCACCGCGGTACATACTCGAGGCGCCGTCTCTAACTCTCCACTAACGAGTTATTAAACTAATGTCTCTCATTAGCGGAAACCCACCCTTGATTCCGCGGAAGAACGTGGCAAGGGGCACCTTACATACTGATGCGCGGGGCTCGTGCATAGCCGCCGGTGTGTACGTGCTACTCGAAATTGGTCTCGTTAGTATGCCGCGCAGTTTCGAGTTAAAGTGCGTTCGCAGCAGCAGCCACTCCGTCACGCACACGAGAAAATCGGGTGCGAGCGAATTTAACAACGTCCCCGCGCCATTAAATGCACGATCTGTTTTTGTGACGCCCGAGTTTGTTGTTAATACAATCAAAGACTATCTCTCTCTCTCTCTCTCTTTCTCTTTCGCACCGCGGATTCAATCGTTTCCATAATCAATCCTTAATTGCTATCCGAATTAAAGCTAAATTCGAGCCGTACCACAAGATGCATCGAGATCGGTTAATATATTTCAACATCCGTTACAGCTTGATTCACGCAACGTAATTATTTCGTCCGGGAGGAAAAGAAATGGCAAAAAATTAATTTCTGCAATTACTTTTGAGTATACATAAATAATATAAATATCGATCATAAACTCGTGTTAAAAAATGAGAATTGCACGTAATTCGATGGATGTTAAACTCGATACCGAATTTAGGAGTCGAATTGAATATTGTCTCGAATAGCATCTGAAATGTAAAATTAAAAAAAAGAAAAAAAAAGAAAAAAAAAAGAAGATAGAAAAAGAAAAAAAACGTTGACCAGATGTAGTTATCTGCGAATTATGCTGTTGGTGGTTGTGTCGACGATTCACTCGCGGTGGAGCTTCCGCATGGGCTTGCGGTAACCCGCGGAACCACACTTTGAGAGGCGCTGTTCCACTAATGCAATTTCTGCCGCGATCGATCAGGCTACACGCAAAGACCTCGTAGGACATACCAAACTTATCGAACATTTACGCATATTGGAATAGATCCCGATCAGCGATCGCGAAAAACTTCTCTAATGCGTTATACATACAACTTTTTCCGTTGGCCATCATCACCCCGACTCGGCTATAAAAGCTAATATAACGATGTCTTTGTGCGGAAAGTAACTCAATCGTTAAAATAATTTTAAAACGTGTAAAAGAAAAAGATAAAAATATATCACTAATATATTATCTTTTAAATACCGTTCGGAGCTCTGAACAGTTAAAAATATTCACGCCCCGTACATTTAATTAATAATTAATCAAAATATTATGCGGTTTGTTTAATAACGATTAGAATTGTTCTGATTTGATCGTTGCATTAATGCATAGAAGTTATAGTTGTATGAAATTTAACGAGAACTTAGTTCGTGATCGAGCTATTAGATAACAAAGGGAGCTTAAACGCCTGCTATATCTCTTGGAAATAGAACGTCGAATAGGATAATCACAGTTCTATTTCCCGTAAATTATAATACATCGCAACGTTTTATGGCGATAAGAAACCGAGTATAACGCAGACTAGGTAATGTTTAGTCCCGTAGCGTTTTTAGAATTATTTTGTAATCGTAATATCGCCGAGCACTTGCAGGGCGATTTCCAATAGCGTTCCAATAACCGTGACGGTGTATCTTCCGAATTCTATCGGCGGTCTCTCGACTTGCTCGTCGAACAAACCCGGGGATCTTCCGGCGAGTGTTATTCCGAAACCTGAGTCCACGTCGAGATTGAGAGAATCCTCATGCTTCCCATGAATACGGAATCAGGGTTTTGTAAGTTCCAATCTGTTGTATGTAACACGAGCTCGCTCGCACCTTAAAGAAACTACTCGCAACGATACTTTGTGGCGGAACTAAATAAATCGAATCTGAGCATCGAAACGTTGAGATATCTACGTTCAAACGATCTATGTTGATAAGTCAAAAGCGAAAAATTTACGTGGCGAACGTAGAGTAGAGAGTGGAACTATTTTCAAAAAAGAATTTTCAGACATGCATAGTAGAATAATAATATTAATAAATATATATTTCAAAATGTCAGTTTTGACGTACGTAAAATTAAAAATAGATAATAAATAAGAATTCTGATAGCGATTTTTTTTTTCTTTTTTTTTACAGTTATAATTAATTTCATTGTTAACGTAGTCGCGAAGAAAGTAGAGAACGTATCTATAATAATTTCAAGTCAATTTTTAACCGTGCATTAGCATTTTCGATATTCCTCTCGCGCGTGAGTGAGAAAGGATATTAATCGATCATATATGAAAAGAATAATGTCGGTCTGCGCAGTATCTCACCGCGGAAGATCAGACTTTCATGAAAGTTAATAAATATTTCGATCGGCACGCCCGTATCCTATTTCTTTTTTTAAACTCGTAAGCCCTACGGTACTTTGATCGATTATCAATAACATCGTCATGGTAATTTCTTTAATATTCCCTAATCAACGTCAATCAATTCAATACAATTTCACATCGAAAAAAGAAAAGGAAGGAAAAGAAAAAAAAATCATTATCGTGAGATCTAATATAAATTAATAAATACATTCAAAAGTCTAGCTAAACGCTTTAATTAACGATGTTAATTAAAACTTATGTCGTTTCGGCGGACAATTCACGGAACAAAACACTCGATGAATAATTCTGCAGTTGGAATCGCGGACTCAGAAACTGTTGCCGATGGCATCGAACGCCGTCCAAACTAACGCCGCGGCGGGCGGACACATTTTCAAACTGGAGGGACGAATGTAGCGTTGAATAATGCAATATGCGCTTGGTAGTGGATTAATGCGGTCGGTCTTGCACGCAAGTGCAAACTTCATCGATGCACGGATGATAACGTCTTCGAGCCGATATAACGCTTTCGAACAAAGCAAATAGTATTCAAGGATTGTCAATAAAATTGATTTTCACCTAGCTTCGTGCATGAATATGCATTCAGAAAATGAAATTAAGCAATTAGTTATACAGCTCCTCAGTTTCGTGCACGCAAAATAAAAAAAAAAATAATAATAAAAAAAAAAGAGTTCAACAATTTAATTTAGCGACGTTCTGCCAACTGCTATTTACGTTTTAATTGTTATTTAATTTTATGTAACACTTCGTAATCTACTAGACGATTAAGAAAGTAAAAAAAAAAGACTTTGAGATATATTTTCTGTACAAAGATTCTTTATGATAATAACGTTGACGCTTAGAAAGTGAATAAGACGGAACGATACCGCGAAGGCTGAAGGATCATCGTAATGTCGCGTAAAATTGCTTGAAGATATGCACATTCGCTGCGTGTCGTCCATTCAGGAAAATTTCGCTAAGATATACGCCGTCATACCTGTAGGGACGAAAGTTATTTCGAGAGAAATATCCAATTTTTACATCTAAACGATATGTGTTTTTGCACGATGAGTATAACTCGTATAAACACCGCACGTAGCAGAAAGAAATGCTGGACACAATTTCGAATATCACTTACAATTAGGTCGTTATTCGTTTACATGTATTAATTCCGAGGAATGTATGCGAACTCACGTAATGATGTATAAATAGCCTCGTCTACATTGTCGTCTCTTCGAGTTGGTTAGTTATCTCAAATAACAGTGGAAACAATTTCATATTAATGGATTCATCTCCGTGGAAACGTTGAATGTTTATTTGACATTATCAGCGCACTTAACTGTCTTTATACGCCGACAGTTACGCACGTCAAAGAATTAACAATTCATTAGTCGGTTGCGTTTGTCAAAAACTTTATTTCTATAAAAAAAAAAACGGAAGTGTTCAATTAAAAGCAATTGTTATTATTACGGAATATTAAGTGGTGCTAAATAGAACGAGAATATATCGTCGTTGAGTAATAAAAAAAGGGAAGGATATTTAAAAAGAATGAAATATATCGCTCTCCGCTGTGTTATCAGGATATTTAATTTAAAACGTTAGTTTAGAATCGGAAATATACGAGATAAAAAAGAAATAGAAAATAAAAAATTTAAAAAGAACTTATAATTAGGATAGTTGAAAAATTAAATCGATAGCTTAACCGAAGTTAACCTGACATCTTACTCGAAGAACGTTCGTAAGTCAACGTTCGAGCTTTGCGATTGGAACAGTTCCAACAGTATCCACCGAGAACGATATGTCTCTTTTCCTTGGAAAATATTTACTGTTTCTTAGTATTCTTTTAAGCGAAAGTCAGCTAGAATCTATGTGCGGACAGCGACATAGTTTGTGATTCCTATACGTCGTCATGCTTATATCACATTTTTTAAATTATCACGTGGCAACATAAACAGCTAATTCACGCGTAATACCAATTTTTTAAAAATAGAAAATACTTCGTATTATCTGAATTTCTATTTGTCTTGAGAACGCTCGTAATTAAATTTTGTAAAACAGTCGAAACTTGAACAGAAAAGTAATAAAATTAAAAAAAAAGATTAATTAAAATCAAAAGTTATGCTCTTAATATTTTTTATTTATTTTATCATCAAAATTTTAAAAGTTTCTTTTAAAATATTCAAATATTCAATCAATATTTCAAGAGCAACGCCATTACCGTTGCAGAAAAAGATGCAGATAATGCGGACGCGCGATTACTTATTGATTGAAGAGATAAGAAATACGAGCATTGTCCTCCGCCAAATGGAAATCGACTCATGCCTTTTCCTGTTTCAAGCCATCTGTATATCGCAAATGGGAAAGAAAGAAAGAAAGTTAAAAAGAGGCATTAAGAAAATTGTACGGTTTTCGGGGATTTACCTTACTCCCGGATTTTATTCTCGATGTATCAAGTCACTCATGCTATTATATTTTCTGAGAAAAGTTTTATCTTCTATCTCGTTCAGATCCATTTTCTGTTGCTTCAGTTTTGCGATTAGATATTTTTCGGTGCAAACGTTACATCGTACGTGAGGGCAAAGCGTTATTGCAAATAAATAAATGTCATTTTCTTGGCATTCTTCGGAATAGCTATTTTAGAGTGTGAATACGCGGCATTTAGTCTACGCCGGTGAAGCGTTAGCTGGAAATCTGACGGGTTCAGGGGTAGTTGGCTGAAGCCCCGAGTGTAATCGCATTATGACCCTCGTGTATAGCTCTCATTACACCCCCGACAGCACTCCATCATTGCCCCCTCCAGTTTGCTGGAAGCGCAGACGAATGGCTAAAACGAAGCTTTATCGTCAAACTAGCTTCCTAAATGCGGTCAGTGCCTCCATGCCTTTAAACGTTTTGATAAAGCTCATCTCGCACGTGACACATAATTTCTGTTTCTCGCGCTGTTACACCGTCATTACATAATGTCACGCATAAATGCAAAATAATGTCGTTTAGTAATAAATGTTTGATTTAGGTAAAATTAATTTTTACATGTTTAAATTATAAAATAAAATTTTTCCGAGTCTTTTGATTCTTTCTCTCTTAAAAAGATTTTACAAAACGTACGCATACATAGTAAATTTTTCAAAAGAATTTTACTTTTACGGAGTTTTCGGACGACGTGTCCTCAACTGAAGTTTATAATAGCAAATTTGAATTATTTCATGCGTAAAAAATAGAAGCATTTATCAATGCACAGATTGGGGTTTTTTTTTTTTTACGCGAAAGAATAACGTTTGGGTATGCTAGAAAATATCGCAGTCGATTGCAGTAAGCCGAGGCTGTATTTTAGGTAGGAATTCCATTTTTGCTTTCATGCAACGGCAGGTTTGTGACGTTGTCACGATTATTGGTTTTTTACAATATATTAAAAAAAAATAAATAAATAAATCTTGACCCATTAAAATTAAAATTAAATTTTTATAAACTTTAAAATATTTTATACATTAATTTAGATACTTATTTTATTTTATTTTGTTATTTATCTCCCCTGCCAAATAAATAATATACACTTTCGCAACATAATGTAACGATTGAGCGAACAATAAGGAGCGGAAAACTTATGCGATCTAGACATTTTCGCGTAATATCGATTTTGTACGTAAGATATATGAGATATCCACAACACTAATGGCTCTGATCCATCAGTCAAACCACCACCAGATGTTATGATCGACGGGCGATCAGTGATATCTGACAAACCATCTTAATCACTCTACTCACGTCAAGATAATGGTGGGGTTTAAGAATACACTAAAGAAACCGAGCCGATCCATTTCGATTTGATCAAACAAGAAAAGCGTTACGAAGTAAAATAGCCACAGCAGAAATTTACACATCCGACAAGCCGACGTGAAATACGGATTGCTATCGTTAAGATCGTCAGGTCCAGACGTTTTCCCAAGAGTCAAATATTTTATTATTGACTTTTCCGGCTGCGACAAACCTCGTTACAGAGAGGATATTACTTCAGTTCGCTGAACTATTTTTCTGCCAAGAAGAATTCATTTGTTTGCGTATCTCTATCGAAGTTGAAAAAATCTATGAGAAAAGTTTGCGACTTTACAGAAATGTCTATTATATGTATATAGAAGAAGTCAGCTGATTTACTAGAATATTTGTCGCGTGGAATCCAGTATTACGTGAAAAATTAGGAAAAATATTTAAAGAATAAATTTTTCATAATATGACATTGTTCTAAAAAAAGAATTCTTCTTTTGGATAATTATAAAAAATTAATTTTAATTAAGATTAAAGATAACGTTTATAAATTAACGAAAAATTAATATTCAAAACTAACCAAATTACACCGGTAATTAAAAAGTTTATAATTTTTTATTCTAGTTCGCCTACTATTTCCGTATTTTTAAATCGTCCTAGATATGCATGTGCTATTGATTCGATTTATTCCTGACCCGATTACGTCCTGAAAAACGGGCTTCGGCAGATTCTTCTTTTGCTACTCTCTGGCGCATCGACAAATATTTCGCTCGACTGATACCTTGGGAAGATTCTCTGAAAACACGTACAATTCTTAAACTCTTCGGGAATGCATTCGCGAGCTATATTGCACCTCATATGTGGGATGTCTATTTTTTTTTAAGTAGTTTATGTCATCGTTTTCTTGTTGCAATTAAAAAAAAATTATTATAACTAAATTATTTAAATGACTAAATGAACTAAATGAATGTAAAGTATCTGTGAAATCTGAACGGAAACAGACGTCGTTTACGCGTAAAAATGACATGCGAAACTCGGACGAAAAATCTAGACGTGCGACAAGTTTCGCGTGTCTTTATCGATTCCTCTACCTGTTTACGGAAACGTCTGGCATCGTCAGTGACGTTATTTTTGAACGCGACAGTTTATTTTTTTATTTGTTTTTTAATCTAGAAAAAGCAAGGAAATAAAACGTTATATAAAAGCAACAGATGGAAAGGTAAAAATTCCCAATAGTTGGAGAAATTATTAATACTGTAAAATAATATAGAGAGAAAAACTAATTTGTGTTATTTCTATTTTATGAATAAAAAGAATATCAAATAATATTTACAATGAACCTGTCGTTGTTGTCGAGTCAAATAAACGCGAGAAATCGAGAGCTTTTTTACAAATTTTCTCACCGACTACTAAAAAAAAAAAAAGATTTTACCAGTGACTATTCAGAGGTCGTGCAATCATCTTGCAATGGAACTCAAGTGTCTGAAACGAAGTGTATTCAGATGAAAAAAAAAAAAAAGAAAAAAAATACGAACAGAAATTTATTTTAATTACATTCAGTAGGAAACTCACAAATATTACTAACTTTTTGAAAATTAATTTTTTCTTAACAGCATTTTAAAAATTAATGAAACATTATTACAGCTGCCAGGGTATCGGCAGATAATCATTTGCTTAAATATACGAACGTAATTAAACGTTGTCTCGAGGCGATGCCTTCGAGAATTAAAAGTAATTTCGTAAACGAAACGTTTTCGTCTCGCCAAGTACGAATGTAAATACATCTAACAAACTTGAACCAGTGCGCCAAGTTATGCGCTTTGATTAGACCGCCGGGGTTCTAACGTTCCTTTCATATCAAAACGCGAGTTGCGCATTCATCTTCCGTCTTTAACGTAATAGTGGCAGAATACTAACTTAGGTTCCTATCTGAAGTAACACGCTCGTGTTTGCTAGTCCTAATACATGCACTACGAAAAAGGGAGATGACCGAAGGGGCGCGAGGAAAACGTATGAATCGGTAGAGAGAGCGAGAGAGCGAGAACGAGAGAGAGGAGCAAATACTTATGAGTTATGAGTGTCTCGGAAGTTTCCAGCTAGTCGTCGCGATTCGGGCGTTTCAATCTCGGAGTTTAAGAAGCTGCGGAACAGAAAGTAGCGCGGGCGGCCGGGTTGAGTGGAAGAAGGAATTGAGAGGTGATCGGGACTACGTGGGGAAAATCCCAGGGAAAAGACACGGGCAAGGACGGGCAAGGATTCCCGTTTTCCGAACTGTCGTGAAATTATTAAGAGCATTCCTCTGTTTACGACGCCTCGCCGCTACCCGACAAACGTTTTCAGCGCTTCCCTCCGAAATGGATGACTCTCGTCGCGGACTCTCTCACGATTTGTTGAGCGATTTCCATGATTTTTCAAACTCTTTCATCGCGCAACTTTGATCGATAAACATCTTCCCCAGTGTAACCCCGCTAAGTGCGAATTTAACGCGATTTGATCAACTTCCCTATTATTTAAAGAATTCATTTTTAATTAAAAAAAAAAAAACAAGAAAAAAACAAAAAATTGCTCTCACCACTACAAAGAATATTTTTCTTTTTTTTTACAGATAAAAAAAAACATATTTTAATTAGAACGGTATTTTCGCGCGGATATCGCGCAGAAATTAATTTTAAATCGTCCCGCGCAGAGCTCCGTAGTATTGCAAAATAAATGCGCAATTAACTTTTCGTGTTAATTATTCCAGTAACAGCGAGCCGCAAACTGCATTTTTGCGAACGAGCGTTAAAGATTTTCTCTTGCGCAAATTCGCGGCCGGCAATTACTTGAATGCCTAACTTTCTTAACTGCGATGAAATATGCAAACTAAACGAGTACCTAACGCGTTGCTAAGTTACGGTGAAGATATCACGTTGATGCTGCTAGATAGAGAGAAAGAGAGAGTGTGCAAGATAAAAGCGCAAGATCTAGAAAAGCTTTCGAGATACTGATACTCGTCGGCGCCACCAAGTCGTATCTACCCCCTTCGTTCGCCCTCCATCCTTTTCTCTCTTACTCGCCAGCCCCCGCGCGTTGTTTTTCTTTTTCTCTATTTGTTTTCTTTCTCCTCCTCTCTTCCTCGACATATATGTTTCCACTCTCTCAGATCTTTTATTGCGTTACCACTGTAGTCTGATTTCCTACAGCATGTACAATCAGTCGGGGTAGTCGACCTCACTTTTCACCGGAGATAGCAAACGCCTGTACGTCCGGCGATTCAATCAGAAAAAAAATAAAAATAAAAAAAAAGAAAAAAAGCAGATGTTCAAAAATATATATTCCAGTTCGTCGGGAATAAAATGCGCGCAGAGTATACCGATCGCTTATTCAGTACGTGACAACGCAAGAATAATAAAAATAGCAACTCTTGTGCTTTTAACGAACGTCTCGTTGCGAAAAAAAAAAAGAAAAAATAAAAAAAAAATAAAAAATCATTACCTTGCAGAGATATAGAAAGTGTAATAAAGTTCCCGTGTTATTCGATCAATATTTTATAACAATTTACAGCTTCGCGAGCACCTTGCGACGTAAGAATTCAACGGTAACGTTGTTATTTCGCGGATACGTTCCGCGTGTTAAACGGAGAATCGACGCTCAAGGAAAGTTTAAAGTTTTAATCTCGCAATTAATCAAAGGATGGGTAGCGCGTTCGTTCAAGCCGCAAATGGAGTTGACTAATACAATTTGCGTAGTTTTATCGAGGGTTTTCCTTCGAAAGGTTTTCATTATACCGCCGATGGCAGAGCGAGATACGGCCGCGGGAATCTTTGTACGTAACGGGTAAAATAATCGGGCAGCTGACGAAATTATGAACCGGCAAGATGTTCACAAGTGAGACGAAGGAGGAATAAAAAAAAAAAAGAAAAATGTCGAGACTTTCAAGATTTACGATGAGGAAAAGGCAAGAAGAAAGAAAGAATCGTCGGGAGTTCCCTTTGTTGTGAAAGTTACTCGGCTCCATTTATTCACTCTCTTCTTTCGTCACTCACCGTTGACAGGGAAAAGGAAGGAGGAAACCCGCGGGAAAAGCCGGATTTTCCGAGGCATTTTCCGTAACAAACGCGATATCCCGGGGAACGTCCTTGATACTCCGCCGCTACGAAAATACTTGAAAGATTTGATGAATATGAGATACGTTGTAAATGAATGTCAAGTATGCGTGAATGCTTGTCGTGCAGGATTCAAGAAACGCGAAAGATAAATTACGGTATACCGTTTCCGCGATTGAGGGGGCTTTTATGCTTTATGCTTCACCGTGTTCTGTTCGTTCATTTAATGACACGAGAGAATAAAGGCAACGGCTAACCGTCGTAATGGCGCCGATTAATTAAAAAAACATGCCCGGTATCACGATGGTCTCATGGACGTCGTTTCAAGACGTCGCGGACCGTTCGCTGAATTTTTTTCGAGATTTATAAAATTTTAATTGAACAAACGTTTAAGACCCATTAAAAATCCCCTGTGAACGGTGGCATTAAATGTAACGGGATATTTTCATAATATATTGTACTTAGTTTTTCATTAATAAGCCGATTTAAATAATACAGTTTTGAAGTTCCGCCGAGTAAAGAGGACTGTAAATCGCGATACAAAAGAGAGCTTCCTTCACGTTACAATCATCTCGTGGATAAAACTCGCATCGCAGATGAATGGTGAACATGCACGAACGGCTTCGAGTTCCCTCCTTACTTCTTCGACACGTTTCCTCTTAAAAGAGAGCTAGACTTGTACCCGGAAGATTTACCGAAAGGATGAATACGGACGATTAACCAGTGAATTTCCTGCATTTCCGCAGTCTTTTTCACTCGGGGTTTTTTTTTTATTTTTTTTTATATTTATTTTAGTGTTGGCAGTCCGATCGATTTCGACGGTGCGCGACTTTCGAAGTATTTTCGATTTGCAACTTCGTTGTATAATCCGCGAATAAGAGAATTTTTTATTATTTTCTTTTTTTTTCGCCAAAAAAGTCTCCGCGAAATGATTAACTCCAGAATATTAATATTTGCTCACAGCAACGCTAATTAGAGAATACATTAAATACTATGTCAATATTGTATTCAGAGTTATAAAGCGAAAACAAATTGTCTGCTGTTTACCATAATTTATTTTAATTAAATCAAAATACAAAAAGTACAATATTCAAATAGCGAATATTGAATTAAACATATAATGTTTTTCTATTATTCATGTATATCATCTGTGTTATCGTCGACAAATTGCGGTCTATTTTGCGCGACGTTAATTAATCAGCGAAACCGATTTATTCAAGCATCATTTAGACGTTGGCGGTGTCCTTTATCAACTAGATGTGCTGAAGAGTAAAGGACGTCCCCGCCAGAACGATTTATCGTGATAAACCTTTCACCAAGACTTCCCTACCCTTATTTATCCATCAAATTAACGGACGTTGATTAGGCAGGGCAGCAAAGCTGGTCGAGAAAACTCGCCGTTGACGATTAATTATCATCTGTGTCATTTATTACTTAGGAATTTTCCGGATAAGTAGGATAATATCCCGTATTTATTCACTAAATACGTTACGATTCGGATTCGAGCGCCACTAAACTTAGCGAAATCGCCTTCCACGTCTCGACGAGTTCAGAAACAATTTTTCCCTCACGCACTTACCGCAGAAAAGAAAAATACATTCATTTCTAGTTATCCAAGTCGTTATTAATTTAAATATACAATACCTTTCAAATTACCCGAGTGGAAATTGATTCCCATAATTATTTAATAATTAGCTAGCCAATTCGAAGTTCATCTCGTGACTGTCTAGCAAAACTGTCCAGCACCGATACTAGACAGATTTAGTTTTTTCTTTCTTAAATGACAACTTTATTTTTAAAGATACCTAAGAGATCCAAGCTCATTTAAAATTAAATAAATATTAAATATCTATTTCGAAAATAGCAGTTTTTAATTTTCTCATCTTAAAAACATGGAAACACGTCGTGCCGTTCGTTAAGAAAATCTTGTCTCTCGCGCACATCTTTCTGTATATCTAATTATTTCTGTAATCAGGAATCTCATTTGTCGAGATAATATTGCTGCAAGAAACAAATGGATTCAATTGTAACGATTAGAGAGAGGTGTCGTTTAGATTAGAATTAAAGCGAAGGGTAAATTATCTCACCTCCGTCATTACTTCGCGAGTTGTATCCGTGCGATCTCTTTATCTTTGTATCCGTTTTCGCTGTCTAAACGTCCTACGTGTTACAAGGTGCACGTGGGTGTCTCGAGGGCATTCACGGCGAGAAATCCAATTTCAATGAAAAGGCGGAACAAGAGGTTACGACGCGAGACAAATATCGCGTTTCAGGGCGATACACCATCGCGCGGTTATGTATGTGTTGTCTGCGTAAATTCCTCGGGCCTGTCGGCTTTCTCGAGAGAGAATTTAACCGTTTTATCGTGGAAACAGGAGGTACAGCGGAGCCATTACCAGAATTCCGCTTGTCTTCTCGCATTTAGATACTAATATTCCGGTAACGGAATTATCGCGAAAGTCAGTTTTTGGCGATAATTGAAAAGCTTCGGCGTGCTTATCTGTCGCGTGATATTAACGAGCAAGGTGTAATCAGCGCGATCGATATTCTGCTTAATTATTCCAAGTAATACCCGTTTTTCATTTTCCGCGGAATAATTGTCAATGGTTATAATCTTTACTTTGGAATATTCTTGAATTTCATGCATGTACTGTTCATACATAATACTAATAATTTGCACCGGTCATTCATATTTAACACTAAATTCAACTGTCCGCTTGCAACCGCTTACACCAGACGCATTAATTAACAGCAACTGTTCTAAATATATGAATTTCATTACGGTTCGCAATCCGCAGGGATTAGGTCGGAAATTACTTCACAGTAATATGTCCACATTGTTTAGAAAATAATATATTAATGGACATATTTTGTCGATTTTTTTTTTAAATTTAAATCACATTAAAAAAAAAATTTATGATTTTATGATTATTATTTAGATCAATTAAATTTCGCGGTATTGCTTTGTTAATATAAAAATAATTATTAATTATTATTTTAAATAATAATACACTGATAATGTGAAATAATATCGTCGGGAATTTTGTATCTTGCATTTAGTAAAAAATATTGAATGAAGATGTTGCAAGGCAAATACGAGTGGCTTAAGAAACTTCTATCAAGTAAGTCAATGGACTCTCATTAGTAATATGATAACGGATGCTCCAGTATTATAAGCCTGTAATCTGATGTGCTAAATAGCTGACGTATCTATTATAACGCTATGGTTACAAGAAAGCCGCCAGTGGTGGATACCACTTACTACCTCTGATATTACCCTACGTGATTGAATTTCGTAAATTATCTCTAAACGCGATAACACTGTAAGATATCCGGAAAAAGAAAAAAAAAATTCTACCCGTGCCTCGTGTGCAATAATTATTACCGGAGATGTCGGCGGCAAACGTAGTCTAGGGACAACTTTTAGAAAAGTTTGATTCGAGAAAACGGCCTTGGATAAGCCAAAGTTTTCGGGAAAGCAACTTGTAAGGGGAAAAGGACAAGCTTCGAAAAGTGTCAGGAAAAGATATCAGCCAGCGCGTTCGACTCACGCTTGACAAACTTTTCCTCGCTTGATATAAACTGATTCAATTGTTAAAAAAAAAAAAATAATAAAAAAACTAAGAAAATATATTTACGACTTTGATAATGCTAGTTCTGTGCAAATAGCGAACGAATAATTTTCGACTGAAAATCGACATGCAATCTAGATACGTAAACTTCGTTTCTTTTTTCTTTTTCTCTCCCATGATTACCAAAAAAAATTATATATGTATGTGTACGGAATAATTAAAAATTAAATTCAGTTTTTTCAATGATAAATTTAAAATTTAATTTTTATCGCATATTTTTTCTAGTATATCACGCGGCTAGTATTAATCACTCAACGACCAAATTTTTTTTAATATTACGGTGAAAAAACATTGTTTTATTTTACAACGTTCAAAATACAATTAGCGTGTGATGGATTTACAAACATATTTATGTCGGACGAGATATAACACATTTTTGATATATATTTTTTTAATTGGGAAATAATTAATGGGGAAAAAAAACATGGTTTCCGGGGATATTTGCGGGATTTTGTTACCGCGTTCGTCAGAGGTAAATTATCATGCGAGAAACAATTTAAGACGAAATTAACGTGCAAAGCGAATTGTTTGCGAACTCACCAATTTTGACGACCGAAGGTAGAGCGTCGAGTATTGATGGCAGCTGAAGTACAAAGATAGAGGCTACCAGGCAGCCCAGATTCATAGCTCATCTCGGAAGCCCTCCGGCCGCGGCCTCTCGGTGGCCCCTCACACTAACACTACCGTACAAATTATGCGGCGAACCGGACCTGACGTTCCAACGCACACATTTGCCTAAACATAAAATATTAACGTATTTATTAAAATTTATTAAAACAACGGTTTACATAAAATACTGCGCCGCAGACGAGATCAACGTTGCAACTAAAAACTTATAAGTGTGTTGATTAAATAAATTAAATCATTTTTTAATCCCACTTAATTTTATCCGTGATCTGTACCAGGAGGCCTTTGACGACGAACGAAACGTGCGTACAAATAGTAAAAAGCTCTGTACCACGCTCACCGGTTTCTATTTGAGGAGAAAATAAATTTTTTATTCTCCTCTGGTATATTAATTAAAAGGTCGCAATTGAATTAAACTGCCTAGACATAGAGCGTATCAGCTACGTTTGTCTTTCATCGCGCGTAAAATTTATAATAAGGGCCGGTCGTATTCTACCGCGGAACGCGAAATGCATATTCTCGTGTACTGAAGAGGGTGAGTCTCTATGCGTTTTATGAGCGGGCAAAAATTTACCGTTTTCTATAAACGTTTAAAATTCGATTCAACGATTATCGTATCCCTTTTGAAGCTTCGACGGCGCATTTCAGCGCAATATTTTATGTCGACAAATGATTCCCGCCGCAAAATTTACACGCGGCCTGCACGGTACGCGAGTATTCGCTCGTGAATTCCGGCGGCCAGCGTGGAAAACTTGCCCGTCGTTCATACGATTTTATGTCCCGCCGAAATTTTAGTGGCGCTCGGCCAAAGGGTTGGAGGGCAGATGTCTACTCGTGTAACTTCACGTTTCTAGCAAACGTCACATGTGCGGCCAAACATTTTGGACAGAAAGGGCTAGTGAGAAAATATACTTGGTCGCTTTGCGTTATTTCGCAGGATTTCCACAATAAATCAGATCATGGTGATTGCAGACAAGTTTTTACGAATTTTTACGAGAAGACTTTGCCCGGCGTATTTTAAATAATACATTGCTGATATTCGTCGCGTGAAATGTATTTAAATAATATTTTATTTAATATTATCGAACATATTCTAAATTTTTTTTTTCTATACATAAATTAGATTCGTAACATTTTATAAAATAATTTACAAATATAATAACTGTATATTTAATATGTATAAAGTGAATTGTAAAACAGTATGTAGGATTCATATAGGATAATGGACATAATATGAAATACGAATATCATTCAGAAAATTTTGAAAAGATTTTTCACGGAAATGTACGTACAGGCTTATGAAAACATATCTGCGTAATGCATTTACTTCATATTGCATATATCGTATTCATTTACATATATATGTTTACAACATGCATTCTTAATATTTTGTACTTAATTAAATCAACGCGTTACAAAAAAAAAAAAAAAAAAAGGCAGCAAACATACCGCTGATATTTTTAATACGTTGTTGGACCATAAAGGATTTCATGAAATTAAACTAACATGCATGTAATTTCACGTACCATTATTTTGTGTAATATATTGAAAAAAAAAAAGAAAAAAACACGTCATTGATTAATCTCGCGACTTTAAGCTCGTTGTAACGGCTCCTCGATTTAGGTTAATTAAATGAACTATCTTTCTATCTTCGCATGCATCTTCTATGGTTCACGAGCAAACGAGAAACCAAGTAATTTACTAGGCAAACTTTGCATTCTGTTCTTACTTGGCGTGTTTCTTGCTCGCCGAATGCTGCCTCGTAAATCGATAAAATTACGAAATAACCGTGGTGTTTTGTCACCGATGGGTACGGTAAGTTGGCAGAAACCCACCGGTATTATTTGATTTTAATTCAATGTCACGATTTCTTTGCGAAACGAGAGAGAAATAGTTTGCGAAACTTCTCGCCCGCGCGGCTTCTTCCGTAGACGACGACTTTGTCATCGGGGGCAGTTTTAAAAGAAACAGTGGCACGATTTTCAATTCGCGAATGTCGCGCATTCGTCTGCGAGAAATTCCGTAGACTGTCTGGCGACTTTTACGCGGATAGTCTTCCGTCGCGGATACAGTCGTGCAGTAATTCCTTGACTCGGTTCTATTATCAGAAAGACCCCGCTTCTTACTTTCGTTTTCCGGCGCGGAGTCTCGAGTAATCGCGATCGTTTCATTATCGTTGCATACCCTCGCAGAAGAAAAAAAAAACATTCGAAACATTTACCTTAACATAACTTTCGAGATTTAATTAAAATTTATTATATTTAATTACCAAATTTTTCTTTTTTTAATTTTATGCGACATTTCTATCGATATCTTTTGCTATTAAGATGCCGGGATTTTATACGAGCCAAAGAGAATAAAGCCGTAAAAGAATTTCTTTTACAAAGTACGCGCGTAAAAAAAAAAAAAAAAAAAAAGTAAACGTAACGAGTTGAAAGAGATTAACGTTATCGTGATTAGAACGTCGGGAGGGAAGGGGGAGGTTGAAACTACTTCACTTTCCTCGCTAGGATTCGCGACATACTATTCGTAATCTCGCAATTAGCACATCGTAGGAGGAAGGTGAAAGACCGCGAACAGCTGGAGTGAAAATATATCCAGTTCTCTCTGTCGGTTTCGCGCCATCTGACTAAGATCTCCCCTTTGACGTGGAGAATAAGAGGGCTGTTAAGCCGAAATCTGTCGGGAATTTAGAAAGATTCGTTCTACGTCGCATCCAGGTTGCCTTAATCGCGCCCGCTTTATTCGACAATAATTCGCCGCGGCCATAGAAACGCCTTAATGGCGTCGAATAAAAAAAAAACCGGCGTGCGAGCGTGCGCCGCAAAAGGGACGAAAATGAAGGCGACGAGAGGAGCGAAGGGTTAGCGAGAGGTGGAATAACGTAGTCGTCGGAGAAAGAGGATGCCTGGGATGGCCAGTGCTTTAAATATATATTTCTTTTTGCTCTTCCTTTCTCTCCCTACGTCTGGACGTCCGCCACTTTCAGTGATTTACGGTCGTCCTAAAACATCTTCGCGATATCGCGTCGCGCCTCCCCCGGCAGGGAAATAGAAGGGAAGCGACTCGGGCTCGGCGGAATTTTTCAGAATTCTCGTTAACAGGATCATTTTCTTCGCCCTCGATATGTGGATTATACGATAAAACGAAGAAACCGATTGCTAAGAGGCGTCGGACTTCTCTCTTCTTCTCCTTCTTCTTCTTCTTCTTTTTTTTTTTTTTTTTTTATACTCCTCTAGTCGTTTCCTCGTGCCACTTTACGGTGAATTTAAATCAATCGATTTTCGATCTCATCAAGCAATAAACGAACACTGCCGAGGCTCGTTGGAGAACCCTCTATTAGAAGTATTTCGCGTACTTTGTCAGCAGAGCGGGATTTCGTGCACATGCGGGTGAGTTTTACAGAGGATTTTTCTGGATAGCTGACTGTACAGTACGCTGACGCAATTTAACTAATTATTAACGTCGCTTTTTCAATTATATTAAATTCTCTTTCTTAAATTATATTAATGTTAGACAAGGAAAAACAAAGTATTAAAAAATTAAAAAATAATAAAAAATCCTTTGACATGAAAACTGCGAGAAACGGTTCGTTCTACTCGAAAACATAGTGCGCGAAAGCCGCGCGTGACTCCTCGGATTTTAAAGCAACGCAATCTCGTCTGTGATACGACAGAAACTCGAATAAACTCGCGCCCTTTGTGCCTCTCTCCCGTTTCTCGATTTCTCCCATTTTCGTTGCGTCCTTTCCTTCGATTTCCCGACGCTTAATGTTCCGAACATCGATATCGTAACTCCGTATGATCATTTCGCGGCGGCGCGCAGTAAAATTTAATCATCCATGCTATTATCAACGTGAAGACGAGGGAGGCTGGTGTAAAAGCGCACTCCACTTTAATCCACTCGCTTGTACGAATGTTAAAAAAAAAAATAGCCGTTTATCGGAATGGAGTTAAGAACGATCGATATTTATCGCGTGTATGCACGCCGCTTTTTTTTTCCAAAGTTCGAATATAATATTTAGCGCCTTCGATTTTTTTTCCAAATAAACGCAAGCTGTTGCGAAGGAAACAAATTTTATTTTTAATAAATTAAATTAAAATAAGCCAGTAAAATTAACTAAAATTTTAATCTGTTGTTAATGTCTAATGTTAATGAATGTTATGGTATCTATTTGATTACGTGAACGGACCGAGCTCGATTTTCCTTCAACATTAAATCTGATTATTTCCCACATTAATTAAGTCCTACTTCATTAAGATTCGCAAATTCAATTGACTTTGCAAACGTATTAATTAAGTACCTCGCCTTGAGGTAATTACGATTGTTCTCCAACAGCAAACAATTAATATACACCGCTGCGGTAATTACAACGTAAATGTAATGCGCGTCATGTAATATTCACAGTTTTATTTTAACGTTTACTTGCATAACGGCATTATAATAAATAGGCGAATAATAACTTATAATAAACAATGTTGCAACGTAAAAAAATTAACATTGCCAAAAAAAAAGAAAAGGCTATTTCGCTTCCGCTCGTTCATTATCATTTTATTGCGACATTAAAATAAATTTTTAATATACTTATTAAAGGTTGCTAGTGAAATAAAGTGAAATTGCATTAAGTTATAATTAAAAGGTATCGAAAATGCAGTATTATAAATTCTCAATGAATGCGAATATGAATCATGTACGACTTTTGTACGTTAGTACGCTTCGATTTGCACCTGTCGAGTGCCCGCAATTTTCCAATTTATTCTTTTGATTTATACGAGAAAGTAATCATACTGAATATAAAACACCGTTAGTTCCTATTACGTTAATTGCAATTTGCAAAATGCACGATCAATATTATTGAAATCATAAGAGTTAGATTAACTATAATATCATCGCACATATTAACACAGCATCCTATTATAAACTATATAAACAATATAAGCAAATATAACTTTCAAATGAATTTCTGGTATGTCGCTGCGCGTTTGTTTATCCATTATAATCAATATCCAATTTATATATAACATCGTTAGGTTACAATGTTTACATTTTACTCGATGTAATCGTTGATTAATTGAGATATTTCAGCAAAGTCGCGTAATAAAATGAAGTAGCCTGGTGCATTAACAGCTTTTTGAATACTAGTTACAAGTTGTACGAATAAAAAAAAAAAAAAAGAAAAAAGTTATTAGGAAACTTGCTCTCGGTTGACGAGTCACGTGGCAAGTAGTGAACTGCTAGAACTCCAAACTGCTAGAACAATTGGTTTCGGTTCGAGAGGTAGTTATCGATTTTGCCAACGAACCGAAACACCGCGTCGTGACACGGAACTCGCTTACCAAATTGGAATATACGAGTTATATATATTGTGTTCGCCAATTACGTTACCGAGGATGTCACAGGAGATTAAAAAGATAACAAAGAATATATTCATATAAGCGTTAGTGTCGTAACTTGAAAATATTTCGATATTAATAGACGAGAAATACAAGCTCTTTTTGTTTTAAGATAAAAAAAAATATATATATATAGTTTTTTAATATTAAAATATACGCGCAAGGTTTTAATTAAAATTGACAAGAAATTTAAAAAATTCTATCCAAAAACATGATAAAAGTATCAATTTATTTACAAGTAATTTAATATTTAATTTCTCGCGGCAAATTTTTTAAATTTAATTTATTCAGAATATTCAATCGAGTATATATTTCGCTAGCAAGCTGCAAAGAAAATATTGATTTTTGCAAAACATATAGTCGCCTCGATCTGCATTTATGTTGGAAAGCACAGGTTGGATTGAGTCACGATTCGTGTTTCTCTTATCTCTACTTTCCGCTCCGGTATTCACAGTCCGTCCGTCCTTATTTTAAAATTGTCTTAAGTAATATTTTAAGACGGCTCCGTGAATAAACGAAAACTAAATAAAACAGCACTCAAGTCTTAAATACAAAAACGGACTATGAATACCAGTTCCTTATCTCGTAAAGTTTTCAAAAGCGGTCAATTAAAATTGCGTTATCTTACTGGGTTTTTCATCGCAGCTGTCGCATGCTTCAGGCGGTGAGAAAACCTCGTGGAGCCCTTGCGATTATCGACGGGATGTGTGTCCCGAGGGACGCGGGGACATTCGAGAATAGTTTTTTTTCGTTTTTTTAGCGACACCGGCGTGTTGGAACGTCCGTGATCCTCGCGGCGCGTGTTAACGTAACCCTCGTGCGTAATATGCGAACCGTTATCATCGCGGAAACGTAAACATAGCACATCCTATCGTGACAGAAGCCGGCGCGCGACTGCCGCTCTGTCGTTCAGACCTCCACCCGCGACGCCACCCGAACCCATCCGAGCCCCCGATTCTCACCGAATGACCACGTGCTTGCCGGCCAATCACGCTCGCGTAAATCCACGTGCTCGCCCGAAAACACCATGTGGGAACGATTAGCGCGCCTCGCCGTCGTTTTAAAGCTAGGAGTTCAAAGTGCCGCTCCGCTTCAGAGTACGAAGCTCCGAACGCATTGCCGGAGAGAGAGCACATCGGAGCAGCGGGATCGATACGGTACCACAATATTTCAGCATTTATACTGCACGTTACATTTTATATCGTATTCAGACTTGTCGCTTTATTTTATTTTATTTTTTTAAATTAAAATATGAGGATTTTTTAAACAAAAGCAAAAAAATAAATATGCACAGCGAAGTAAAACATGGATTTTTAAATTGATATAACAATTTTTAAATATTGATTTAGGTAATTTTTAATGTAACGTTGAAGTTTCATTGACTCGAGAGATTTCCGTATTGCAGTGAAACGCGAACGAAAAATCTTATTTTGATGCGTTCCCTAGGCAAAAAAAGAAAAGTTAGAAAACGCGAAGTTGCATCGTAGGGAAGAGCAAAGGGTTGGAGGTCGTCATATTAAGTTCTACCAGCTACTGCCTGTTTTAGTAGCTTTTTCATGCTTCTCATGCACGGCTACACGCGCCGTAAACTTAAAAGACTTTTATGGCAATTTTGCTGGCGACGAACAGGGATCGTTGCCCCGCATCGCTTCATAAACTTCTTTTCATTATAAATTTCATGTTCCCAGACGTGCACTCTATTTCTTTTATATATAAATGGCGATTTTGGCAAGTTGAAACATTAACGATAACAACTTTTGTAAATGCAACGCGCAGCATTTAGCGATAAGATGCTCTCTACCAAAAAAAAACAAAAAAAAAATTAAACAAAAGTTGCTCAGATTAAGAATTCATAAATGCAATACAAAAGTTACATTTAATTTTGCTCGATCAATTAGATTCAACAAGATAAAGCCTTAATTTTTACACTGCCGTCCGAGATCATTAAATAAATACGAATCGCAAGAGTCGTACGTCGAGATTGTCACTAATTTAAACGATGCAAGAAAGTCCAAACGTTTACATTTTTAAACGGATTTAAAAATAATTTTATGACGGAACACGTGAGTTTAGCTGGGACACGAACCCTTGTGATGGATTGGAATCGAGTTTCCAAGTGGTTTGGTTGAAGCAAGCCGAACACGGCGCAATAGTTGCTTACGCATCCGGAGGATGGCAGTATACTCAATGTTGCTAATATTATATATAAAAAATTGTTTTTTTTTTTATTTTTCACATGACTCGCATTCAGTCTTATCAAAAGGGTTTACAATCTCTCGCGGAAAAATATTTTTTCCAAATCATTTTTTTCACAAGACGATACAATGTACTTTTTACGGGAAAGAGATTGCTTCCCGAGAGATAAAGCATTAGTCTTCTTAAATGAATTAATGTTACTGAACTGATGTTACTGACTATTTATTTGGCAGTTAATTGGCTTCAAGTATCAATTAAAAAGCGTTCTCTCTTAAATATACGAGTAATTGTTTTCACTTTAACGAATGCGAACCCGTTACTCATAATCAGCGGCTAAAATAAAATACGCACAATGTGCGTGTATCGGTTAATTAACCACGCGCAAACGAATCAGATCGCGCGGTAACGGCACGAAAAGTCTCTTTGATTTCCGCGCAACTTTCGCGAGAGCGAATCCGATCCGATACGTGCTATTTTCCCTGGAGAATCCATTTCCGAGCGACAAGGCGGTCGTTCCTAACTCGTTCGTCATCGATTTCGCGCCGATCGGAGGCCAGCGGAGGGTGAAGTTTTAGCCGCACAAATTAAAACCATTACTAATGGCATCGAGCCCCGAGAGCAGAAAACTCGTCCTTATCCCCGAGAAATAATTCGCTGGTGCACTCGCATCGACAGCGCGAGACGGAGAATCGCACTCCTCTCTCGACGTTACGGAGAACTTTGAATGCGGTCAAACGCATCGACAGTGAAAAACGTTCGTGACCCGCCAGACGCACTAGAGAAGAATTTATTATCATCACGTATGACGGTCGTCTCTCCGTTTCTTATATTACCTCGCGTAGGCATCGCGCGAATTTCACATCGTGAACCATTCAAGGTAGATAAGTATGCGGGAAAAATTGTGGAAAATGGTCAATGCACCACCGTACGAAATTAAGATAACGATCTGTACAAATGACAGTTTTGATATATGCCCGTAGTTCACTCAATCCTCCACAACTAAAATTTTCTACTTTTCCTGCGCTTAATGCACGGGATTTCTAAGGTCCGCAGAACTTCCGCATTTGCAGATGTACGGACTCCGAGCTTTGTTGAACTTTTCTATTCAGAGACTTGCTATTGATGTAATGCACAGCTATAGTTTATAAAGAAATATACAGAAATATATTATATAAATACTTGTAAGTATAAATTAAAGTTTCGTATAATTAAAAATTTAATATATTATATTATATATACGGGTAGATTATATTTAAAAAAAAAACACACAAAAAAAAGATATTAAGATAAATCTTACATTTAAGTTCTTTAAAAACGGAGTAAAAAATGAAATCCACGATTTAATTTTTAAAGCGATTTCCGCACAGAAAGAGAACGAAAAGAATAAGTGTGACGTCGATTCCACGATGGGAAAAACTGCGAGAAATGTCGAACTGAGACGTCTTGCGGAATGTCGCGCGATCCCACCGAGCTTTTACGTAAGAAGACTTTTGGACGGCATCCAGTCTCTATAGATTTATCATCGTGAAATATAATAGTGCAATTGTATACATATGTGCACATTTCAGAACATATAGGCATCACTTTATCTTCTTTATTATTTGATCAACTCATTTCATTGATCGGGATGTTTTAATTTTATTTCTAATTATTAATTTAACAGAGACTATAAATTTGATATTGTTTCACTTTTAATATTAAATTTACTTAAATTGCGTACAGCTGCAAAAGGCAATTATATAGATAACTCCGAAATGACCGCAAAATGGTAAGCGACTAGTAAAATAGTAATTTTATCTAGATAATTAACGACGACAATAATAAAAGTAAATACAATACGATGCGTTCCATTTGTTGAGTCAAGAGATAAATGCGTTTAATTATTGGACTGCAATAACGGCTAGCACTGTGACGAAATGAGCAATGATACAATGTTATGCAACAAAACGTAACGTTTTGTCAATTTCTTTCCAATATTTATAAAATATTTGCTTAAAATTGTACAATTTGCCGCGATGACGCGGGACCAAATACCTCATTTTATCTCTTGTTCAATCAATTATTATGCGATTAACTATCATTTGCATTTATTTTACGATAAAAATTACTTTGTTGTAAAACAAATTCTGCACAGCCTCGCGTAAATGTCACAGTTTTTTCTCAGCGGGCCATAAATCGTCTGAGAGGCGACGTTGCGCGTCACAAAGATCAAATTTAAAATTGATAACTGTTTGATAATGGCCTCGGGCGACGCGATATGTATGCGAGAAGCAGATTACAGGGATAGAAAACGGACGCGATCGTAACGAGAATAGATGGAAAACCAATGGTTGACCTCTTGAGATCGATAAGAAGAGAATAAAATGTGTGCGTGCGTGTGAATCGCGAACATAAGACGAGTAAAATTATGGTAAATGTCCATGTAGTAAAATAAGTTTATTCTATAAGAAAGAAAAAAAAAAGGAAGAAGGAAAATCGTGCTTGTATATTAAACTTATATTGTCTTTAAAGAATTTATCTTTTTAATATCGTTTAATTCTCGGGTCTTTTACAAAGTTTTATATTCGCGTGAAGTCTCATACGCGCTAGAATATATTAGTTCGTAGGAATTTCATAATTATCCTAAATTATGCATTAGGTCTAAGATAAAAATTTTATCGCGCATATCTATCTGAAATTAAACTGCAATTAAACTTCTGTTGTCTCCTCTACTTCTGAAGTAAATCTGCAGTAAATCTCTTTTCAAAGATAAATTCTCGGTGTGAAATAACTCTGTAAGTATCGACATTTTGATGTTCAAATGGGTACCATTCTTTTCAATTTAGTCTCAGTTTTCGACAGACAAAGAATGACCATTAGAATGCTTCGTGCGCGTCGTCTGTATCAACGTAGGAAGAAAAAAAAAAAAGGAAAAAGGAAAAAGAAAATCAATTTTAAGTAAAAATAAAAAACGTGCTCGACACACACGCGATAATAAAATATGTAACAATTTTTAAAACAATTGAAAATAGAATATCAACACTTGACATACGTATAATTTTTACGCAGTGTAGGAAGCTTTGCGCGCAAATATTTTTCAGCGTACTGCGAAAAAATGTTATTGCGCAAGAAATTGCCGAGTTCTTTTTAGTACTGCAAGCATTGTACAATATTTCAACATTCGAGATTTTTTTTTATAGTTGAAAAATATGATCGCAAGTTTCGTACAAATTGTATGAAGAAACCTGGCAAGATCTAGTATCATGGGACCATTAATCTTCGTCTGGTGCTGTCCTTTGCCGTCAGATTAGGATCTTCCTTAGATTCTTCCTATATCTTTCGCAATGGCGTAACGGAAAAGCAAACATTAAAAGAGTCTCTTGACGAATATAAGCTCCTTAGAGGGCGGTTGATTTAATATGGAAGTTAATATTACCGTTGAGATTAAGTCTTAAAGTGAATATTCAGCTCTAATTAAGACACATAATTTTGCATTGTGATAATAAAGTTAAGAGAATAATTAATTGGAAATTATCTGAATTCGTTATAATGTGTCTCTAAAACTTTGTATCTTTCTTTACGACCAGTCGAATGAATGATTATGACAAATAGTTATTAACGCGCGGATATCGCGTGTAGATTTAATCAGCGATTAAAATGCCATAAAATTACCGTAAATAATAAAGATTAAATCATTTTGTGGGTTACAATTTCTTTTAATTTTAATTACATAATGCTATTAAAATTGTTTTTTTCATTTTTTTTTTCATTTTTGAGACTCTTTGACATTGGCGCGCAGAATTGACGTGATTCTCCGTACCATTGTCATGAAAAGATTCCCCTTTAACAAAGTATGAGCGTATAAATTCGAATTCGAGCATTTGTCGGACGCGTTCAAGTTGTCAGGTTTATCGGTATGCAGTTGAAGACGTTATCAGAGACGCCAGTCGTTGCCACGGCACTCACGAACGACTCGAATGCCTGCGATCCACCTTCGTGACTGCGATACATCGTTATCTCGCGGGAAGTTTTGTTTAAGAGAACATGCAATCGCGCATGCTGCCTATCTTGAATTCAAATTTTATTATCAATCTGAAACTCTCAAATATTTCATTATACAAATATAATACGGTGATTACACGTACGTGTCGCGGTATTACTTAAGTGTATTTTTAATAATAATTTTTTATTTTTTTCAATACTATACACCGTTATTTGAATTATAAAAATAATCAAAATAAACTTGTATTATTTTTATTATTCTCCGTTGAAATTTCCGGCAGTGTTCTGCAATGAGATATTAATTTCAAGCGTTTTATTCTATACATTGTTGACGGCTGCAATACTGAGTGCATTAGAACAAAGTGCATCAGGTCCGTTGCGTTACGCTATTATGAGGATTACCAGCGGGAAATATCCCTCTTGTTTTTCTCCGTACCCGCGGAAAATAGTCAGGTTAATTGTATTTCGTTGTTATCCCCGGTACGGTTTGTACCTGCGAGGGTGTGCGCGCCGAGAAGAATACGTCGATGTGTAACCACGGAATCGCTCGTTAGCTTTACGTGCCTCCCTCCCCGCCGTAAGCGAGACCAAAAATCACGAATACGTAACATCCACGTGAACGTTTTACCAATCTGAAATATTTATATATATGTCTATTGAACGTTTCAAAATATTGATGGGAAAGTAAATCTGTTTAAATTAAATTACGAATATTCGTTATTTATCGGTGCTTCTGATTTATTAGAATAATTCATCAATTAGTCGTTCTGTATTTTTCATTTGATATATTCACATATGTATATTCGTAACATGAAATTATTAGCACGATTGATGTAATGTAACAAACAAACAATAAAAAGCGTTCCTATCTAATTTAAATTACGTCAGCTATACGTCATATTGATATTAATATTAATATTTGATCAACATGCAAAAGTAACAATTTAATCGGAACTAGGTTTGTTTAATTAGGTTTTTTTTTTTTTAGTAACTAAATGTAAAAAGCGAATAAATGTAAACAATTCCGTCGAGAGAAGTAATAAAAATGGATGATAAAATCTGTGACGCTGAATTAATGATTCCAACAGAAATTATTCGTGTTGACATCATTTTCGTTCGGACGTCGAGCGCGCATTTCGCAAATTCGATGTTTTCCGCATAGCTGCCTTCATTCCTCGCGTTATTATCGCGATCGCGATGCTGAAGTATCCCCAATGACTGATACAAATGCAGGTCGAGAGCGAACGAATTTCGAAATTCGCGTTTGATATTATGCAATGCAACGTATAATGCAGTTTTCAGAATATATGATTCTCACATATTCGCGTGCACCTCGCTGTGAAAATTGTCTAACTGTGCAAATTGTCGCGGTCTATCGTTTCCAACAGTTATAATGTACTCCTTATAATTTTTTATAATGACCCAATTATATTTTTCTATGTCCGTAAAATTATACGCGCGGCATAGAAAGTATGTGGCACTGGCAAAAATCTATATTGCGACAAAGAAATAAGATTCTTACACACGCAGACCCGATTGTATTTCGTTTACATAAACATATTTGAAGAATGCGCCGAAACGTGAGTTCACCGCGCCTGAAGACCGGCCGAGACCGTCTTTGTTTACGTTATCGTATCACGTATTATAATAATCGTGCGAAATATTCGAAAATTGATCAAACAGTCAAGACGTATCAATGTTTAAGAAATCTTTACGACGCGGATTTTGTCCACGAGAAAAAAAGAAAAAAAAAACAGCTCGCGCATATAAAAAGAGAAGGCAATCTTGGAGAGAAATTAATTTCGTACAATCAACAGTTCTGTACGTACATCGTAAGAGATACTGCAATTTTAAAGTTTCCAAGGCGTTTTGAGTTGAATTTCTCATCATGGCCCAAAGTCATCTTATTTCTGCGATCTTCGCGATCCTGCTTTCTGCAAATGTACGTAAATATAACATATTTATTAACGATATACAACACAAATTGATTAATTTGTCGCCAATTAGATTAATAAAAGAAATTTTATAATTCCAAAAGAAAAAAAAAAGAATTTTAATTTAATTTGTAACATGAAAATTCATTTATATTTTTTATATATAAATTATTACAATTACTGATAAATTGGTACATAAATTATATTATTTAAGACTGTATTAGTTAGCAATATTTCGCATGATATTACAGATAATACAAGGAGCAGTCATACAAGGGATAGTACCAGCCACCTTGTTCCACGAGCAAACTATTCCCAGTTTCGTGAACACTGTAGGTATACCTCATATTGGCCAGGTGTCTGATAATTTTGCAAATTCAGCTGCTAGTGCGGCATCAAGCGCTGTTAGCGGCTTTAAAACGTACGTTGATAATTTCCGCAACGGTTTGAGTCAACACATACAAGTACCAGCCACCTATCCTGTATTGCACCAATTCTTGCACGGAGATATATGGCCGAACGTTGCCGCCCGTCCAGTAGTGGGAGTCGCTCCTAGCCGTGTATATGCACCGGGTCTTTTTAGAAATTACGGAGGCCGCGTCGGTGATGGTAGTGCCGCTTCCGCGGCAAGTTCTGCCGCATCCGCGTGATTACAGGGATAGCGAAGGGTTAAATTTGCGATCTACTTTAAAAGATCGCAGCTACAACATTATACTGCACGTCCATTAATACGCATACTATAAAATGTAATACTTTTGCACAGTGTCCTTAATACTCTTGCTGATAGTAAGTTTAATTAAGCGCAATAAAATAATAAATATAACTAATTAAGTTCAAGTAACATGTAACCTCGACATCTGTTAATTAAGTAATACTTGTACGATACTTGTTCCTTGACACAAAAAAATGAATAAATAAATAATTGTCTTTTGATTGATGTGCAATCGAATGTTATTAATTGAGCGACTTAATTTTAATAAACTAGACATGTTAGGAATTAAATGTTGCCATCGAATTATTTTTTTCCACTCGTGGAAAAGGACAAACGAATACTTACAATTTTAATTGACAAAATTATTATAACAATTATACATATTTACACAAACGTAAATATATTTAAAAGTCGTAGATAAGTAAGCAATTAAATGTTATTAATGCCTCTTTAGCGATATGACTTCATCGGATATTTAACGTTCTTGCATGAATCATTCTCTTAATTGTGTCGTAATATTACAATTACTGGCACATTTAGAAACCGCAGTTTTATTAATTTTTTTGCCGTTCATCAAAAATTGGACGCTAAAGACTTTTCCACGATTAACATAAGTAATTATTGAGATGATGATTACCGGTGAGGAAATGTTACTACTAGCGCTGCAATCATCTGAATAGAAACGTTACGTGCCAACGTGACAATAGTCACTTTATTAAATATGTCTAGCGCAATTTCAATTTTAGTAAGTCTCATTGTTAGCGCACTCCCCACGCGATTGAATTAATAGTTGAAGAGAATTGCGGAATGCCGAGAATTTCTATTTAGCAAAATCGAGCCAGGTATCGAATCTTTAATTGCAATAGCTCCCCCGATAGCGCTATTACCATATTAAACCTTTCTCGAGATTACTTCTATATTTCGTTTATTTAAGAAATATTTCCCGATGTCGCGACACGCGCGATTTCTTTGTTAAAAGTAATAATGTAATAAAAATTGTTTTTTTTTTTTTCCTTTAAAAGATCAAGCGTATAAAAATTAATTATAAATTATTTACGCGCGTGTGTCCATTTCGTGCGTGTGGCATGACGTATCGTTCATGCTAAGTACTTAATGCTAATAATTCAGACGTATTGCTAAACGCGTAATAGATCAATCTATTTCCCCAATCAGATCGTATAATTTCAAGAGAATAATCGTATCGGGTGCATTATCATCGGCTGCTATCATTGCACGTTCATTCTTGTTGTCTCATGTCAGGACATCGAGTGATTTGAGAACAATATCAACGGTGCATCCGTCCCGAGCCGATGAGAATGGATAGAATTGTGTGTGCAGGCGAATTTGCATAACTCTGTTCGTTTCGAACGTGTGGCGCATGGACAGCCCGACGATTGGCGTTCGTCGTGCGATTTTACGTAGCATTACCCTGCAGCTCTTTTCTAAAAACAGGGAGAGAACAATCGCGACAAAAAAAAAAAGAAACAAAAAAAAAGAAAAAAAACGTAGAAACGTTCTACTGTTCGTTATGCGTTAATTTGCGTGCACAAAACATAAATTTTAATATTTGACTCTGAACAATCGGATATAAAATTGAAATTAATAGCGAAGCCATCGTGCGAGAATTCAGCTGCACAAATGATCGAAAGCTGCACGTTTGTGGCAACTTGTTAAGTATTTATTTTAAACATTAAATGACGGCAGCGTTATTCAAAAACAAGTCAATGGAACTTGATTCATATTTCACGAGTGGCACAAAAACGCATTATATACTAGTAGATTAAACTTTTCTCATCAAGTACGCGGCGACGACTACTTCCGACGTAACAAGCGCCCCTTCGACCACTCGGTTGATGAAGTACAATAAAGTTTGCACGCGCTTACGAGTAACTTCGGCAACTGTATTTCCACAGTGACTTTTTCAATCCTCTTTCACGGATTTTTCACGGATTGCTAGTTACAATCTCACCGATTTTCTCATAAGAACTTCTTTCCATTATAAAATACATTTACAAGCAGCTTCCAATAACAAGGGAGAAAAGCGACAGTGTTACATTACGCCTGTTATTTTCTATAATATTAAAACGGATATTAAATAAAGCTGGTATTTTTAATTATTAAGTTAATTAGAGAGGAGAATAAACAGGAATACTTACTTAAAATTATCGACAATGAAGAGAATGAGCTTTATTAACATCTCTCTTTGTCTTTGCACGCTTAATTTTTATTTGACAAGACAAACGTTTTAATAAAAATTTTCTTGTTCTTGAGAGTCAATTTTTACGTCTGGTCGTAAATAGGCGCATATAATATACCCTTGAAACCAAGTTACTTATGTAATTTACGTAACTAATGGAATATTTATAGATTATTTAAACATCAATTAAAAATGTCATTTAGATATAGATCTGCAATATGGCTTATTTGCATAAGACATAAAAATATAACGATAGTGTATATATACTCTTACCGAAATAATCCACGGCAGTTGATATATCTTTTTCGTCGCATTTTCGAACGATTAGTTTTCTTAACATTCGGTAAATACTTTATACTTGTATTATTTAAAAAAGAATTTGAATTTATAATTAATGAATCACAATTTTTTTAGTTGGTTTCTTATAATCCTTACACTAAAAGACGATCAAGAAATACATACGAAAAACAGCACGGCAAAAATGACTTCCTTAAAACATGTCGTAAGTTATATTCATTATTTATTGCTTAAGAAAACATACATTTAAAACAATGAATATAAGAAGCACTTTCTAAAATTTACTAGAAAAAAAATATGGTCTTAAAAATAATTTTTTTTATTAAAAAATATATTACAAATTAATTTAAACAGCATAAACAAACTTCAAAAATTGTTTCGGGCAAACGTTTGCAAAAATAAGCATAAACGTTTTTTTTTTTTTTTAATGTATATATACATACGTATTCTTTTAACACGTATTTTTAGGTTGTACTTTCGTTGATAATAATGATGATATCATACAATTGCTATGAAACGATGGCGAAATCCGACCAAGGAAACATTAATCGAGCAGAAGCTGTTAAGCGAGAAGCACCAGTTCGTAAAATGTATTCTACTTCATATGCAACTCGATCAGTATCAAAGCGAGAATTACCAAAAACAGGAATTGATTCTAATTTACCCTTAATTAAAGCAGCACCTGTTAAGCGAGATGTAGCAAGTGGTGCATCCACATAAAAATAATTAACTTATATTTACGATATAAAATACAAGAAATGTTAAATAATTGTTTACAAGTACATATATGATTTTACAGATGTTGAAAGATATAGTTACGAAAAAGAGAACAGTAAAAATATGATTAACTTGCCTGCTACATTTCCTGGTCTAGTTTAATTAAAATTTAATTAAGAAAACATTTTTTTTTGTCTATATATTTTTTCTGTCATTAAAGTTCTTCAAGAACAAAAGTAAAGTGTTGCGTTAATTTTGGGTTATAAAATATGATCTTTATAAATATATATGTACACATATCTATACACATATAATTAAATCGTTTTTTGGAGTATGACTCCGAAGATGTATTTACTAGGTGGTGGATTAACTAAGTATATAAGCATTAATTAATCACATACGAGTATAACTTTACCGTGTGATATAAAAAAAAATTATAATAAAATGAATTATTAATCAAATTTACATTATTTCGTTTTATTTTTTGTACATGATTAATTTATTATTCTAATAACGCATTCTCACACTCGATCACACACATTAGCGCTTTCTATGATAAATTTAATACTGTATAAAAATTATATAAAATAATTTTATGTCACTTGTGGTGGATCATAGTGCATGCAATTCTAAGTTAAAATCTAGCTGAGAACTCTTATTCCATCGTCACTTTTTTATAATATGTGGAAATTAAAAGCACGTAGTTGTACTATTTGGAAGCCAGTGATTACACTTTAAACACTGCGTCCAGTGTATGGCAATGCATTCATATACGCGACAAACTATACGTGAAGACACGCATGAGTCTTGTCTTAGTTTTCGTCAACATGCTAAGGTAGGAAATATGAAAACGAGAAAAGACGATGCGCCGACATTGTTATAATAGTGTCTCGCGTTCGTTTCATCGTGATTAAAAACGAAGATTAAAAGGAATCGCGGAATGAGTAGAATGTCACGTGAATATGCATCGAAAAGGTAAGAATTAAAAGGGGAGATACTTCGGTGCCTGAGCAAACTATTTCCTTTACGTAGGAGAATACACGATTGATTGGTATGGCGTTGAGGCAATTTCCGACAATTAGGACCGGTGAGAAGGTGGATAGATATCGTCGCGCAATAGAGACCTCGGCACCAATGGTGGCACAATGGACCGCAAAATAGAGGTCGTTGACCGCACAGAGAAACTGGTTGTATTAAATTTTGTTAGCTCCTAAAGAGCTTTTTTATTATATTGTACAATATCAAAACAACTGATTGCTCGAATTTTATTCGTTTATCAGTTTGGCGTACATAACTAATAAATTGTTAAGAAAGTATTAAAATTATTACGTTTGCTTAACACTTTTCTTGTAATCAATTTTAATTCTCTTAAGTAATTTTTATATTTTACAAATAAGATGCTGAACTCATCGAGGACGTACATGAAATTAAAAATTGTTAGTTTCTTGTTTAATTTATTCTCTTTTCTGTGTTTAAAAAATATTTTTTTGCAGACAATTAAAATTCAGTGCACAATACGTATGAACGAATTCTGATGAATGCATATTTTTATAGAAAGATGAAGAAATAAATAAGAATTTTTCAGAAATGCCATGCGTTTATTAATTAAATATTATTATTATACATATATAACATTATATTATTATAAAATTAATTGAGCGACCTAATTTTAATAAATTAGACGTATACGTTGTATTAAATATTAAATGTCATCGAGAAATTTATTCCACTCGTAAAAAAAGACAAACCGTTAGTAGACTTTAAGGTTCAATTGCCAAATTATTATAACATTTAAATGTATTTCCACATACATAAACATATATTTAAATATCGTTGATAAGTAAGCAATTAAAAGTTATCAATGTTACTTTAGCGATATGACTTCACCGGCTATTTAGTGTTTTTGCATGAGTCATTCTCTTACATGTGTCTTAATATTACAATTACTGGCACGTATAGAAACCGGAGTTTTATAATTAATTTTCTTGCAGGTTACCAAAAATTGGACGCTATAGATTTTTCCATGATCAATATAAGTAATTATGGAGATGATTACGAGTGAGGAAATGTTACTACTGGCGCTGCAATCATCTGAATAGACACCGCATCCAGGGGAGGATACGAAAGCACTTGTTGTGCTAAAGGGTAAGAATGGAATTGAGCAGTCAATTCGCTCAGCAAGCGCTGTCAAGTCACTAAACGCCGCTAACTGTAATAGGATTTCCATCTACTGCATAATAGATTACAAAATGAATTATAATTCGTAGAATCTGCCGGTAACTCAAATACCGTTCCAAGGATCAATCGTAGCTTCGGGCCTAACCAGCAACTACAGAACATACAAGCCAAAATGAATTATGGCAATAGAATGCTAGTTCGGCAATTTATTTAGCTGATAATATTGCGCGGTGTAAAACGAAAGACAAACAAAAAGTATTCGACGATTAAACCAATTACAAACTGTTTTACTATTGAGTCAGAAACAGTATTTATATATATTTTACTACAATTTACACAAGTATCTAGTAATAACTTAGATACCGTTGGAATTCTGCATTTAGCATGATAACAATACCGTATATAAACGGATCTTCGACAAGGCTAAAACACAGTAGAACAAATATTTTTGTGGCTGTGCTTCTGAATTCTTCTTTCAATATCTTTCGGTAATTGATATACATCAGGTAATTATACATAATATATCGATTTAAAACAGTTTAACACAAGATATTATAATTTTCTCTATTTCTATTATAACTTTTAGAAGAGCAAGAAAGAATAAGTGAAGGAAAAACCTTAAAATGGCGTCCTTAAGAGTTATTGTAAGTTCTTTAGCAGTATAAAATAAAATAAAAATAGAAAAATCGATTTTTTAGAACGTCTATATTTTTAATTGAAATATAATATTTGCAAATATATAACATAAAAAATGTATTTTAAAGGAAACTATAATTTCTATCAATTTTTCAGGTTGCACTTTCTTTAGTAATGATGGTCATGTACAATTGTTCTGAAGCGGCAAGAACTCGAAGAGAAGGTATTTTTACGTTACAATATTCAATAAACATATGTCGTAATAAAAAATGTATTAATTGCTAATGTTAATTTTGTTCATATAATCAAATGTACTGTATTAGATTCAACTGAAACTGGTGGAGAATCTGAAATGGGTAAAGGTGAATCGGGTGGAGAATCTGATACCGGGGATGGTGCGGGCGAAGGTGAATCCCAAATGGGAAGTGGTGAGGGTGAGGAGGGTGATGAATCCGGAAGTTCGGGAGGCAGTCCAGGTGAAGAAGCAATGGAAGGAGCGGCGGATGTAGGGATAGGACGAAAGTAGATTGGTAGTTCCTAAAAGAGCAACCAATAAATTTTGAAACATTGACAAATAATTACTAAACAGGCTTATATTTAGATACTAAAACAGAAAAAAATGTTATACTATTTTACATTACTATATTTTTCTTTCATTTTTGTGTAATTATTAAAGTACATCGTTTTATTAATTTTGTTATAAATTATGATGATTTCTGATGGTTATGATTAAATAATACTTGGAAACATAAATTTACAAGGTGGAGGGTTAACTGTAAACATGAAATAAAATAATATTCAGCATGACGACCTTTTACATTTTATTTTTTACATATAATAAAACTATTATTAATTATAATTTAAGTTTAAATCTTTATAAAATTATGTGTTTAATATTACAAAATGCTTTTGACGTAGTTTTATTCGTTATTAAGTGCGTGGAAAGAGTTGTGAATTAATGACAACCTTGAAAATTCTTTCCTTTAAAATGACGCGGGACGAAATCTTCGAGAAACTTGTTTACCAAAATAATATCTGATATCTTCCGAAAACCAACTTTCGCCACCATTTACCTTCCGCGTGCATAGAGATGGAAATCGGTAGATAGAGCGAACTTTACGCGAGAGAGAAATATTTTTCGAAGCCTTAGCATCGAATGAACTCATTTTAACTTTTTCCCAGGGTTTCATTCGTGGAAGTCATTCGATGAGCCGAGGGTGGGTGTGTCAAACGCTGATCTTACACAATGTACGAGATTCCATTGCAAACGAGCGTAATTTGAAAGGATAAATCAAGCCGTACATATACGTAACAATTGCACACACGTATGATTAGTATCGCAATTACGACAAAAAAATGTGAGAGCTTAGGTACCGAGATATTTCATATTTTATACGTTTGTCTCGATTTGTTATTTAATTTTTTTATACGGTAAAAGAAATGAGATATTTAAAGACATAAAAAGTCACTATGCAGAGATTTTCTTGAAAAAGGAAAGCGTACGAGACTCGTATTTCAGCAGTATATAAATATTCGTATTTTAAAATAAAACATTTAAAGAAATAAAATATTCTGCTTTTTAAAGTAAAGACAAAATATTTCTAAGACCATAGTTGTAAAAGGACTTTTTAATAGAAAATAATCAGAAATATAAAAATGCACGATTATATCTTTAGTGATATTTAAAAAAGAAGACAAATTATTTTATTCGATAAATATTAATAAATTAAAAAAAGATTTTACATATAAATTAATTTAAAAGATATTCCACTTCCGGACAAGAAAAAAAAGAAAAAAAAAAGAAAAGAATAGAAAATATCTGACGCGCGAGTTTTTATTTCTGAATCTCGAAGTGTCGTAAAGTAGTAGTGAACGGATCGTTCATAATTACATTTAGCACTAGTCTGCAAATCTAGTACGTACGGATCAGACAAAGGAGGTTTCTGAAATTTCCAAGCTAATAAGAGTTCCCGGCGAAGGTCATGTAAAAGGTCCATGTCCAAAGGTGGAGTGGGTGTGCCGGATAGTGACCTTCTTACACAATGAACGAGAGTCTAACGTCAACGGATATGATTTGAAGGGATCAGCGGGGGCGCGGTTGGAGAACCTAGAAGATGTATATAAAGTCCGTCGAAGTCGGCCGTAGGCACATTCAAGCAGTCGCCGGTCGACACGATGAAGACCTTCGTAAGTATTCATCTCGGCGGTCGGAAGTGCGCGCTTCTGTCTTTCTTTTCTTTGTTACCCGAACAATCAACGTGCCGCAATCGGGCCGCTGTTCTTTCAGCGGAACGATGGAGTGACATAAAGTGACAAACGCGTTGCGAATGCCCCGGCATTCTTGTCGAGGAAATTATGAGCAGTACGAATTATTTTATTGCACGGGAGTTTCGCGATCCGCTTTCTATACTCGATGCCGATAAGTATAATTTTACAGTTAAATTTTACAGGCCGGTGGCTTTCCAAAGATCATCAAATTTTTATCGTTTACGTGCAGAAACGTTTGGTGTATTATTATATCAAACCATGTACTGCGATTATCGCTGAACTCACCTGGAATTGAAATTCTTCATCTTCAGTTCGTTTCGTTTGCTCTGTGCGCCATTGTTGCTGCGACACCGACTCGTGAGCGGCGAGAAGCTCTTCTGGGCGGTCACGGATATTACGGTGGCCATGGAGCTTACGGTGGTCATGGTGCTTACGGTGGTCACGGGGCGGCTTACGGTGGTTATGGGAGCATAGGCTACAGTGGGCATGGAGTCGCTCTTACTGGACCATTCCTTGGAGCGACGAGCGTCGCGGGACCACACGTGGGTGCGACTGCCGTTTCCGGTCCAGCGATAGGTCCAGCTCGTTTGGCTGGATCGATGGCTGGTCCCGCTCATGTGTCGGGTGCCGTTGCTGGACCAGCCGTCGTGACCGCGTCGGTTGCGGGACCAGCGCACGTGGAACACTTTGGTGGTCCCTACGACGGTGCCTATGGAGATGGCTATGGAGGTGCTCACGGCGGTAATTACGGCGGCAGTTACGGCGGTTAGTAATACAAAATTTGCAAAGTTAAATTTTTCATGCGAGAAAAATATGTTTGTGATAGATAAATTACAACGAAGGCTCCCACGTAAGATTAAATAATAATATAAAATAGAAATTAATTTTGGAAAATAACAGACGAATACGTAAAATAATTTTTAGAATACATTTCAGTATATTACGAGATACATCGTACTGTTATGATGCGCGCAAAAGAGATTCTTGATTTTGCATTCTTGGGAGTATTCAGCGTACATACCGAAAATTCCATCTTTACTAACATTTATTTCTTTTTGTTGTTCGCAGGAGGTTACGGATACGCGGCCGGTCCCGCTTACGGTTATGCAGGATACGCCGGCGGCCACGGAGGACACGATGGGCACGGAGTAGTTGTTGCCGGACCAGCTACCCACGGTGCGGTTCTAGCTGGACCTCATTCCGGAAGCGCAGCTGTTTCTGGACCACACGCCGGTTCGGTCGTGATTGCCGGTCCTTCCGGCAAGATCACAGCCCACGGAAGCGGTTACGGTGCCGCTATCCATGCCGGCCACGGCCACGGCCACTGGTAAAAACGCATAACTGCATAATGTAAAAAAAAAAAAAAAAAAGCAATCTCTCTAAATTATTGTCGAGCAAAGAATAGAATTCCGTTTTCTCTGCGATTTTCTAAGAGAGATTCAAGAAGTATCATAGAGATATAAAATTGCTATAACACGACGACGTTCGTCACGTCACGTTGCTTTCGGTTCACGGCGCGCGTATACCCGCATACTTTTTGTACGAGTGGAATAAATTTATTCTTCTTTATGAAAGAAGATATTTCTGTAATATAAATTAATCGAGTATTTATTTAAATAATGTATCGCTTGGTTGCGCCTCATCAGTTTTGATCTCTTTGCATTTATTAAATTCACATATGTCTTACTGTAGATCATGTGCGACGTATTGCGTTTTTGTGTTGTACAATATATCTTCATATTTTTAACTGAGCTTATTAATTATTCGCAAGCAATTATTTTTAACCAGTCAATCACAATTATAGGAGATATTAGATACAGGAGATTAATTAATTTCCCCGAAACTATCCAGTAAACGATCCGCGCAGCGGCGATAATTTACATCGATCTTGAAACTTTTAAAAGTCAAGCCAATTACCTTACACGAATTCCCATAGCGCTGCGATTAACTAATCCAGCATTCTCCGGTATTAGCAAAGTCCAAATTATCGATGACGAAAACAATAGGCACGGCACGATTATCTAACGAATTAAAGTCTTGAATAATCTCCTTGCCACTTGGGCAAACTATCGCCATTTAACTCTAGCACGCAAAAGTAGAAGGTGATGCACCGCAAGTTAACGCTGTGCATTAAGCGCGCACACGTATGTATGTGGATTTAAATCTTGATCGAACTAAAATATAATTTATAAATTGTGAAATAAAATCGAGCGGATGGTCCGGTACTTAATTTTACTGTTCGATATCACTTCTGCATTAATTTTCACCCCGCTCTTTAATTTTATATTAACAATTAATTGGTACTTGTAGTTCGAGTAATTAACCGGAGAAGCTACAGAAATTTATTTCGGTTGAATTTTTCTTCGTGCTTGCGCCTCGTTATTTAGCCCGTTCCCTTATGATTTTTGAACGTAATTTATGGAAATAACAATATGAATAACAACCGTTCATACTTTATTACGCTGATCGGTGCAGCCGGCACGTTTCGCGTCGCGTATCGTTCAACGAGATATCGTTATATCAGCCGCATCGATTCGTATCGCTCGATAATAGATTAACCAGCGGCGTTCGGCGAGCACGCTTGCTAAACGCGCAGAGTCCGCAGTTGATGAATCCAACACAAATCCGTGTATAAACGCATGCCTTAATGCACCGCGTAATGATCGTTGCCGTAAAGAGTAAGGTCGCCGTGAGCGTGACTCGACATGGACGCGGTTCACCGCTCATAAGCTGAATATGAAAAGTCACGGTCAGAGAGAAGGAAAGAGAGAGAGAAGGAGAGAATTAGATAGGGCATTACTGCGAATTCGAAATTCCATTACTGTCCACGATAATTTCATCGACAATTCAATATCCATTTAACAGCGGAAAGCTGATTTGCAATATTGTATGTTGAGATTACACGTTACGCACTTCGTTGTACATTGCAATCTATTCGCGTGTATTCATATTAACATAATCCTCGCATTGTCCGTCCCATTTGCGTGATTTTGCATCAAAATAAAGTTTTTTTATTTTTTTTATTTAATTTTTTTTTTTTTTTATAATACGCGCTCGCAAAGATTGCGTAATGCATTACAGGCGAAAGTGTATCGGAAGAAATATTCGATATAAATTTAAGTATCGGCGCGTCCGACGAGCAATTTATACAGGATTTGCGCAAATCCCAGTATGAAACGCGATTCACGCGCGCGTAATTTATCGTACGATTTAGAATCACCGGGGTCATCGCATGGATATTTAATCTCGGATTTGCGTGTGTCACTGTCCACCTCCTCCTCTTTTTTTTTTTCTTTCTCCCTTTTTCTTTCTTTCTCTGCAACAAATTGCCACCGGAAAAAATGATATACCTCGGCGCTTTGTTCGCTCGGCCGAGAGCACTCGGACGGGGAATATCGAGCGACGCTCGAGCCGCGGCCTTCGCCTTATGGGAAAATCGTGGCCCGAGCCGCGTCTCTCTCGGCTGGAGATAGCGGCGACGCGACTACGTAATACCGCGCGTTTCATCATCGCGATGGTAGCTGCATTGTGAGAATGCACCGAACCCTCGCAAATTCCGAAAGGTCACCCACTTGTTATCGGCCGCCTACCGTCCGCGAGCGAACAGAATAAGAAATGGGTCGAGCAACAGGCCGCCGCGCCGCTGTTTTCACCCGCGGACCCGCGAATAATGCGCGCTGCGCAAGGACGCTAATTGCTATGCATCGCTGATGGTGGGCGATAATCGATCGTGAATTAGCGGCCGTCCGTTAACAGCCACATCGTTCGCAGGCGGTGCAAGTTGACGGGCGATTGCAATCGTGGGAAGATATTGTTCCAGTTAGGAGACCTCCGATCGAGCCCCCGGAGGTCTGCTTAATAATACTGTACGCTAAGTATGATCATCGAAAAGCGACAAAAGTAATATGTTAAGAAACGTGACGACAGTTATTACGTGTAAATGTAAAATCCTTTGATACTTGGCGTGTAAATGAAATCCAGACGCAAATAATATTCCAGCGAAGTAGGTGAAGATAGATGAGCGCGCTAATACGTTTTCAATTAATGATATTGATCTGACGTAGCGTTTTTTTAATTGTCTTATTTTTTAATTTTATATTTATTTATTTATTTTTATTTTTTTTAGAAAATTTACATTTTTTTTTTTTAATTATTTTAAATCTATATAATTGGTGTTTGATTATATCTACATGTTGTTAAGCGATTGTACTAGGAAAATATTTGAATTTATTCTGATCGAATATTTGAATTTATCAATTAACTATAAAATATTATAACTAAATTGCTTACGTAAATTAAAGATAGGATATTATTAATAAGTTTGAATTAAATTAATGAGGTAGATAAGTTTGATAGTAATTAAATCCTTACGAATACTTTAAAGAGAAACTTCAAAATCGCAAAACCGACCTCTTTAAAATTCTTTTAAATAACCCCGAGTTAACTGTTAAGTATACCTAAAAAAGATTTCGTATTTAAAATTAATATTAACAAATTGCTTATTATCTGAGCGAGTAATCGAATGCTGTTAAGTATCCAGAGGCTGGAAGCTCAAGAAAGGAAGCAAACTAGGTTCCGTGCAATTTGCGTATAGTTGAATGAGGCCGTCATGCTAGTATCGACTATACGTCTAGCAACCCCGACAAAATGTCATTATGCTCGCGCCTTCTACGAAATGCATTTATAAGGGTTTGAAAACGACGGGCGCCGCGTGTGAATTCGTCTTTGTTGCCGCCATAAATCACGAGGTCTTGTCGCAGGTTGGAGTTACGAGCGAGACCGATCGTCGTCAGCTACCGGATAGCCGGTAGCATTCCTGCGGAGATCGATCTGGAGAGAACATAAAGCAAGAAAGCCGGATTGTTTTCTCTCTTAGCAAACACTCATTCTCTTTCCCTCTCTCGCGCCCTCCGCATTATACAACGGCCAACGCGAAAATGGCACGAGGTGTGGCCGATAATAATGAAACGAATAGGGTGTGTGTGGAAGATCGTTAACCGGCGAAACCGTCGAGAGCCACCGTAGATCGCGCAAGGCCGGTTAATAAGTTCTCTGACAGCCGTGACAGTTTCCGAACGTAGATCCGCGAACGACGCAACTTCATTTTGAATGCCTGCGGAGAGAGAAGTAAAAAGAACGTGTTAAACTTTGAAAAGCGAGAAATGCAATCAAAATATGAATATTAATATAATGTGTTTTTTAACCTGTTATTTTTTTTTTTTTTTGCTGAATTTATTACGGTTTTTATTATTATTATTTTTTCTTTTGATTTGATTAATTTAATTGAGTAATTTTTGCGACAAGTTTGTAACGTAAAATAATTTCTTTTTTAATTATCGAATAAAATAATATTTGTCACAATAGATAGTTAAAAATTTTTTAATGTTATATTTTTTAGAGTACCGTTTATTGTTGATTGATATAAATAAATTTCTTTTTTTTTTTTTTTTACACGAATTTCGAATCTATTAAAAATGACGCATCGCATTTATATATTTCCAATAAAATTTCATGAAAGTATAAAAGTTTTTAGTCGCGTAGTGCATATACTATACATATATACGCGCATTAAATATCTGCTGAATGTTTATTCATTATTATACTGCGCTTTAACAGCTCTTCGTGAAAATACGACTCACCTGTATTGCAAATATTTCACGCGTCGGACGATCGTGGAAATTCTCTTTGCTGAAAAATTTCTAGGGGCAGAAACTGCGTAAAATTTCGTTACTTCGCGCCCCTCGATTCCATCGTGCCAAGCTCTTTCTCGTCTTCATTAAATTCCGCGCAGATCCGAATTGACCGTCGCGTAACGCGTTTCTACATCGACGTGCAACGGATGTCGAGATTTGATGGAGCAACTTTTCGTCAGCCATCACAGAGGAACATTGCCACGAAAGCTGATGCTAAGTGAGCTTTTATAGTCGAGGCACAGCGGACACGTAGGATGGCGAACTTGCGTTTGACGGGATCAAGGCGGGGCTCGATTGCTCTGGATACGCGTGACAAGATTTAAAAAAAAAAAAAGAAAAAAAAGAGAAAAGATAAAAAGAAAGAAAGCTCGATCAATCGGATTGAGAACACATGCGATGTAACTTCGAACCGAGAAACGGCGGCCGCGCCCAAGCGAGTAGGGGTGAACAAGACTCAAGAAGTTGATTTTATCACCTCCGCGACGCGATGTTTATTGGCAATCCGATGTCGCGATTGTGCTCGCGGTGATGGAAGGGAGGGATCTCCTTGAATGGTGCTGTAAATCAATCGCTCTAATGAACCACGTGGCTTAATGTCACGGAGAAAGTGCAGTCAAAGGTTGTGCATAAAAATAAAAAAAAATAGAGAATAAAAAAATCATTGACACGTAACGCTGTTGAATCATTGCTGATATATGTGAAGTGATAGAATAAACAATTTATAACGTATCGCTACAAAATAGAGTGGAAAAATTTAAATAAAATTAATTTATAGACAGATATAAAATAATATTTATAAAAATAGAAATTAAAAAAAAAAAAAATACAAAAACAAGGAAGAGAAACGCGACACTATTCGGTAGGACAGAATAGAGCGATCTGTTGCATTTGGCAGACGAGTAATTTGATCTCACGGACGATCAATCTGAGTCTCGCGCACATTGAAAATTTTCACAATAAACGATAGACCATCCGCATTCTACACTGCTTGAAGCAGAACTCACTTGACAGTGCTCGGTGATCGATGATGTACAAAGCTAAATATATATAGCGATCGCCGGGATGAAAATGTGTAACTCTGCGGCCGACTGCTCGCTCGTACCATTAGTCGAATAATAATCGATTACGTTAGATAATGCATGCAATATGTGCGCTAAGCAACTTCAAATCTCTTCATGTTTCCTGCTTTGTAATTGAAAACCATTTCAAAGGGTATCAGCGTACATACGTAACATCGTGCATACAAAAATCTACTTGTCCGCTGGCGATACGGATACGCTTTGATAACTAAGTAGAGAACCGTATGTCGTTTGCAATAATATTGCTGCAAACACTGTCACGCGTGCTTTATGGAGTTAGTTTACGGATTCTGTTTGGAAGTAATAATAATAGTAATAATTATAATAATAATAATGATGCAATGCGGTGCAGTTACAAAGGTAACGCAAATTACAAATTTAATATAATAATTAACAAACAGGAATAAATAAAAATACATTTTCGCTGCAATTTATTGAGAGGTCGGCGCCACGTTTAATTAACGAAACCTGAGACGTTTCTGAAAAAGTGCCGCGGAGAATTGCTGGAGCTCTGCCAAATTCTACCCGCGTAAAAATGGTTTCGTGACCGAGAAAACTTTTGGACGTCGCTGATCTACGTCATAACATAAAGAACACAATGCATTTCCCGTTTCCTCGAGTAGAAAGAAAATCACGGTCGAGGAAATTGATGAAATGTCCGAGTTAATAAACTTCATGCTTATCAGTTTCTTCTCTTCTCTCTATTTTTCAGCTTGAATATCGCAGTTCTTTTGAATTTATCGTTCGACAGGCGGAATGATGGCGAGAAAGAGGAAAAAAAAAAAGAAAAAAAAAAGAGGCAACGAGAATTCGCGCGCGGCTCAATCAACAGTCATCTTTGCGTTTGAGATTGTTCATAACGGCCGATAATATATCACTGACAACGATTCTTGGCACCGCGTTTGCGATCTGCCGCGAACTTGATAATATCGTCGCGCTCGGGTACGTATATCCTGCAACAATAGAGCTCTCAATCCCGACGACAATCTGCAAAGCCCGAATGCCGCGTGGGCGATGCAAACCCGTGCCTCGCCTAAACAAAATGTACAATGCAATACGAAACGTAATCGTCTAATGGCGACAGACACGTGCCTGCCTACGAGCTGATAGAAAGCAGGAAAAAAACGTGCTTGGAACACGCGAATTTATCTTTACCTTTAAGGTCGTTTGCGACTGATTCATACTTATCTTCTTCTTCAACAATTCTTGACGACTGTTACAAAACGCGTACTAATATCGCACGATACGCAATACTTTACGATAGTCGTTGAATAGTCTTTTTCGCACAGTATTTTTCTACGACATACCTACGTTTCTCTTCTTCTTTTTCTCTATTTTTTCTTTTCTTTTTTTTTTTTAATTACACGACAGACGAATTATAAAGCTTCGAAATTAATATCGATCGTTATGCAAGCGTAAGCTCTATTTGCCTTCGACTTAACGTCAGTCATATTTAGCGAACTATAAGTAAATATTATATCGAGATATCGGCTCGATCTGTTATTGCTGGTGCCGATTGCGCGAACAAGTCGAGGCAAACGTAACGCACAAGACCATAAACGGATGCGTTGAAATAGAACACCGTGACCCTCGAGCCGCTCGACTTGCGACGGGGTGAGACGTTAGCTGTACTCTAGTGTCGCTAACACGATGATTGACTTAATGCTGATAAATCGGCGAAACGTCACCTCAGCTCGCGGAGAATGTTTGGCGTGTCCTGCCCCGCCCTTGGGGTTGGCGGGAGCATTGAGGGCCACTTCGGAGAGACAATACTCCTATAAAAGCGTGGTGGACACTAGTCGATGGTAGCCACATCAACCTCAGCCTCAGCGATCGAGGCAAATTTTCCCGTTGCAACATTTATTATTCGCTCTTTCGTTATGTGCGCCCTTGTCGCGATCTTTCTCGCAGCGGTTCTTTCGGTGGTAACCGCTGCGCCGTCGGGCTACTTTGGTCACGGTGCGACGTTAGCCGGACCAATTCTGGGACCCGCAGCCCTCGCTGGTCCCAGTAATGGACCGTCGTCTCTTGCCGGTCCGGTAGTTGGTCCCGCGCGTATATCCGGAGCGGTCGATGGCGGTGCTATTGTCACCGGCTCTGTAGCTGGACCATCAGTTGTTTCCGGGAGCGCCGCTGGACATACGGCGGTAATCGGTCCGGCATTTGGCTATGCGGCACCAGCCTTTGGACTGCCAGCTTATGGTAAGGCATAATATATATTTTTATTTTTTAATCAACAATTATGTAAAATCGATCCAAGTAGTTATTTATTTATTTTAAATTCGTGAATTTAAATACGCGAGAAAGATTTTGTCTTGAAAATTATTATTTTATGCAGAGCACTGGAAATATGAAAACTTTTTATTTGAAAATACTTTAAGAGCATGTATTATTTTTTTTATTTTTTTTTTGTTAGGTCCGTACGGAGCTGTGCTTGCTGGCCCTGCTGCAGGTCCAGCGGCTCTCGCCGGACCTGTCGCAGCTCCAGCTTTGATTCATGGCCCGTCTGGAAGTATCACCTCTGGATACGGTGGATTAGGTAGTATTGTTCGTGGATTTGCGCCTGCACACTATTAATTCACACCGGCCGACAATATGAACTAAGGACTTCCGCGACTGATCTCTTAGACACCCGCAATCTCCAATCACGATCTGCATCACGATCTTCGTCATTTGGTATATTTCCTACTGTATTAGTACTTTTTATGCGTGTATATAACAAAGTTTCGTACATATAACGTTATATACGAATAATTAAAATATTACTATTAATTTTAATAAACGCATGGCACTTCTGAAAAATTTTTATCCGTTTCTTCGTCTTCCTATAAAAATATGCATTTGTAATAATTCATTATCTTGATCAATTAATTTACCGCCACACTGAGGGCGATAAACTCCGCTGAGGAATTTCGCTGCTTGATTTTCGAATTTCAATGGCGTGACCACGTAGTCGGATAGGTCAATCGGACGATTGAGCCATTGAAGAGAAGGGTAATCGAGCCTTAACCCCGGAGATTACAAATTACATAGAGAAGGGTTTTGTAATCGCGTTGAAAATTCCTCGTAGTATAAAGCAAGGCAAATTAACGTACAAATATATTTATAATAAAGATGCATTAACGTTAATCACTGTTAGAGTCAAAAATTTATAAACGCGCTAAAAAAAAAAAATAATTCCACGTGCATACGTCGCGCAATCTGCTAATGTAGCGTCTTACATATTCAACGACGTCGTAAATAATTATGCAGAGCATTTCAGGGAACGTCGAAATAAATTTAATTACGTACGCTAATACTAACTGCTCGTTACGAGTGTGCGCACATGTTTATAAAGTCATAAGTCACGACACGGACATTAAATCATGTACAGTCATAAGTACGCCATATGTATACGTATCACGCGAATGAAACTTTATGTAATATGTAATTATACTCTCGTTTGCGTCACGTGTGCAGTAACAAATGAGATTTTGTTAGTATATTCAATATAAATTGCAGTAAAGATCAAAATAATATAATTAAATTCGTAGTAACGAGATTATGCAACAAAGGATATATACGTAATTTTTTAATATATTTTTTTTTTAATTGTTTCGAGCCTTAGTGCTCAAATATAATTTTTTGCCTGAAAATTTTCCTCGTGTTGTGTAACACGCTAATTGCATATTAATCTAAAGAGGACAATTACTTTATAAACATATTTAAAATATAACATGTGCGCCGCACACATTATCGCAGCGAAGTTCTAGGTTGCAATTTATGCGATGTGCAAGGTGAATCGAGGCGTTTACCGAGAGCGGCCTGGCTGGGAAAGAGCCGCGCTCTCAGGAATTAATGCGCTTCTCAATGCGATATATAATCGATGAAGCCAACCGACATCGCGCACTCGACCTTTAACGGGTACGATGAAAGAGACGCGAACTCGAATGCTCTAATTCCGCGTGAATATCACGATTTCTGGTAACAGTTATTGGAGACTGCGAGAGCGTCATAAATGTTACGTAAGAGAACGCGAAACTTAGCTCCAAACATATTTCACGCGTTTTTAAAAATTATATTCCTTTTAATAATAATCGCGTGCACTTTCGTCGCTATTATAACTTTTTAAAATTTATATCTCTGCTACGAGATGAAATTCACTCTCGGAATAGAATTTTTTCTGCGAGTAATAATCAGTTTCCATATAGAATACTGAAATTGTGCCCAGTGTATTTTTTCGAAGATCGTGATAATGATTGCATTGGTAACTAGTTAAAGAGGCACTTTGAATATCCCCGTCAGACGAAGACGGTGCTACGCGCGGCATCTCCGTGAAAGAAATCGAAAACTCGACCTTTAAATATAATTCTTTCTGCTTAAATTGCCGGTACGCGTCTGTAAATGTTTCACAAAGTATTACGCTGTACAACTTTATCCGCTGCATCACGTTCTGAAAATTCGTACCTACGACGAATGATCGAGGGAGGTACGGTTACCCCGCTGCGATTGAGCGTGATCAATGCTAATGGTGAGACTGACATTTGCAGTCATTGTCTGCAGCGCAATACGGATGCAATGCGCCGCGATGTTTATGGGAGCATGCAACCTATTCGCTGGTCTATGCAAAACCATGGAAAGTGTAAAACACTCGTGTCTCGGTAAAGTTCAATTTATTTAAAAAGAGAGAAAAAGAGAAAGAAAAAGAAATTGAATACTTATAATTAATTATAAAATCAATTACAATATGCACGTGTAATAACTATGTTTAAAGAATATTCGCCGAGCTGCATCTTGAGCAATATAAATTTTTTTTTTTTTTTTTTTTCCAAGGAAACCGATGTTTCGATAGATCGCTAATTATATTTCGTTAATGCAATCTATTCGCGTAAAGCCAGAAATACGAAAGCAATCCATTGAAGAAATCCTGTTCGAGAGCTAATCAACCTTGACCGTAAAAATGTAATAATTTCATAGCGCTTTGTAAAAAGATTCTTCTAAGAAACGCGTGCAATAATCGCTACACCCCCGAGAGTGAAAGGACCGCGCCTCTTCGTATCCGGCATTCTGTCATCTCCACTAATTATTCCTTGACGATCGTTACGAAACGGCACGCTTTCTATGACACAACTTATGACGCTTCGCAACAATATCATAATTCCGCGCTAGCGCGCGCATTCGTAGATATTTTCTCCCTTCTACATGCATTATACATATAAATTATTTCAAACGTATGGCATCCATTTGGATTGCAATAAAGTCTCTGAATTAAAGATCAAGAATTTCCATTATTTGAAACGAACAAGAGAAAATATTAGTAAAATATGACGGCTTCTATTTCTGAAAATGCAGCGCGCAAATTTACCGTTCCATTCAATTTCAACGTGCAAATAACATTGATACTTATTTTACAGATAACCCAATTTGCAAATTTGTCAAAAATAAATTAAATCGTTAAATGGAATGGCGAGTAACTGAAAAAAAGTAGCGCTGTTGAAAATTATATTTACGTATCTTTTATTTTAGTTTTTATTCGACGCGACAAATAAGGGAGTATTTTTAGGAGCAATTTGTCTGCAAAAAAAAAAATCCAGCACTACTTAGATTTTTACGTTTCACATTTTATATTTAAATATATATTTCGACAGTCGAAGTGGTTATGTTCGAAAGAGTATAATGCTTTTCATGTGTCAGATGAGATCGGGAATCCATCCTATTTTGTAAAAAAAAAGAAAGAAAAAAAAAAGAAAAAAAAGAATTGGAACATAAAAAACGAGCCATTTTAACGCTTTCAAATTTTATGTTCTCTGCCACATCACCAGTTGGTATTCTCCTCACTGAAGAGGTTCTGTTCGATTCCACGGCTTAGCACGAGCACTTCTACTTTTTTATATTTTATTTGTAATTCCGTGAGAAAAACTGTAAAAGCGATCGCGTGTATTCGCGAAAAATTTACAAGTCTTTAGTAAATTTAGGAACTTATAACAAATCTGAGATAGCATCCGTAATTTTATTTCCTGATCTCTAACAAAATAATTGCTACATATTATTAATTTATAATTGAGTATTAATTACAATTATTATAATAATCGTCGATCTGCAAAAATTATGACCGATATATTAGAATAAAAATGTGCACTTACCTCTTTTTATTAATAAAGCACTTACAAATATGTACTAAAAAACTCAAATAAGAATTTAAAGACCGAAGCTTAAAGAGACGAAGTAAAATTGGCGATGTGACTAATTAATTGCATAGTCAAAGACACGCGAATGGACAAAAAGTGAGTTTTAAATACTGATGCTTTATTTTATATAAAGTATTGTATAAATGTATAAACGCTATAAATATATGTGGTATCTATCTATGGTGGTGGTGGGGTGCTAGTCGTGATCGCAAAAAGGGTATGACGAGGACGGGCGGGGTCGAGGGCCGGCGACGGCGAGCCGTCTATTTACATTCATTCACTCATGAGAAAGATTAACCTACCATAATCTACCGGTCACTCCTTTTCACTAACATATAACACGATTATATAATATATGTGTAATTGTGTGTATATATACGAGTACACATATAAAAGTATGGTGTATGTGTATGTGTGCGCGCGTGTGGCAATGTGTTCAAATATATATATACATATATATAAATGTATATAAATATATATATAAATATATATATAAATATATATGCGCGGAAGTAATAGGTAATAGTATGTATACATATATATATATATATAAGAAGAACATATATGCGCATGGACGCGAGTAATAATAATATGTATGCTTAGGGTGCGGCGGTAAGTATAACAACATGCCGGGAAAGTGAGCTTGACGCAACTAACCCGTGGAAAAAGAAAGAAATAGATATGTGCGTGAAGAGCGGCGGCCTTACGGATGGTGGAAGACGTAAGAAGAGAAGGTTTCGGCCGGAGCAACGATAAGTGTTCAGAAAACAGAACAAGTCCGGTTGCTCCGACGACGAAGTGCCAAAGCTCGCCCACTTGCTAGGCCCATGGCGGTGCAGCGTGATTCGCGTGTGCACGGGGTGGCTGTGTGACACGCGGTCGTGAAACTCAGAGGTGCGCGTTTAAGTGTTTAATGTCCGAAAGACGACGGTCGCTGATGTGCGAAATGAAAGCTCGTCGAGGTGCGGCGAGATGTTTCGAGTGTCGAGATCGGTAAAACGCGTCTCGCGCCGAGCTACCTTCATCGTTTGGTCTCTCGATGAGCGGTAATTGACTAAATTTTACCCGGTTGTAGCGGGTCGAGAACGGAGGGAGCGAGCGGCGCGAGGCCGCGGATCACGTACGGCCGAAATCTCGATACCATCCTCTTACGATCTTATCCGTCTGCCATCCGGATCGCGCTTTATTGGCTCGCGGTGTACATATGTATAATTACATTCGACCGTTCCATATATATTCCGAGTGTCTGACGATCATATCACTAATGCCAAGGGTGCACCGACTATGTTCCAAGACTGGAGGAAGCTTTGTGAAGAAGACGTTGAGCGCGTTTGAGGATCGTTCGAGACCGGTAAGTGACTGTGGTGGGTTTGCCGCCGTCGCCGAGCCGAGATCGCTGGGGTCTTAAAACGTCTACCACTTGGAGGGGATGATAGCTCCGTGAGAGCCCAGACCAGCCTGGATGGCACCAGACGGTCCGTTGATCACAGCAACTCCGGCATCACCACCGCCAAGGGCACCACCGCCGAGTCCACCAGCACCTCCGAAGACGGCGATACCAGCACCACCGAATCCACCAAGTCCAGCACCTATTGAAAATTATATTATTAATGGCGAATTCAAACATTCGATTCAAGTAAGAAATAAATTAATTAAAAAAAAATTTTAAATTATAAATTTTTAATATTTAACAATTTTAATAAATTTTAAATTATAAATTTTTAATATTTAACAATTTTAATAAATTTTAAATTATAAATTTTTAATATTTAACAATTTTAATAAATTTTATTTAATTAATTGTGAATTTTTATTACCAGGCGCGGCACTGGCAGCAGCACCAGAGCTGCCGTCATCACCGTTGATTCCACCGGATCCGGCGTAGAAAGCAACACCACCGTAGCTGGGTCCAACGAGGTTAGCGGTAGCCTGGGATGGTCCTACGAGGGTAGCGGTTCCCTGGGACGGTCCAACGAGGGTGGATGGGCCGGCAGCGGGTCCTACAAGGCTGGCGGGGCCAGTGCGGGGTCCTCCTACGGATTTAGCTCCCTCTTGGGGTCCTACGAGATCAGATGGGCCAGTCTGGGGTCCAACGTTGGCCTTGGGTCCCTCAGCGGGTCCGATGTCAGACCTGCCACCATAGACTCCTGCGAAAAAAAAAGCGACGGTTAAATATCGTCGTCCTAGGAAAAAAATAAAATTTCGTACGTAGATACGTACCACCAGAGACGATCTGCTGAACTCCAGCAGATCCAGCCGCCGCCGCCGCACCAGCAGCGTAGCTGGCACCAAGACCACCAGATCCCAAGCTGGAGGCACCACCCTGGAGGGAGGCAGCGGTTCCAGCGCCAGCGGCGAGTCCACCGCTCAGACCGGCACCACCGTGCAAGCCACGGCCGGTGATGGCCAGACCGGCACCATAACCGCCATAGCCGCCGCCGTAGCCACCATAGCCACCGGCGATTCCGGCGCGGGCCGTCGCGACGGCTAAGCAGGCGAACACAATCTGAAAGAAACGCGAGGCGTCGTTCGTTTAACGAATTCACAAAGACAACGTACGATTTTCGACCGAGACCGTAGTAATTATAAAAAAAAAATATTTTACGACGCGCGCGCTGCACGAAAGCTCGAGTTCCGATTTACGGAAACGGTTCGCGTGCGCGTATCGTCGGGGCTATCGCTATTAAGAATCTAGATTTCCATTGGCTTGGCGCCGATTACCGGGTTTGACTACCGCTAGATCGGTGGCAACATAATCGCCGGCTTTCACTTTCGATTTCCGCGAACATTGATTCACGATCGCGGGATTCCAAAGCGACGGAAACGGTTTCGCCGCGCGGATATTTTCTAAATCGGCCTCGATGTTCTTTAAATTTCGTCAAGCTCGCGCGCGTTTGTAAGCGTTTTATCGCGAGGGACGGTCGCGCAATTACGCCGACGAAAACGCAACGAGAAAGTGCGCCGGGCACGTCGGGAAAATCGACGAGATTAGATACCCGTAACTACGCGCCGTAACGTTTCGTAATCAACTTGATAGCGCCACAATTTTCCCCCTTCCCTTCGAGTCGGTTGCTCTGGTCACCATTCCCAATGACCGTATTAGGAAAATCTTCTAGGCCCGTTAATAGGCCGTTGCACGCGCAACGCGTGTACCGTAAGAAAAAGCGGTCGCGATTGCATAAAATTCCGTACGAGCAGCCACGGACGCGAGGATATCGTACGCGATTGATAATTAATCGAGATACCCGGTCGTATCAGTCATCTAAAAATCGCAGCCGAGCAATTCGCGTCGGTGAAGCTTTCCGTCTTTCATTTTCTAATTAATCGAGAAACCCCGCGGTCAATTAAATTTCGATTCCCAGAATTATTTTCTCATATACGCGAGGAGATCGGAGGGACAAAACTAAGCCGAGTTTTGTTACGTCACGCGACCCGGCCGACCGCGCTTATCGTAATGCTCGCGATTCGTAATACGGGAAGCGGCGTTTAGAAAGGAAGTGTTTCGCGCGGCCGTACAGCCGTCGGGGCTGATTAGATATATCGCGCCGGCCGCATACGTAACCGATATATTCTGCGAGATCGTGCGCGAGAGCGCGGCGTTAGACGCGCGCGTGTGTCACGCCCGGTTTGAGAACGCTAGCAAACTTAAATGGCACCGCGGCCTGAAATTATGCATATCCCGACGGCTGCGCGAAACTTTCACATCCCGTTTACGCGGAATAAACCACTATCTCGCGGGGCCCGTGCTCGTGTGACGTGGCCGACCGAGCGTTCCCGCGACCTCGCGATCGGAAAAGGATCGATCGCGCTCGATTTCAAAATCGCCCGTGCGATCGAGCGCCGAGCGCATTTCTATCGGCCCTGAGGAATTGCAAAGGCAAGATATCTGACGCAACCCGACGATTAAGATATCGTTACAGGTAATGTTATTGATAAAGAAAAAAAGTGCATAGCTAATTAGTTTGCAATTATTATGAAAATGGCACGTCGTTTTTAACGTTAAGTTAACGCGCGTTACATTAACCGCGGGACGAATGAGGCGGAACGTAATTCCGGCGTTATTCCAGCGCCCGGCGGGGGATTCCGCGGCGGGGAAAATCGAGAGAAATGCAACCGCGGCGAATGCGAAAGTGTGCGCCGCTCGTAGGATTCATGAATGAAGATGCGTCTACGCGGAATAGAAACCGGTCGTGAGTTAGCCCGTTTATTCAATGGCGATGATGATACTGCCTACAACCGGTTTTCGCCGAGAGCGGCCGGCGCCCGCGATGCGGTAAGATTTCTTTGGTTTATGAATGAAAGTCGTCGGTTCGTCTGTTTGTGCGTCTGTCTGTCTGCGACGAGAGAAAAACGGCGTGAGTATCCCAACCGTGACATTGAATCGTTGCAGTTTGTATCGCGGGCGCGGTAAGAAGCGAAGAAACGTAGCGGTACAATGAAGACGTTATTAGACATGCATTATTGACGCGGACGAAAGCTCTCAAAAGCTCGCGAGACAGCTTCGTGCTTGCTCTCCGTTTGCAAATACGCCCGCCGTCTAAATACACAATCTTGTATTAATCTAGTTTCTTGTTTGGTTTCAATTAAGAAGAACGCCAGAACGGGAACATTATACAGATAAACGCTTGTAGAGATAAACTTGCGAGCGACTGCAAGAAGAGGAGCAGAATTTTATGAGCAATTCCGTTAAGGGCTCGAAGTAATTCAAGGGCTGTACCGAGTTTCGAGATGGACACTATTTATTCACGACGACGAAGGCAAGTATCCGATCAAGAAATTACGATGCTCCCGAAGAAACACGCGATTTTGAAGTAAATTAATAGCTAAAGTGACAAAGTTGCGAGTAAAGATTTGATAAAAAAAAAAGAAAAAGAAAAAAAAAACGAAAGAAAGAAAAAAAAAGAAAAAAAAAATAGCAATGTTTAATTGAATAAAAATTTGTTTGAAGGACGCGGAACGGCAAAGCCGAGAGGTACCGAGACTACGAATTAAACACCTCGCGAACACCTCACCAACCCCCGTTGCGGAATACTCACAAAGGCCTTCATGTTTGGTGTGTGTATTGGGCTGGTAGTCCGGTGAATGACTGACTTGGGCTGGGCCGGCGGGCCTTATATACGCCTAACTCTACTCTGGACACGCTCCACAATCACCATCCTTTCGAAAGCAAGCGCAAGGCGCTCCACCACCCTCCCTCCAGAAAAACTATAATCCACGTACCGCGTACCAAGCGGCCGTAACCGTAGTCCGCGGCGCGGCGGTAATCCCACCACCCGAGCTCGGGGGCGAAGGGGGTCTCCCCTTTAAAGACGGTGATAGAAGTTGCCCGGTTGTGGGTTATATTCGTGGCTACGTCGTCTAATGGTCGCAGCCTCCTATCCCTCCTGCCCCACCCGCGACGTTGGCCTACACGCTCGGCTTCTACGCAACGGGCCCGCACCAAGTGCAACCGAGCACCACCCGGGTTACCTGGTCACCTACGATACAACTCTCTTTCTCGCAGGCGTGGTGCACGGTATGCACGAGCGTCGAGCAGCTCGCAAATCTAACGGCGGAGTCCTTTCCGGTTACGATAGACGGCGCAGGTGCAGTGCCGATAACAGTACAGAGTGATCATCACTTTAATTAATTGGCTAACTACCGCCAGTGATTAATTATTGTTCGTCTCGATGGACCCGGGTATAGGCTTGTAAATGATGAAGGCGAACAATTTCTCGGGGAAGTTTCGGAGAGAGGCCGGTGGTGCTCAAGAATCTCGATAACGATCGAAGACTGCAGTGCACCTTGCTTATCGTAATAAAAGAATAAAATACAATAAAGCGAACGGAGAAGAAAGGAAAAAAAAAAAAAGCGATAATAAATAAGTATGTGCCATATGCAGTATTATATTTGTGGAGAGAACGATAAAATTTGTAGCATCGCACGGTAAATTAATAATTGAAGTTAAAGCTATTATTATTTTGTTGCAATTTTTGATGCTGAAGAAATCTAAAGAGACGATTTGACAGAGTCACGATTGTTGAAAATGACGCCTTGATCCCCGGAGTCACGACGTGGATCCTCGACTAATTGATGGTGTCGCGTAATGCGCTTATTTCAACAGTGCTCACTTTAAGATAGGTCGATTTTAACTTTTTACATTCATTTGAATGCAGAAAATTTTTTTTTTTTTTTTTTTTTTGGGAGAAGAAAAAGTAAAAGCTGGGCGATGCCCGAATAACCGAAAGTTATTATTATTCATGAAAACCACTATCCGCACAATGTCCGAGTAGAAATCACGGTAACTCTGAAGTTTACATTCGGACACGAGCGGCTGTCACACGAAAAGTTCGTTCCGGCTGAAAAAGGGAGGGAAGGAGATTCAAGAATGGTGAGGCACGATCCCTGATTACGGTCCGTTCGTTACATTAGAAAACGAGGCGTTCGCAAAAGGAATTTCACGTTTGGCGCAAATGCTAAATCGTTCTAAAGAGCTGAAATTACGGGCCGTTGAATGGCCGTAAGAAAAGGAAAAAAAAAAAGAGAGAAAAAAAAAAGAAAACAGAAAAACCTGAATTCTTTTCTAGATAGATTGCCTGCCGCCATCGACGCCGCCGCAACCGTTTGCTTGTTACTTATTACCTCAACCTAAATCCGACTGCACTGCAGCGCATTATGTTGAAAATAAAATCGCAAAACGTGAGAGGTAGAATTAAAAAAATATATCTATATGTTGTCGCAAGCGATTAAATTAAAAAAAATGCCGTATAAATTGTCGACTCGTACGTGACAAACAAGTCCGACCCTTTTCGAATCGCATTATCTATCTATCTTAAGAGGCATAAGCGTTATTTAATAGTTTTTACACGGTCGATCTTATCTTCATTTTCACATTGAAACGTATAAGTGTATCATTATCAAGATATTAATTCTAATCCGCGTAATCAGTTATGTTTTAAAAAAAATATATATGACAATGAATGCACAATTTAAAATGTTAAACAAGCAAGAAATGGGATAAAAATGTAAATGCGCGTGTTACAAGCATGCGAGAAATTGTTCGCGTTTCAATGTAATCGGATCAAAGCATGCAGTCGTGTGCATTAGATTTCTTTACAGATTACTGCATACGCACGCTCAATCCGCACTTCCTATGTACTTTCTTTTTTTTAGCATACGCTTTTCATAACTCGGTATGCACGTAACGGTGGCGATGAGCAATTACCAAGCTCAACCTTAAAGGAGCCGAAAACGCAGCGCGCCGAAACGTAACGCGGTTAATTGCATTCAATTATTTCTTTCTTTTTTTTTTCTTTTTATTTAATTTTTTCTTTTTTTTTTTTTTTTTAAATTCTTGCGATGCCCCGGTTATTGTACGGGCCGGCGATTTCCGCGGCATGCGTGAAGTGAAAGCCATTATATTATTTGGCGCCCGCGAAAAAATGCCGATCTATCGCGAAAGTCGCCCGCGCGACGTAACCTTTTCTCGTTCGGCGGTTCTCCTGACCGGTTTCGGATATATAAGCCCGATGCCGTGCCGGCGGTAGTGTTTGATTCTCGCCGGTCTCACCCTCGAACGGACCGAGAAACATTTCGCGCTTACGCGTTTAGTATCTCGTTAGGATCAATCGGGCAATTATCTAATCGGGTGGGTGAAAATTGTCTCTCGCCGTGACCCCCCCGACCGTGCTCCGTTCTCGCACGTCGCGCAGACGTCCGCGATCAACCGATCTTATTGATTCGAGCTCGTAATTTCGTTAACGAGCACGGAGTAATTATCAATCCGTTGTTCTCGCTTTGTACACGGATATCCCTGTAGCTTTGAATCCCGGGCGATCACGCCTCGCGATCTCGACTTTTACACGTTTCTGCTATCAGAGACGGAATCCAGAATCCAGTTCCGCGAGGGTTTTGAATTATTGAACGATTTTCATGGATCGATAGAGTATCGATTGGCTCCGCGTGGTCAATATTCAGGAATACGCCTCTGTGATAAAGCGACTTTCTCGGCGACGTGTGCTGATCCGATATATCCGTGAATCGAATCGAAATGCAGGCGCCGAGATTTACTCCGTTTGAATGGAGACGCGCAATATAGGATTACCCCGATATTAAAATTATTTTATCGACAAAGTTTATTTATTTAAATCGCTCGGATTTTATGACGGGGCACAGTCGAGGCGAGCTGTTAAATTTATTTGGTAGCCTGCTCTCTTTCTCGCCGGCTATGCGTTCTCGCGCAGATTCTTGAACTAATCAAAATAATAATTTCATCAATAAAAGTTGCTTAATAAAGAAGGTAAAAAATAAAAAATAATAAAAATAAAATAAAATACCATATTCGTGCACGTAACGTTTCAACATGAAGCAAAAGTTATTAAAAAGAAACTACCGATGACGTTGAATAACGTATGTGCTTTTGTTAATTATTTGACATAATTTATATAATCTCATAATAAAAAAAAAAAAAAAAAAAAAAAACAATCATCAATAATCTTTCCCGTTTAATGAGAATAATTTCTCCACGCTAAATACAGCGATTGATTTAATACGAAATTCGGAGAGCCTCTCTCACCTATGCATTTATTATATCTCGTCATTATGCATTTATTTATTAAAATCAATATATCGCGGATATACGAGCGACGCATTCGTCGTGCGTGGGTTTTATATATTCTATCTACCCACCCGACCCTGCCAGCTCAATTTTCGCGAACGAATAGCTCTTTCTTCGCCGTAGGTGACGACCCGCGTATACGTCGCACCTCGCGCGCGATGTCGAGGCCTCCCGCGGCATCGCGTTTACAGCAAAACGACGCCCGCGACGCCCAGACTTTTGCGCCAATTTTTATATAACACGGGAAGGTGAAATTGGAGAAATTTTATTCATGAAATAGAGCAAGCGGCACGCAGCGCGAGATCCAACGGGGAAGGAGAAACTTCCTTCTATGTAACCCCGACGATGATGTAGCGCTCAGGCGCATCGTCATCGTTGCCTATAAACAAAGCGTGCTCATCGTCGAGCACGCGAAACAATCGCACGTGTATAACACTCCACATCGCTTGGCTGGTGTACTGGAAAATCGCTACGTCATTCCACGCGCACGGTATTTCGCCGTCAAGTGTCGTACGGATTGTCCGTCGAATTAACGTGACTTTTACGCCTCCCGCGTTTCGGGAGGATAAGATAAATGGTGAATCAATTTCTCCTGAGTGCGTCGCGCGCTGGAAGAAATTACTTATCAAACGGCAGATTTACGGAGGATTTTCCGGAGATCGCGACAGTGGCGTCAATTGTTTTCGGGTTGATATCGCCGGGCGGATTTAACACGCGTCCAGCCGCGCCGATCGATTCATTAATTGATTCGAATTCACTAACGTGCCGAGGATCACGATTAACCAGATTTCACCCTTTTAATTTAAATCCGCGCTCTGAATTTCCATTTCGGTGTACGCAACATTAGAGTGATCCGTTTGCTCACCGTTATTACGCGTATTACCGAAACGGCGCCGCGCACACGCAGTTACACGTTTAATACCGCGTGCTCAAGTAACGATCTAATTTGCAAAACGCTTTCGCAACTAGCTATGAAATAAGAAAAGAACAGCGGTAAAACGGTGCGTATTTAATTATGCTATTTACCGCGTTATTCAGGTCAAGTGAGTCTGTGCCATTTAAATGCGTAAATATGCTATCGCAATTATGCGATTGTCCCTGTGATTTATTAAGTAGACGTTATCGGTGCGTTCATATACAATTTAATATCTCGTACAATTATTAAAACCGATCGACGCTGCGGCCAATGGGCTGACTAGGTTTATCCTACGATTTATTGAAACGAAGTGCAATTAAAAAGCGCCGAGTTATTTATTATACCACTTGTCTTTTTTTCTTGCCTTCTTTTTTTTTTTGTTATTAATTAATTCTTATAAAAAGTGGGATAAAAATGTATTGTTTCTCTTGTTGGTACTTTACTCGTTCGAAATGACGTACCATTTTATGCCGGGCTAGATATAAGGTATGAGTAATTGCAGTTTATGTCAATTCCTATAATATAACGCGCAATGGAACGGTTAACCGCAGTACTCGAACCCGCAGCGCTCCTTTAATGCACTAACTTTAATTGATTCAAGACCAAGTTGGAAATTTCGATCGCTTTAATTTTGGCGTGTTCACCTCTGTTCGTATTTCGCCCTTTGATAGCGTTCCAACTCGCTTAAACCAAAGTACATATTAGAAAGTTAAAGTCAGAATTAAAGTTGTCGGATGGCAAACATTCGGTTGAATAACTTCGCACACATTTTTTTTTTTTTGCCCTCGCGGTGGATAAAATCGACAAAGAGTTACGCGCTGCCGTCCAAAATTTTTCATCGCAATTATAACGTTGACGAGGTTCTCGCGGCTTTTCTTTTCGATTTTCTCCCCGTCCGGTTCGAAAATTTCGCGGGGGCTGGGGGAGAGAGGGACACAGAAGGTTCGTTATGTTTTATGGAACTTAAACGCGTGTTTTTTGTTCAGGAGCAGCGTCTTAAAATTTAAGTGCAAATTAAATTTTATCCCAACCGACAACGATCGTTCGCGCGCTTTGACGTTAAGAGGTGCTCTTATAAGCCGCGCTTAAGTTTTAAGTACGGGCATTACAGTACGGCTCTACTGAGCGCGGCATTGTTACACCTTCAGTCACGTATCGTAGGTATCATCAACGTCGCTACGTCTTCGTGCAGGTATAAACTTCCAACGAAGTTGGCGAGGATGTACTCGATGCTGAAAATTAAGCGCGTTCCGGCGTGAACCTCAAATCGATTTACCGCCAGCGGCAGACCACGATTCTCAAACGCGCTAAATTGTTTTACAATTTTCACACATAATTACTGCGTGCAATTGTATATTAAAAAAAAAAAATTAAATAAATAAAATAATAATAATTTTTTTACTCTTTAAATTAGATTCAAACGTTGATATTGTTACGTCGACGAAAACGATTACCGTGCGGCAAAGATAAATGTTTTTCCAACGTAATTTTATTCGAGAATGAGGTTTGTAATTAGAAAATACTTTCATTGGAGATTAATGGGAGGAAAAATGATGGTCGAAGAGACAATCAGCGCGAGCGACGCAAGCCTTCTTTTGCACTTCGCTACACGCCATCGACCAGGCTAGGAAAGTAAGTCTTACGCAATAGGTGGAGCGGGATAGTGTTGGGCTATCGGCGTGTTTCAGCGGAGAACTGCCCATCATTTCCGTGTTCTGCCAGCCGTTCTCGGTCGCGAGCGCATTGATTCGAATGCGCCGGCTCGTACGTGAATATCCGCCGCATTGGATACACACAGTGCATTCTGATCGTTTTCGTTGTGCATTTTTACGGACGATCGGAATGTGATCTATTAGAGTTGCTCTATATATCGATTTGACGTTTCCTTCGACAACGCGAATGACGACACATCTAAGAAATATTGCCGGTCGAATTAATTGCCTCGCCTCGCAATCCCGATTAATTTCGTCGAGCGATAGTGGCGTGTGTTTTCGTGAGATACACTAATAAATGTAATCAAGTCAGTTGAAAGGGATTCTAATTAAAATCTTTCAGGAAAGAGTGACAAGGATATGATTTCGTACCGTTAAAATTAATAAATTAATAAATAAATGAAAGAATCGAGTGATATAAAATAAACCCTCAAAGTGATTTCACATATTTATTCTAATTATTTGAATTTAAATACTTAAAATTAATTAATAAAAATTCAGAACGTGCACGCTGCCAGCGAAATTAAAGGATATCATCATTGTTCATAATACAGATAAAGATTAATTATTTTTATAACGCTATATACGGTGGAGTACTAGATTGACCGAAATAAAAATCCACATATGTTTTTCTCTTTCTTTTATTTCATTGTGCGGCGCGGAAAATTGGAACGTAAATTCGAGAGATCTTTTCAGGGAAGCTGGGAAAACAAAAAGTTTACCTGTTTCATTTTTTATTTTTTTTTTTTAATACTCTTTATTCGTTTTTTCTATCGTTTCCATGATAAAACCGCGCAGGTGCTTAGTTGACCGACCAGAGTCGATCGAGTCCGTTGTTCGTGTAAAACCAGTGTAGTCGACGAAAGTGGTTTCGCGTTGCACGCGCGCTGAACAAATTCGTCAAAGAGAGAGAAAGAGAGAGAGTTGCGAGCGAACACCATCTGAAGCCCCGATAATTTAATTTTTTTTTTAACGGACAGTATCGATGCGCTTTCCGATTGGAACGGACGAGACGACGAAACGATCTGTGGCCTGATAACGTTTAGCACTTCCCATGTCGAGAATCTCACTTACAATTCCCGACGATATAACGACGGGTCTGTCAACTTGTCAGCTACACTTTTCTACAGTCACTCGGGATAAATTGACGTATGAGCGCGAACGTTGCGCCAGCGTGTATACTTGTTTTGCAAAGGGACGTTAACAAAAAAAAAGAATTAAAAAAAAATATATAAATAAATAAAAAAAACCAGCGTAGAAAGTGTAGTTGAAAAGAACGGACCTCAGCGTCGACGTGCAACACAACCGGTGACTAAGCTATAATTTCCGTGTTCTATTGGCCGCACCGATCACGCATATTCACGCGTGTAGTTACATTAGACGTCAGGTTTCGTCGTAGGACTCCTTGCCTCATTCTGTTCTGAATTAAACGTTTCTCTCGAAGTAGCAACCGCCGACAATTTGTACCTGACCCAACAGTCGTTATTCTCCCGGCCCAGTTGTTGTCCGACATCTTTAGCGTTAAGATTAATGCTGCAGTTTATCTTTTTATACGATCTGTAAGTTTAGCTTTCTTGCCGTGGTGTATGTACATATATATATATATATATATATATATATTTTTTGTTGCAAAAAGATGAGGATACTGTTTTTTGAAAACACTGTCGATGGATGCTTGGCATTGGCACAAGTGAGATATTTTTATCACGAGATTGTAAAGTATTAAATTAATTTATAGTTACATTAAAAAGAAATGTTTTGTATAATAAATCAAGCTTATTTTATATAATAAAAAAATTTTTTTAAATAAAGAAAAAACGTATCGACAAGCATTTGCTACACTCAAGTCGATAATTTATGTATTTGCTGTATACAGGTATTATATAAATCTTTTACTATTTTGTAATCTGGTCTTGGTTGTTTGTACGAATAATAAATCTACAAAGATTATATAAAGACTTATTAAATATCCTTCTATATGTTTATGACATAATGACATATTTTAATGATCACGCGCCTAGCGCTATGAAAGTGTGCAAGGATATTACCAGCTGTACTGTATTTTTAAAGCCGGACAAGAGAACTATTCCGCGCGTTAAAGAAATATTTTAAAAAGTCGTACGAGAAATAATTATTCCCTATGGTTTTAACAAACCGTTGTCCTTTGAGTTATTTTTTATTGAACATAATTTCATTATTAATAACGAAGAACTACCTAGCTTTTAAAAAATTTATATTATATACGCATAACGTATTTACATTATCGATCTCTTGATGTGGATTCTAGAAAAAAATAAAAAAAAAGAACGAGAGAGAGAAAGAGAAAAACTCGTTAATGCATTTTCACCTATACACTGTCGCAGTCGGCGGACACCGCACGATCATAAAGCGCAATGCGATTCAGTAGCTAATTACCAATTCATAGTCACGCTGCAGGAAAGAGCCGCTGTAGCAATGCCCGGCGAGAAAGAGGTTTTCGGAGCGCATGCCTTCATTACTTAACTGTATTAGGAAATCCGCGTTTTGGCCCTCCCGTTCGTCGGGGCTTGGCTCGCGCTGTCAGCCGGATTAATTTGCGAGGAAATAGGAAATCGCGGTGGGTATAGCGCGTAATTTTAACGCGGCGAGAACGCCGGGCGCGCGAGTAAAATTGGCAGATAATTGCTCCGTTCCGGTTATATCACTCGGGCGAACCAGTACGCGAAACGACGCGTTAATAACTTCTTTTCTGATAAGCTTGTATTTAAGAAAAGTATGCTAAGAATGAGCCCTCTCCTCCACCGGGATTATAATCCCCGCGCGGTTTTACATAAGCGGTGACAGAAATTGATATGTTACGTTACGCAATTTGTTAATCGGCAAAGCGGCGTATTCGGCGATCGATGCCGACTGCAAATCGACGATTGTTAAAACAAATCCGCCTCTCTCGCGCACATCCCAATTTAATTCCCCGGATCTGCCGCCCTCCATTTACAATCGAGACATTAGCCGCGTGAAGGAAACACAATCGAGACGAGACTGTCCGAACACGATACGCACTCCGGGCGTTCTCATCTCTAATCGCACTTAATGCTAACAGGGGATCGGACGGCAGATAGATGCGTTTAGCGCTTAATGCGCGGTATTGCGGTTATTGGCGCCGGGTGTTACCAAGAGCAAAGGCCTCATCGAACGTGCGTGGAACTGAATATTATTCTAACTATATTCGTTACCGACTCTTATTTCGCATTCTGACGCAATTACGAGCGCGGCACGTTTGTTCATCGAGGCGATACGTACGTATCTCGTATCTGGCATTTATATCTCAATCTCTGCGGGCGATAAAAAAAAAGAGAAAAAAAAGGAGAGGGGAGGGGAGATGTATCTCACGGACGCGAGATGACTTATCAATGCCGCGACATTTATTAATGTGAAATTGCATTATGCGTCCGAGGTTATACGCGAGTAAATAGAGGTGCCAAGTCCGCGAGGACTTTCTCGTGGATAAGGCACGTTATTCTGGTTTCCATCTGAGCGGCTAGAGCGCAGAAAAGAAAAAACGGTACGAGCAGTTCGAAACGTCATCTCCTTCTGCTCATTAAAACGCTCGTGCGAAATAAATTCTCGAGCATTCAAGTACAGGCACGTGTAACGACCTCGGGTACGCCGGGAATGCCGGTTGTCTTCGTTAATTTTCCATTTATGACTATATAGCAGCTAACAACGTGCCTCCGCAATATAGATATGGCGTTAAATAATGACCATCGTCCCGCGTCCCTCGTTAAACATATCTCTCACTTTCTCAAAAATTTCTTCATTAAATAGAGCTACAATGTAGCACGCACTTACATCGTTTGTTATACGTAATAAATTACGCGAATCATGCAAATTTTACAGCTGTAATATTACACTAGATTATCTTACTCGTTACGATTATTACGTTCGATTTCAAGCTTTCGTACCTACACTTTTTATCTCTCTCTCTCATTCTCTCTCAACCGGAAAGACCCTAGAAAAAAAGAATGTTAAAATGTCGTACTTTTTAATCGCGAGATTTCGCGCGATTCAAGTGCAACCCGCATATTCAATTTTTTTTTTTCCCCATTTCGCCCGTTCCCAATTTTTATTTTTTACAAATCAGTTAACAAATCGGTGTCGGCGCTGTTCCGCGCGCGCGCATTCGGATACGCTACAATTCTCTCACATGCCTGCTCGCATATTAATGATTCTGACGGGGCGACTTGGTCCGCGAGCAGGCGAGCGTAAACGTTGAATAATAACTGCATTCCGCACACTGCACCGGCCGCCCCGGTCGGTCGTCGTCTACGTGCTAGGCGCACGCTGCGTGTATATGCACGCATGACAGCAGCACGTAACGTTACATATATGTATATATTGTGTATATATATATATGTATGCACTAGTGTATATATTACTGATGCAGGATAGCCGAGAAGGGTCTATTGGTTGCGCGGACCGCAACGACGACGGATTCGCGTTTCGCTCCTCATTTCCGGTCTGAACGCGACGCGAAACTACCGGTTAGAACCTGTGTTAAATACAGATAAATGTCCCAGGATACTCCACATTCGCCGAACTGCCGTTATAAAAATTAACCTGACCGATTCTCGACAATCGCAGAACCAGCTGAGGCCGCGAAAAAAGTGAAAACATTTCTTTTTTCTGTTTAATTAATTTCTTTTAATAATTTTTTTTTTCGGAGTCGGTAAATTATTTCTCGGAGGCATAGGAGTCCAATGATTACGATCGGCTGTATATCTATTTTAATAATTATTTCCGCGAATGAATAACGCGATATTTTTTCAATAATAGAAGACGAACTCGGTCGTACAATTTTTGTAATTGATGTGTCATAATACACCCTTCCTAAGTTCGATGTCGATAGTCTTCGAGCTGCTCTTTAGTCCCACGGTACACGTCGTAAGAGGTGACTTTTTTCCAGCGCTACTTTCACCTAACGAGAAGAACGTACTGCGTCGCCGATATCGGGGTGGAGGGTTAACGGTAACGTCCGAGTCTCATCCCTCGGACGTCCTCAGACATTTTTATCCGCTTCATGTCGAAGATAAGGCTCGTATGGTGCGCGAGGCGGAAGCCGTTTCCCGAGACAGCACGGTGAAATACAGTGGAAACCGATAAATTTCGAGAGCAGGCGGTGCATTCGCCAGCAAAGTCCACATACTCACAGTGGTCGCGCAATATCGAAATCATTTTGCACGAATAAACTAACCCCGCTCAAAAATCTGTAATAAATCAGAACAGTCGGATATGAATTTTTAAGAAAAAAAAAAAAAATAAAAAAAATGAACACATAAACGCCTGCTTCTCGTTCTGTTAATAAAATTCTAATTAAACGTCCGAGTACGGATGATCGTCGCCAACTTCTTCCGTAATTGCAGTTTCGGTGGAATCCCTCCGGAGGAATCTCACCAAGTCTCTCCTCCGCTCTCGCAGCCAGGAGAGAGAGAGGGAGGGAGGGAAGGAAGTAAAAATAAAAAAAAAATACAACGAGCGGTAACAGCCGCATGGGACGTAATTAGGACATTTAACGTTATCATCTTGAATTCCGAACGGACGGAACACAGCCACCGTTTTCCACTTATAGAAATGCGACTCTGTGCAATGCGACTTTGTGCGAATTTTCCCCATGGCCGTTCCGCGCGCTAAGAATTCAGCAAGAAACGCTGAAAGGTAGAATTTTACCGTTTCCTATACATACCGATAACAACGAAAACTCTTTTACGATTACATTAAATTGATTAAATCATACCGCCGTGGGTTAAAAATGCAGTGCTCCGAGTGTCATTTAATTATCCGACACTTTTTCTTGCGCCGCGTCTTTTATTCGGCAGTGAATCACTGGCGAGGGATGTAGTTGTTGCACGTAAAGATCGTTTTCATTAGGTGGAGGCGATGCTAACAACTGGCTCACATCAAGGAGGGAAATAGACGAATCGTCGTCACCTCGATCTAATCTCGTAGGAAACCACCGGTGTTAATTCCGAGAGTCATCCGAAGAACACGCTAGATACCTTCTCTGTCACGAGATAAGACGTACATTCGAATCCCATCTCTTACTCGAACCAAATTGGTTTGGTTTCCCGGCGAATTATTGAACCCCTTCCGGTACAATTATTCGCGGTTTATTATTTAACTTTTTACTAAAATTTTATTTCTACGTACTATTGTTACGGCAAACAATGCATGACGGGCTAATAACATTTTATTTCCTCGGTAACACGCCTGATTGTTTGTTAAAAAAAATATCTATTGTGCCTGCTCACAAAAAACCGCGATGTGTAAGAGTGTTTGCGCATTTACGTAACATCATCCCGGAGAGAAGAAGAAGTTGATGTAAAAAAAATACGCGCGAAAATATTAAGGCGGTAATATTACGATATAATAAATAAAATACGTGAAAACGATATGGGCTCGTAAAGATCGTGCTCGAAGTGCCGCGCGATGCCTAAGGAATTTACAGGAAGGATTTACGAGCGCAGTTTTATACGTTCATCGAGATGACTCGTATACCGGTAACACGCGTTCCTAGGATTTTTCTTCGTACCTAGCCGCACGCACGCAAGCACGCACGCAAGCACGCACGTACGAACGAACGAACGTACGCTTGTCAGTCGAGTCTATCCACGTGAAATGTGCACGAGAACGGGAGAGAAGGCGAAAATACGCGGCAATTAACCCGACGTCAAGATGCGCGCTCGCGATATCTAGCTGCCTGACTTCGCTTCAGGTGCCTGCGGAGAATCGCGAACGCGATCAGCGATATATCATCGTTTCCTCGCGTCGGAGAAAGCGGACTTTTAAAGCGCAGTCCCGTGGCGCAAAAAGAACGCGCATGCATGCATGCATGAAGCTTTTGCCTTTCGGGAAACGTGCATTGCCTCGTAAAGACTTTCGATTTTTAAGCGTTTCGCAATCACACTTTCAACTATCAATTTGACTTTATTGAATAATGCGACGTTCGAGTCGTGTGTCAAACGCGTAATTTTTTTTTTTTTTTAATTTCTATTTATTTCATTTTATTTTATTTTTTCCTTATCCGACTCGCAAATATTTTCGCGTCGCGGGCGTGACATTCCCGTCGAGAGATGTTCCTTTTTATACGATAATATTGTGATAAAAAAAAAAATATATATATCGCACTCGCGAACGGTCGATCTTGGCTTGAGAAAATTTCCCTCCCGATTATGGAACTGTAAACGTTTGTTTGCTTTCTTTCTAATTTTTATTTGTAAGCATTATTTCCAGAAGATAACTTTCAACAACGCATATTATGCACCGCATTGAGCAAATTATATGTTCCGGTGAAACCGTGAAATTGCTCCCGAACTCCCAACGCTAACAACTTCCTCGGTCAAAGTATAATTTTGCGAAGCATTTGTTCGAAAGTCGATCGTGCGCATTAATTAAGGACAGTTTAATCGACGTTGAGGCATTATTACGTCGCTGATAACTCGGCAATTTTATATTACTTTAACTTTTATTATTAACAGTAAAAAATCAAATTGATTATATCGATCGCAATTTCGTAAATTAAAAACATTAATAGAATCTTAAGAACATCTCAAACTCGTCTAGCATTTTTCCTCTTTCCTTTTTTTTTTTTTTAAACGAACGTTTAAAAATTCTTTTCGTCCTTTGGCAGTAACTTATTTTTCATGCCTTTTTAGCGACTGTATCACTCGTATCACATTTTACGCAGATACTTTTTCCGGTTGCATAAAGTATCTTCCTACTTATTTAAAATTCACGTTGGGTAAAGCCGAGAAGATAGAAATTCTCTTATACATACATATACGTATACACGCGCACCTCTTTTCATCATATCTCTAACAGTATCTGATAATACCCCGAACAAACAGACTGATTCGGGTTAAGTTTCGCGTCCGACGTACTTTTCATGCATAGAGTCTTACGTTATAGCAAACAGACGCCTTCCCAGACATCGCTCGTTATGTTTGCTCACGCTGCATGGTCTAGCGGGTAACGTCGTGACATTTACAATGCCGCGGCAGCGAGTCATCCAGCCGCAGCTTCCGGTCGTCTGCAAATAGGCCGATTCTCGCGCTACTCCCGAAGGCATCGTCAACGTTATAAACGCGGTAACGCCTTCGGCCTAGATTCTAGCGCATGAACTTATCGGGAGCGAGGCGGTAAGCGCTATCATTGCGCAAGCCGGCTCACAATGCCTTCGGATCGGGCAAAAAGTACGCGGTGAGCGAGCGAACGAGCGAACCAGCAGAGCAGGCCGCCGGCCTATTCCGCCGATCGAATTATCGAGGGGATTGGTCGCGAGATCGGTCTGGTGCACGTTGCCCAGCTGCAATGCGGGCGAGAGCCGCCGCTGCAACTTTGTCGTGAAAAGGAAAACGGCTGACGAAAATCCCAGTTTCGATTGCTGCACTCTCCTCCTGTCGCGCGTTGCGTATCAAGGCCAGGGTTGAATCCTTCGTCAAACAGCAGCTTCTCTCTCGTAGTCTTCAATTTGTTAATTTTTTTTTTTTACTTCGCGATGCATTTGTTCAACACTCGATTTATCGGAGCAGATAGTAATAAATGTTTGCAAAACGTACGCGAAACCATATTTCATTACGAGAACAGAAATAATTCGCGTCATTATCTTAAGAAACGTATTACTCGCGGGTGATACTTGACGTTGCTTTAATTCTCTCGCAAACAATACAGCCTGACGAATTGTAATTTACTCGAACCGAGTCGAAATTCTGGAAACTCAGCCGGGAGAAATTCTCTTTAAGCTCATCATGCATGCACAGCGATTTCCGGACTATTAAAATGGTAGAACGCTGTACCAACTTCACAATTACAACGTTAATCCAAAAGAATAACGTTTCCTTATCGAGGAAAAAAAAAAAAAGAAAAAAGGAAAAAAATAAAAAAGCTGAAAGATTCTCTCTGAATAAAAGTAGCGTATTTTTAAAGACATCTCAACGGCCGTGACGTAGATCTAATTTTCCGAGAGAGCGCAGAGTAACTTCATAAGCCAACCCTTTCTTTGGTTATTGTTAGCTTCATATTCCGATTTTATTTTAATTAACCTTCGGTCGCAAAAAAAAAATTTTTTTTTATATAACCGTGTTTCTCGGGGGAAAGAAACTTTAGCGCGCCAGCATTCTTGAAAAAGGTCCGAATTTCCTAGCTCGATTCTCTGGCCTAGTTCGCCAATTAGAAGAGTAGCCTCGAGCTCCAATTCTCGGATATCGTGCGGGAGTGAAAAAGCTTTTTACTGGGATATCCGTACCTTCGTGTAATAAATATCCGACCTAATCGCGTACGTTATCGATCGCGACAGAGGTACAGGCGATATTGGCCGATCGGCATACCGTTCGTTACTTACCGCTTTTGCCTGCAACGGCGACGGCGCGATTGCAGTTGCGATTGCAGTCGAAAGGGAAATCGACCGCGTTTACACTCGCGGGCGAAAATCTCGGGAAATCTAAGCCGTAGACGCATGGTATCTTCGTCCAATATTGCGAAACGACGTCCGCCTTAACGACTCGCGGCAACGAGATAAATTCTGATTGCATTTCCACGACGAGAAATCTCCGTTCGCGAGACATCGCGTGTCGTCCTTTCCTCTTTCTCTCTTTTTTCTTTTTTTTTTTTCCCCTCTTTTTTTCGACGTTGGATACATCGGCGAAAGGACGGAATGGACAATTTCCGGCAGTCTTTATGGGTCGTTAAGGCGCAAAAGATCGTCCCACCCTGAAAAGTAGTAGCTAGAATTTTGTCAACGGGCTACGGAGGTAGCGAAGAATGATGCCGTCGTTGCCAGAGCGAACTGCCGCTCTCGTACGCACAAATATATGCATTATCGGCCGGCGTGTATTACGTTGGAAAGTATTATTACGAAGGGAAAGAGAAACAAAAGAGAAATACGGCACGGCTACGAATGAATGATTTTGCGCGCCGTATAAATATTTTGCGCGTTTTTAAAAGGCAAAAGAGCTTATTTATTCGTGATTAAAATCTGCCGTTCTTTTAGAACCACGAGCGTTCATTAAGCAAAAATAAATTAAAGAAAAATGAAAGACTCGCCGTCATTTGTAAATAAATCGCGGCTGTTTTGTATCGCGCATCGGATATTAAAAATCCAAGATACGGCGTGCACAAAAAGCATGTAATACAAATAAATAAAAAAAAAAAAAAAAGAGGGACTGCTTTTACATAATATCCTATTTTTGAAGTTTCACGCGTTTCGCGGAACGATAATGTTGTACGACAAACTGTTCTCGTAGCTCCGGCAAATTGGGAACGACTCGAATACACCGAGTCAAAAGTTTCTGCATGCCGGGAAAGTTTTGCGGCACTTTAAAGCGTCGCGCGGTTACGTCAGTGGAAGCGGGCAAAACGTTCCTCAACGTATCTCCCACTTGCCGCCCGGAGTAATGCAGCGGACGTTTTTGCCTGGTATTTTATAGCTCGTAATCGTCCGGACGTTAGGACTCTAGTTAGAATAGCTATTAAACGACGCGAGGAATTCAGGTTTCACGTGCTTCTGCACCGTCTACCTGCTAAATCTTGCCTTCTTTTGTTCCCTCGGACTTCTCTCGCGGACAGTTTAGCCTGTCACGGCACCGCTTCGCGTTTACTTATCGAGCGGATTTATTTTAATATTAACACGCGCGGTGAGCGGACCGCGCTGTCCGTTTCCCGTCGCCCACCTTCTACGCCGGCTTCAAGTAAATCACTCGAATTCAGCGGGCATCCAGATGTAACGTTATGTCTTTTAAGGTTTTGCGCCGTCCGCGGAGTCGTAGTCCTCCTCGTATAGACTTTCTTTTCTACCGTGCAGGGATTGATTTATTAATCGCGAGCGAAGCCCGTCACGCTGCCTCGCTTCGTCGCGATTACAAGTGTCGCATGATACTCGGTGCTCAGCGTGTGGGAAGCACCGACAAACGCGAAGCGTGAGTCAGTGAAAATTGCGATGCGGATTACTGACGTAATGGTGCTGTCAGTCGAAATATACATCACTTAGCGCCGGATGCTGTGCTGCAGGAAAGGCGGGTTTTAATGACGCAGTAACGGCCGTCCTAGCCCGTAAAACTGCGAAATTAGTTGACTACCGGCCGCGGCCGTTTCCTTACGCGGCATTACGGAGAAAATCAGATATGAACGTGGAATCTCGTGCGATCGTAAACGGATAGGCGAGAGTGGACAGCGGAGGCCGCGATTCTCGGTACTTATATCCACAAATAACGATATCTGGATATTCCCGTGATTTTAGCGTTATAAAAATTGTTATAAAAATATAAATCTCTTTCTTCTCCAACGTGGCGCAATGTCATCTTCTGCAAAAGTGTATTCTTCTACGTTTACTTTTGCACGGTTTTTTTTTTTTTTTTTTTCACGGGAGTTTCACGTTTCCGGTTAGCTTTAGCACGAGGCGCTAGGAAAGATTTGAGAGATAATGAAAAAAAAAAAAAAAAAAAAAAAAAAGAAGGGAGAAGAGAAAGAAAAGGTAGTATTCCTTGCAACTCGCAATGAATAGAACTTCAATGTGCGATGCTCGATCATCTGTTATTGCCTGGCCAGTTTTGATTATTATATTAAAAAAATTTTAATTGATCCGTGAACGAAGATGCGAATTGTCCCAACTGCGAACTCAATCCTGCGCGCTTTAACAAAGGTATCGGGAGATTCTCGGCCAGAATTACTACGAGCCTCAACGGCATCATATCTTGCGTTAGTGGAAATTGATATACGCTACAGGTCTGTGGTTTCACATGGCAGATTTATATGATGCAGAACAAATATGCTAAACAACCGACGCGGACAGAGATACGAACTTCCTCATAAGTTTCCCCATTTGGAAATTGCTGGTGATTAAGTAAAATAAAACAAGTCCTTTAATCTAATTAATATTACCTCGCGAATGAGGAAAAATAATTTCATCATATAGCTTTAACTATAAAGATAACGTTACAACTTATCTAATTAATACGGTCAATTTGTGGTAATAATAAATTAATTGACCATATAGCGCGCTCTACTGTATTCATAATAAGCCGCGTTTAAATTAATAACTAATCAGTCTGTGTTCTTTTTTTTTTAATTTATATTATCTCAAAAATCTATTATTTTATCACTATCTGCCTCGCAAAAATTCCGCCAATCTTTGGAAGCTAATTGCCGGGCGAATGTGGAATTTTTCTCTATTTCGGTAAGCCGCTGCTGAAATCGCACGCATCTGAACGAACACTACCAGGCTGAACGTACCTATCTCTATGTGCGGTGTGAACGTACATACATATGCTGGGCTAGTTACTCGTTCGCTTTTGCGTTACGCAAGAACCACGCCTAAGTCCAGAGCTGGTCTCTCGAACTGTTTTGCTTACTAACCGCCGCCGTAGCTGCGATCCGAGAGGCCGAACGCGGCCGGATCGAGAGCTAGAATTCGAGTTTTGTGGAAAAACGCAAATGTCACGAGCGCGCGCTCAGATGTGGAAGGTAAGGCTGCGCCGCAAAAATTCGCCGATTGTGCGAAAGGTTTTTGTTATCTCCCTTTCTTTCTATAATTTTCCTTTAAATTACGGCGGAGCAAGAATGACGGGGAGAAGGAAAGGGGGAGTGCTTGATTGTAATTGTTCGTGTCGAAGGCCACGGAAAAATTCCTATATACTATAAGAAGCTTCGTTACGCGGCTTTCTTAGCTCCGCGCCTGTTTTTACGTTCTTGATCTGTAACGAGCGGCGTTTTCACCGCGTTCACTCCTCAAGGAGAATTCTTACCTTGACCGTTGCTGCGATATTAATCACGACATTACCTTTTATTGCATATTTAAATGACTATTATTAAGCGATATTTCAAAATATTGAAATTGTCATTAATTTATAGAACCAGCGAATTAAATTCAAATGCTGAAAGTACTCTTGACGGAAAATCAAAGTAATTTGATGAACCATCGATTGGCATTAATTCGATTTAATAAAAAAATTTTAATATCGCACGTCATTGTTTAATAGAGCTAATTTACTTTGGGAACTGTTCTGTCAAGATCGTTTTGAATTTTGCAGCTGGCGAAATCCAATCGTGCTCACCATGCGCGAATCCGAGCTATCACCGCAAATATACACGTAAAAGGATTCCGCAACGTTACGTTGCAGAACGCTTTACGACTGGTATTTCGGAGACTCATTCAATTTTCGACCGCTTGGTTTTAGTGTCTATTCATTGTGAAAAATGTTGAAGAAGTGGCAATAGGTTTGCTTACACATGCATATATTAATATTTTAGCGACAAATTAAATGCGCCTAAAATAGTAAAAAGATATTTGTGAGCGAATACCTTTTCGTTAAATATTTTCTAAGCTAAAAATAATTTATGTAACATTATCGTTACGGTACGAATGAGTAAGATAAAGCTCGTTAGTGATTGGCAAATCGCGTTATAAAATAATAAAATTTGATCGAAGATTTAATCGCGCTGGTGTTCTCAGAGAGAAATTCTAATTCTCAGGCTGAATCTGCATTTATTTACTTATTTTGTCCCGAGAACTTAGTAATAACATGCTCTCAAAGTTTTGCCACGCCTCAGAAACTCTATCTACGTTACCAGGTACATGTATACATTATAGAATATACAACTTATAATTGCATCTCTATGAGGTTAATCTCGTATCCCCAGATTTTCGATGTAACTGATAACAGTTTTGACTCCCTCGCGGAAAAGTTCCAGCGTTTCCAGCGCCGTAAAAAAAAAAAAAAATTGTACAAATCAAATGCAAAGAAAGAAAAAGAGAAAAAGTACGTACAGTGGCATTAATTATATAAAATATAAAGCCGGTTTTCAGAAAGAACTTGATAGAGACGAGACAAAATTGAAGTTAAAGCTTGGACTTAATAAAATAAATTATCAAATGAACACGCGACGTACAGAAAGTCGATGCCTCGGGGGCGATTACGTAGCAGCATGCATGCATGGTTTGTTATGAGAAAATCCTTTTAGTTACTTCACTTGTAGTAACGCACAGCGGCGGAAGTCAAGCTACGGAATTCGCGCGGTCGGTCGCACAACGCCGATTGAGGTCGGATGCATTCATACGAAAATAAAAGATGTGTACACGCATATATGCGAGATTTCACTCGTGTCCAAAAGCCGGCTTGGTTTCCTAGCTTTCCCAGAAAATATTCACTCTCACATAAAATCGGATGGGCCGCTTGGTAGGTATTCCGAAAAATATAAACGTTGTAAATAGATTCAAACTATGGCGCCCGTCTTGAAACAAAAAAAAAAAAGAAAAAAAAGAAACAGATTTTTAAACATATTTATTGTTGAGAATAACTTATCGCTCGAAGCTTGCGCGCGTTTGCTTGGTTTCATATATTCTACGTACATCAAAACTGATATCCAACCGGTATCAGTTACATACGTCTAAATAACATTTAATTCTCATTTTACTGACCGCAATTTGCAAGCTTTAAAATTACGCACGCACTATTATAGAGATTACTTTTATATATAATAAAACGATCTTGAATCCGCTTGACAAAATCAGGCGAGCCGCAGATAAAACATTTGCATTTATGCGGCGCGCTCATAACGCGTATTACATAAAGGTTTCAGCGTGTGTCGACCACAAGTGAAATCGGACTGAATGCTAAAGCGGAAATTAAAGTTCAATAACTTCATTATTAGCGAACGCGGCGATTGCGAACGAATTCCTCAACGCCGTGCGCAAATTAAACGTAAACCGTAAATTCGTGTTTCGTTTTAATATTATTCGAAACGTGCGTTTTCGATTTATCGCGATTTTTTTCTCTCTCTCTCTCTCTTTTATTCTTTCCCACTCTTTCTTTCTTCCCACAGATTTTTTTTTCACAGAACAAAGCTTCTTGTCTTTTATCTGCATAAAACGCGTTTGATGTAGAACTCACGCTACCATGTAAAACAACCCGCGCTTGAGCGATAATCCGGTAAACAAAATTTTCAATGAACACAGTTTATCCCTATCACGTTTTCTATCGGGCCGATAATCTCCTTCGCCATCCCCGCTATCTACTTTCATGCAGATATATTCGCAATGAGCTTATCGGAGTCGTACTCGATTAACGCAGCAGGCTCGCCGTTGGTAGACTGGCGTCGAAATTCGATGGAAATACAAATTCCCATTTTTCTCGCGTCGAGGATGAACACGCGGTACATCGTGCATTTCCGATTTACTCGCAGACTAGGAAGCGAAGATCGTTAGCCGTCCTCGATCCTTTCGTGGATTTTATAGGAAACTTTTTCTCAATCGCGATATCTCGCGAGATCGCCGTCACGCGTCAAATGTAGACGACTTAATCGAGGAGTCACTCGTGTTTTTCGTGGCATTTCATATTCACGGGACAGTTGATTCGATTATAACGCGCGGAATGATTTTCACAGTCCGGTCGTCGCATTATTAGTTCAATCGAGCATGCGGTAAACATCGGGAATTTAATCACGCACACGTAAAGTGACTGCTTCCAACGAAGCATTTACAAGACCGGCATGCTTTAAAACGTTATTCGTTGAAACCTCGTTAATTTGTCGACTTATCGCGATTAATTAATTTATTTATATAGACGCATGTCTTGTCTTTTTAATGATATCATGATATAGAACTGTTTTCTTTTACGTATTTTATATGTTAATTTTTATTCGCATGAAATATTGTTTGTAAGAAATTGATCGTACAAGAATTTTTATTTATAAACGCACGGTTTAGTTTTTTTTACGCCATTTAAACTAAAGTTAACCATCACCTCTAGTTCCACTGTCCATGGCTGTTGCAGAAAATGTTGCGTTCTGTACAACTAAAAAAAAAAAAAAAAAAAAAAAAAACGTGGATCGGCATCAGACTAAAGCCCTCAAAAATACGGTAATATTCACTGAAAATTCAACCCCGAAATCCGCGATCCTTTGAACTGAGAAATCGTGTGCAATTCAAAAATAGTAGAATTTGATATCACTTATTTACTGCGGCATGCAAGAACTGTAGGGAATATCCAAAACTTTATTGCATAGCGTTGGTTTTTCAATTGATTTTCGACTTATTTGATTTTTTTTTGGAAGTATTCAACGGAAAAAAAAAAAAAATCTCGTTAAAGTTACCTATATTTCACGTGTTGGGTGCGTTCGTAATATTTCGTAGTAGCTTTGCCACGCTAGCTGTAATCGTTCATGTAAACGTTGTTGTTAAAAAAGAATTCTTTATTTTGCAACCATTATTCGTTAAAATTAAAACCGTCGAGAATTCTCGTTTTCGTAAATAACACGTCTAAAAATTTATTCTACTTTCCCACGCGCTGGAATTGACCGATAGGTGACAATTCTTAAGAGTTGAACTTCATTTAAGTTAATATCTATAACCAAATTGACACTTTTAGCGGGAAAAGGCTACGGCCCTCATCGATTTTCCTTCCTCTCTTGCATCATCATTATCGCGACAAGGCAGAATCGTCGCCACTTTAATCGCCTACGAAGGGGTCCGGCGGCGTTTTCATCCGTCTCTTGTATATCTCGGCCGAGGAAAAAGGACTCTTTCGGCCTCGGCAGGTCGGCGGAAGAAACGCGTAACAAAAACACCGGATGAGTCTCGGAGAGAACGAGAGCGGGAGAGAAAGAGAGAATGAGACGGTGAACCACAAGGCGTGAAAGAAAGAAAGGCGCGAGCCAGAGTCGTGCCGGCAGCCTTGCCATTGAATTAGAATTTCCGAGTCGTTAATTTCCGCAGAGGTTCTGCAGAGAGAGAGAGAGAGAGAGAGAGAGAGAGAGAGAGATGATGAGGAGAGGAAGAAAGGATACGAGGGGAGCAATCCTTTCGAGGGAAAAAGATATGCGGATAAAGGGACAGAATGGCGAGCGTCAAGTAGCAAATGGACAAAAGAGGGTGATAGGGACGCCACGGGTAGATTTTTAGATGAAAAGAGCAGAAACACGCGCGGAATGACGAGGAAGGAGGACACGAGTTTCCGCGGAAAGCGAGGGAGAAGGCTTTCCCTTTTTTTTTCTCCCTCTCTCTCTCTCTCTTTCTTTATGTCGCTTTCTGCGGCGTCGCCAGGATAATTTCTTCTCCGAGCTACTTCATCCACGCTCGATTAACTCCTCTTCGAAAGAGTCCGGTCGCGGGACCTTGCGCAGTCAACGGTGCATGCGATCCGCGGTTGCATAATGCGATAGTTCTAGACGCGCCCGGCGGCAACGGCTGCTGGGATCGCGGATTTTAATGCGTCCCCAGATTTTTCCTTCCCCTCAAAGTCGTGGATTTCCTGCTATCCGATAGGCGGTTTATCGTCGGCCCGAATCGCAGTATTGGTCACTCCACCGTTTGCACAAACGCTCGCCGGCATTTCATACGTAGAGATGATTACGATATAAAATAGAAATTCGAGACACCAAAGCTGACGCAAGAAACCGAGCGATTTTCTTATCTAAACGGGGCATAATAGTTCTACGGGTATATACGTACGTGTTTTCTGATACAATTCTCGAACACGAGCGTAAATGCGAGCTTGCGGGAGAGCACGTTTAATTAGCGAATGATAAATAATTAAAATACGCGAGGCTCGGTGATAACGGAGCTAAGCAGATACGATAACATCGTATCTCGTTTTATTTCGCGGGACGCCTTGGCGATTAATTTTCCCTCCCGGTCGCCGGTCGAATCGCTGCCCGTTTGTGACAAATAATACGATTAATGAAAATAACGGCGTGTTCCATCGAAGAGTACTTCTCAAGTTACGCGGATATTCGAGATCGATCCGTCAACGGTTTACATAAGGCGATGATTATTCTCCGATGAGAAAAGAAGAGTATCCTCCCTCGGTCTAGTTGAACTTCGGCGTATTGTAACGTAATACCTATGTCGAGAAATCGATTGCGTAATGAAAACCCTCGCGCACGCCTATCGCAGCTGAATCGCATAACAGAAGAGGAAGAATAACCCGGGGCTTATTGTACGACGGTGTAATTTTTGCTATTATACTTTACATAGAAAGAGCGCGACGACGATTCGAACTATCGAAAAAAGATAAAGATAAAGAATCGAACTTTATCGCGATAAAAGGTAGAAAGGCATAAAATGTTTATCATGCTTTTAATATAGGAAATGGTACGAGGGACCACGTGAGCGTGCACTTCACCGTTGTACAATCGTGAGAGTGAAGCGTTTAATTTCTAACGTCACGCTTGTTAGTTACATTCACGTGTCGAATTCGGCGTTGAACGGCGGACGGAAAATAAAGTGCCGGCGGTTGCGCATGTTAAATTTTGATATCTACTCTTCGGAGGGGGAGGCGACGGGGTAATTCAATTGGCACGTAGCACCGGCCTTGAAAAAGAGCCACGGGTAATTGGTCCCTTGTGGTGCCAAAGGTGATGGCGCCTAGGCAGAGTTAGAAGGCCGAAATTGCCAGAGTGCGCCCGCAGACGAGTGGGAGAATGTCAATTTGGCACGGTAATTGAATAAAGTAATCAAAAGGATTAAATCAAGCAGTTTGAGGTACGAAATGAAACAACAAGAACGTAGAAAGGTACCGCGAGGCGAGGTACGTTTCCGGTACACGCGATATTTAATCTGCGATCCAGCCCGAAGAGAAGCGATTCGAAATTCAATAACGCAAAAAAATTTTTTTTTTAATACATATTGCACGAGCGCGAGTTAAAACTGCCAGCGAGAAACATTCGTTGGAAATTTCTGCTGATATTTGCAAAAAGATGAGTGCACGGCTAAACACGCACTCGCGTGCGCTTAAACCCGTGCGTTGCACATTATTGTTCGAGATAAACATTTGCAATTTAGTGCGGGGCAATGCGAAGAAAGCAATTTGTTTGCGCGATACATTTCCGCGTTAAAAATTGTCGATCGTTAAAAAAAAAAGAAAAGAAAAAAAAAAAAAAGATCCACTTCGAAATACCGAAGAGGAAAACGCCATTAATTTCGCAAATGAACCACACTCGCTGCCATCCTTTTGTTTATATTTCCCCAAGTATTTCTGAGTAATAGTGAAAGCGTTTTGCTCCGCGCATTAGTCGTGCGGATGGATATTGATTGAAAGGAAGTCAGATGTGACGTTATAAATTTCACTCGGTCTTGCCGGCGCGTACCTCGCCTCGCTATTTCCGGCATTTCGATACGCACCGGTTTCAATTAGCCGCTGCGCGGTTGGCGGCGGACGTTCGGGAGAGAAGATAATAAAAAGACGAGCGAGAGGGTGCGAACAGCAAGTCCCATTGACTTTTACGTGGTACGAGCACGATGGCGAAACGCGGAGAAACGCGATTGGCGCACGCAAGTGGGAACTCGTTGCGTAAGCACCTCGCCGCATTACGTTATCAGCCTGCCGTGTTATTATGTTATCATTTTTCACGGAGCTGCGGGGAAAGTGCCATGGAGTAAATTTAATTACGCGCCTTAACGAGATGTATTGGGACCTCGGCGGCGACGACGCCGTCGAAGAAAAACAGAAAGGCGCGAAATAAACGGAACCGCGTTTTCTCGACGATTAAAATCAACTAGAAATAATCAACGGAAACTTGTCCCTCGCGTGGCGCGGCGCGGCGCGGCGCTACGCGAAAATTCCCCGTTTATGAAATTCGGATAACGAAAGCTCTCGCGCGATTACTTTGACGCAGCTCCCGAAAGCGCCCGGCGTGCTGGCTGCAGTTCGTTTAATTAGCAATATCGACGACGAGAATAATAACTCTTTCGGATTACTACATCGAAACGAAAACTCTTGTTACGGTAAATCAGTCTTTTTTTCCCTTTTAATCGTAGAAAAAGCAGGAATAGATAACGCCCGCGCTCTGAAAAATGTCAAATAGTTTCTAAATATAAAATAGCCCCGCGGCGGCTAAAGAAGGTTGTACACATTTACGTACATTTAGCAAAGCGAATATAAGATTTTGATGGTTAACGGTGTCATCCTCTCGCCAGGTTTTCGCCTGCGAGGGGGAGCTCTCAGACGAAAGTAAAATCACCGGTGTGTTAAACTTTAATTACGTACGTTCATATTCCGGAACACCCACGGGAGTTGTATCCCTCGAGCGGGCTTCTACGTGTCAACCAATACGCTACCGAGTACCCGGGGCTTCGGAAGAAGGATAAACTACGGGGAGCTGCATAAGCGCCGCTTAATTAATTTCGTACCGGCGCGGCGCCTTAAGGACGGATCCGCTTTGCCTCGAAGATGCCCGGGCTCTCCCGCTTAGCCCGCCCTTAAAAGAAAGCCCGAAGTGAATGATAGTCATCGTTAGTCACCTCGCGCTCCAATGCGTTCCCCCGAATTTATCTCCAGTCCGACCACGCTGGATTTATTTTTGGCATGATAAGTGGACCTTTCTATCGTCAGGAAGCAGGGAAGATGAAGAGGGGCAGAGATACGCCGCGGTGGCACGAGGGATAAGAGAAAAGAGCCCTTCAAAAGAGAAAGAGGGAAAGAATGAGAGACTACAATGACGATAAAGACAATCATCGTGCTATGAACTGGCTTTTCAACTTGTTCTCCATCTCTAATGTACATATGTATAATATATATAGATATATATGTATATATGTTTCTTTTTTATCATTCGTTTTGTTGAGTGCCGGGATTTTCCACTTTAATTATAACGGTTTTGCTAATAGCAGAATGAAATTCGTGCTTTAAATGTCTCTATCGTAAAACTTTGTTTCGCGCACCGATAATGCTTTGTCTAGGTTTATAAGAAGATTATAAAAATTGAGTAAATTCACCCAGGGAAACATTGCACGCAGCTTAAAATATATAGATTATATTATTTTCCGTTTTGTTTAATTTAAATTCTTCTCAATGTACGAATAGCATCCCGTACTTTTACCTCGTAATTCTGTGATTTTTATATATATATATTTTTTTCGTACTTTCTTCTTTGACATTTCAAAGCACTTTGATATTTAGACATTAAACGAGAAAAAGATACAAGAAAAAAAAAATGAAAGAGGTCTCTCTTAAATTCTCATTTGCTATTTCAACTTTGTTTTGAAGATGCAATTAAAGATTCGAGTGTAGATTGTTCGCGATTTCGTTTTATTATAATGCGATCACGTCGCCAGCGATCGGTAGAAGTTGTTTCTCATTTCAATTTCGTGAGAGCCTTCGCGGACTTGCAATTATATTAACGAACACTCGCGGCTAAGTCGTATCGCGGCTTTAAACATTTTCACTTTGACATCTAAACGAAAATGACCACAGAAACGACTTTCCAAAGAGTAATTACGTTGTGCAAAATTTTCTGTGTTACTCAAAAGGAGACTTTTATTAAATTGTTTGCATCGTATATCAGATTTAACACTGCGCCGTCGATTTCTATTACATTGAAGTTTGCATGCCGTAAACTTTCCGTCCCGCGCTAAATGTTTATTAGCAATATGAAAATTGAATTTTAATCACTTGCCGAGATTCATAGTACAAAATTTGTCGTGACATTTTGAAATAGATGGAATTAAGATTGCGTTGTTATTACGCGCGGAGTTGAACGTACAATTTTCATATATTTCCAAGTAACATATTATTTTAATGTTGTAGTTGTTCAAAAAAATAAAATAACAAGATAATTTTTTTCTGCGCACGTGTACTCCTTTGCCATGTACGCGAAAAGTAGAATGTATGATAAAAAATATATTTAAGAGATAATTAATATAAAAAAAAAAATTATTCTCTCGCTCTCTTTCTCTCTTTCTCTTTCTGTAATTTTTTTATAATTTATAAAAGACAGAGGGCTTTGAACTACATTAAAAAATAAAATTTATATTAAACTTATACATTATTCAACAGTGAATATTGTACCATAAATCTTGTGAAAATTACCGTAATTTTAGCTTGATTTATATCAATTCCGCGACAATTACATTGTCATTGGAATTTTATTAGCAATTATCGAAGGTGTTTTTGTAAAGAAAAAAAAAAAGAAGAAATATATATATCTCGTCTGCCTTCGTGCCGAATGCGATAATCGTATAAACTGTGTCAAGTCGATCGACAACGCGTCTCTCCTTCGCGGAGATGTGACTAAGAAATATGCAAATATCGCAGCAAATAACGGTGTTGGCAGCGACGATGAAATTGTACAAAGTAAAATTGTAATTCGCGAGAGCGAAACATTCCGGATTCGTACGTGCGTTCCTCGGCGGAGCGGCGCGCCCGGGAATTCTGTTAAACAATACGGAAACTTCGTGAAACAGATTTCGGAATTAGAGATGTCATAAAGAGGGAACGCGGTGCTCGTGACCTTGCTTTGAAAAGGAATCGTACTCTGGGAGCGATGTTAATGTACATTTTCCACTTTGTTCCAGTAAAATCTCGTAAATTACTAGACGTTTAAATAGTTTTGTAAAACGCACTTCAGTCGAATAATCTTAATATATTAAATTTCACAGTAACAATTAACGCGATCCAAACGATCATTTATTATATGGAAAAGAAAAAGCGAGACATTCGTTCCACGTTTCGATGCTCGAAAGGTGCAATGGTCCCAAGCACCGAAGGACTTCCTCGGCATTCGCCTTGCATCCCGCGCGCATTACACGCCGTGGAAAATCTCACGTTAGCTAAACGTTAGCTTTTATTCCGTCGCGCGCTTATTCTCGAACTTACAATTATATTCCATATGTCCTTATCGGCCTTTCAAATCGGCGCACTCGATATAGCCGCGGCTAATGCATGATAATTGCAAAATGCATCGCATTCCACGGCCCCGCATTTAACTGTGCGTACATTATACGCACGTACGCCGGCGCGCTTACAGACCGCGCGCGCATTAGTAAGTTAAATTAATTGCAAATACGTTGCAATCGCGTGAGGTCGGGTTAATATAAAATAAATGCCGGCGCGTTAAGAAACAAAATTACGAAATGAATATATAATCGTCGTACCTCCGTCGAGCCCCGTAACATTGCACACTTGACACGTAATGACTACCGGTAATTAATTTATTTAGCGTCCGCCCGGCGATAGAAATCGTACAAACGCGTGTAGGAATTAATCGCTTTTCATGTCAGACCGGCAATATATCATGGATTTTATGTGATTCCCGTGCGGGAACAATTCCCACCGATTGACAAGGGAGATGTGCGCCACCGGAAATTAATGAAGCGCGTAATTGACTGAACTTCGGCGGTGGAAGGGAAAGGGAGAGAACGATCAGGATTCTCGACTGTTAAAGTGGCTTCAAATTAATGCCGCACACGCCAAAATCCGGCCGTGAAGTTTAATAATCTTGAATCTTTAGAGGAACTTTATGACACGTCCTCAAACTTGAACGCAACGCATTTAAACCGCTTAACTGATTTCTTAACAATTCGCCAGAGATAGCGATTTAATACGATTGGAAATTGGCTGTAAATTTCTGACGGGCCAACGTAAATCGTTTACTTCACAGCACGCTCATTAACCGAGCGCTTATCTTTCTTGAGGAAACATTAGGAAAATTCACGTATTTTATAAGAACATTTTAACTACTTCCTACGCCGTGAATCTCGACCATTATATTCTGTTTCTGCTGCCTTTTCATAACTTCGTTCCTTAACTTTAACGCAGCACTCCCATTGCAAAAGCGCTGCCCGTTAACGTCGCCGAGTTTATACTCGGCTAGTTGTCTGTTTAATCGCTTTGGTCCAAAAAAAAAAGAAAAAAAAATCACGTCGCAAAACTCACAGGCACTTATACAGATAATTCAAGTCGGTGTCGTTCGTAATAAAATATCGAAATAATTAAATCAACTGCTAATAATAATTATTATAATTAGCAGTGCGTTAATTTTTATTTTGTCAGTATTCGATCACGCAGTTTGACAGAAAAGAACATTATTTATATATTCATTAAAACAAGCCTGAATGTCGATTAGCGAGCAGTTACATTCGATAATCTCAGAGATGCGGAAATAAAGCGACGCCGGCTGGGCGCAAAGCCACTAACTATGAAAATTTTCCGGAGCATTCATGGAATTTTCCGCGAATATTCGAATACTCTGAATGTCCGCGGACCAAGGAATGTCGCCGGTTGGAAATATAGTCGTCTTGAATTACATATAAATAAAGAAAATTAAATAGTAAAAATCTTTACTGTGCCTATTAAAAAAGAAAAAATCGCTTTACTATTAATAAGTTGTCTATTACGTTTAAAAAATAAAATACGTCGAGTATTAAATACCGCGCATTTGGCAAAATCTGGAACAAAATCACGCTTTTCGGTAATAGACAACGTAAAATATTCAAGTCCCGCGTGCAATGTTTCAAATAATGTCGAACCAATGAAACTCACGTCCAACGCGGATGAATGGGCCATTTACTAAGTTACAGAAGTTTAGTCTCGATCATTTCATATCTTTAATTTTCAAGTAAATATACACCTTCACAATTCCAGTTAAGTCAAGCTGAGAGGCAGACCCCGTTCGAGACCGTCGGAGTCTATGAATCAAGCATGATGGCCACAGTTTACTGAAGGAGTAAGGACGGTTTCGCTTGACGAACGTCTTAGTGTTGCTACTGTAAGCAAACCGAACGTTGAAGCGCGTCGTTTGCACTGGTGTAAGCCGCGCACCCACCGAAGATGGGCACGAAAATTTCACGGATCACCAATACGATCCATCTCGAGTACTTTGCTAACACGGCGCAAACGTCTTTAAATCCTTCAGCGCCGAGAGAGAAACGTTTCGCACGGCATCCGCTTTGACGCGATATCCGGTTTCCTCTCCTACAAGTTCTTTGAATATTTTATAGCCTCTAACTTCGCCGCAGTTTCATTCGATTCGGCAATTTTATTTTTTTATTTTTACTAGTTTAAATAGGATTTTGTTTTTTCTTTTTCTTCAACTTTAAAAATTAACACATATAACGGGAACGCCAGCGATAAGAAAGAAAGAAAGAAATTTATTTCACACTCACGAGTATGATTTTTTTTTATTTAAAAAGGATTGTTTCCCGATTGCGTTGAAAGGAGCTTATGATATATAAATGATTGAGTAAGAGCTATTTCTACCGTGAGAAATTAACTTCGATCTCGGCTCGGCTAAAAGGTAAATGATTATAATGCGCGTGCAGGCCGAAAGGCGATATTCGAATTATAAGAAAGGCAGAAGAAGAAGAGTCAAAGATGAAAGTCGTAGTCAGTATCTGGCTTCGTCGGATACCAAACGATCTGGCGGAGATCCAAAGCACTGGCAATCGATATATACACGCTAGGTTAGGAACAATAGACTCGAATATCGCCGCAAATAAACGGGGTCGCACAATTTCGATCTCGCGACTCAAGCGAGCTCTTAAACTGTATAGCTTGCTTCCAGAGTGTTGAAGAACAAACATTTTACGAGAGAAGATGTCCCCGCAGTAAAAATATTTCATTTCGCTCCTTGAGTTTTTCGCAGAAGGACGCCCTTCCTTTTTTTTTTTTAATGTGCGTTTTTAAGACTTCAAACAACAAAATATACCAATTAAATACTGCACGATAATGAAACAAATTGAAATCTATGGCAAAAGTCGAGTCCATCGTCTTTGTATTTCAAGCTGACATGTTACTTTAACATTTCACTTAAAAATTTTATCAACAATTTAGATAAAAACCCGGCCGAACTCGCAAAAAAAAATTAATTAATGCACCAAACAATTTATTTAGAATGCATGTAAAGAGAAAGATAGCGAGGGTTAATTACAAATGCGAGAAATAGGCTATGAAACTTAATAAATCTAATGTACCGTAAACCGTGTTGTAACTTCTTTTTGCCGAGCAAAGTGATATTGTTCTAAAATAAGTATTCGAATATAAATAATTCGCCGCGCGGGCGATATAATCTCTATCGAGACTAAACGGAATTTTTAAAAACTCCGTAGCCGCATAAAATTTGGCTCAAGCTCCCAGAAAGTTCCGGCGCGCGTTAATTAATACGGCCTTTCTTGCTCCGCTCGCGCGCTTTACATCGCGTTTCGGCCTTGCCTTCTTCGAAAATGGAACGAAACGTCTCGCCCGACTTGGTAACTGGACAAAATCCAACTACTCGCCTTTCGCCCGCGAAATTCAAGACCGGCGTGTTGCAGTTCGCGGTATATCGATTTCCACCTACGACGCTTTTCTATCGTGCGATTCCGGTTTGTTGCGGGTCATATATAACCTTGCAGTGAAGGCGTAGTCGCCCCGACACGCCCGAGCAATTCCCACAGCATTGGAGAACTGAAGCGAATGGTCACCATTATGGTGCTTACCGTGACATGTTGCCAGCACTTAAACAGTAAGGTCTATTTTTGCGCCGTTCTTATCTGACAAAGATGCCCCCGCGCGCGTAAGCTCCTCGATTTTCCTTCTTCTCCTATTTTTTTTTCTTTCTTTTTTTTTGTATCGTTAATTAAATTTAGACGGCAGTCACGTTGCGAGTGTGTACCGTAACTGACATGGAAATAATATTCCAAATTAATTTTCTCGGTAACAATTCCTTAACGTCTTCGAAGCGCTTTGAAGCGCAATTAGTGAAGGCGGAAAATGACAAAGTTGAAAATAGAAACGGGGGAGAATGGAAGATGCTAATTAGATGTGTCCGTTACGCGGAAAATGTACTAATTACCAGCATTTTGGTAAAATCCGCAAAGCAGATATGTAATGCTAAATTTGTACCTCTTTAATTAAACTGGTTCCTAACAAAATGGGGTTAAAAGGTACAGAAAGTGAATAGGTAGTTGGACCTTTTCTGACGAGCAAGTTGGGACGGAACAGAGAAATAATCACGGTTGCGGTGTTGATGGAATGAAAAACCCTTTGAAAACACGAAATTTTTTTTTATTAGCCATAATTTTTCGTAGACTTTCGATCGGGATCGGTATTATAAAAATCATTGATGTCATAATTTCACTTGCCGAGTCATTCTTCTGCGTACCGGACACTCACGAAATCCGCGACCGCGACGCTACCGTATATTATAGATTGATGAGGGCTAAAGAATGAGAGTCTTTCCAAAAGAATTCAATTAAGCGATTGACAGATACAATATTTGCGCAGTTTTATGAATTTCTGTCTCGCAAGGAATACGGAGGCCGAAATTTTATAACCAATCACTTGATAAGAGACGAAACGGCAGAAAGTAGCATATTTTTATCTGATATATTTATGTAGGAGTTTGTGCGTCTTTAATAAAAATAGTTTTAAATTTAGATAATAAAAGCAAAGTTGATTTTTGATCGTAAAGTGAGTTTATACGTCCATAAAACTTTCGTTGCAAGTTTCGTGATTCTGTTATGAAAATAGAATCGATAAAAATATAATAAAAATATATCTGTGTATGAAGATAAGAAAGGCCGTAAACAGCATGGGACTATATTAATTTAATTATTTTATACAGTATTAATTAAATTAAATTATTGAACAAGATAATAACTGTATATGCATATTATATGTATATAGAAATAAAAACTTAAAACGAGCATATGCACAAATATATGTGTGCGTTTTTATCCAAGTAAGCGTCGCAAATATTCGAAACGATAAAACGTAAAAAAATTTTTCGCAGATAATGTATCGTAATGTTCATCGAAATTGCGACGTGCATTTTTTGTGATAAAAAAAAATTTCGTTTAGCGATAGGCGCGGAGAGAATGAGCGAAGAAGACATAAAGTTTTACGGTATTCCAATATCCAAGAGCATTATATTGCCATATATTACCATACAATCTTTGCGAGATATTTCTTCTCTAGGTGTTAGAATTGAACAAAATGTAAGGTGCACATTCTGTCACACGTTCGTCTGACGCAACATGATGTATATATTATATGTATATGCAATATATTTACTTTTATAATCGTATAATTACAATCATGCGACCAAGAAATTAAAATTATAAAAAAAAAATGGAAGACTACGTTGTAAAAAATTGAAATAAAATACATTTTATATAAAAATATATGAAATATATTAAATTTAATTTTTGGAAAGTTATTATGGGATTCTCGATGCGTAAATTTATTACGCAGCCCAATGACGGCAAATAAAAATGTGAAGTAATAGCATTATTATAATATATTATTAACATTTAAAGAGCATCGAATATTTTTACCGTTTACATTTTACACGTCATGTGAATTACACGTTGGTTGAAACAATAATATCAAAATACAATTCAAGAAAAATTTTAATCAATTGTGTTAACGTTGTACAATATTGCAAGAGAATTGGAATGCAATTTAGGAATAATTATTGTGTAAATCGATGCAAAACGGCTATCCTATTCTCACTTTAATAGTCCATTGTCTGGAAGCGAAACCGAATACTCTACGGAAGAACTGATTGCTCCTTCGTTAAATCAACAAGTTCCTCGTAATCACTCTTTATTTTCCTTCATTAATTTGCTAATTAATAATGGTAGCGATTATACCGAAACTGTTGAAAGGAACGCTTTAATCGAATTCTCAATTACCTTCCAGTTTTCAGACAGAAACCTCCGACTCTATAATAGGCTTTCTGAAATTGATTAGCACAACCGGAAGCTGTGCCGAGAGATTTTAAACTTTAAATATCCAATTTTGAGCTTCAACGTCTCGTAAAAGTGATCCCTACGTTATCGCGATAAAAATCTTTTGTAAACGCGGCGTGTGTAAAGCGGTCGATCGCGTTAGGCAGACTTTAAGCTAAAAGGCAGTGAAAGTGTTTCTGTGAAGCATGACGAGAGTAATGACACTCACACAAACCCCAGCTGCACCTTTACCAGTGCAGGGTATGCCGATTTGCTTCGAACTATTGACATACGCCATTTCTCCCCACCGTGTTTAACCGCGATCTCCGTTCTTCTCATCGGTACGAAAAAAAGGTCTGATGATTTATGTAACAAATACGTGTTGCACTCTCTCGTAATATATCTATAATAACATCTATAATTCTGACTCGTTCACATTTGTATTGCATCGCGGATATTCCGTACGTGCGGTATCTGCGCCGATATCTATAATTACAATTAAATTTTTTTGTGAGCAGAATGCGGGATTTGAAAATTACGATTCGTCGATTTTTTTTTTTTTCTTCTTCTTACGTGCGTGAAAAAACTCTACAGTCTACTATGTCTTTCGAAATTTTTATCCGCTCAATTGCAGCAAATTCTTTTCTTTTTTTTCTCTTTTTATTATCGTTACGTTTTTTTTTTTTTTTTTTTTTTTTAAATTAACGTGTCGTCGAATTGCAACCCCGAATTCCACTGTACACTGTAATCGAGCTCATTCCCGGTGTCTAGCCACGCGTTTCCGGCTTACGGTTTCTAGGCCATTTAGAAATTCGATCGGTCCATCGCGGTTATACCATTGGTGGAACTGATCTAATTCGCGGCGGTACGGCAAAGCTTCCTGCGAGGATCGAAACGAGAGCAGGCTGCAAAACAGGAAAAGGCGTAGACGCGCGAGGTCCGGTTTTATTACGAGAACTTAGCGCAAGACACGCGTACGCACGAGGTGGACGCGTACACGTATATATACACAAACATACACGAATTCCCAGGTACACATGTGGATTTACGTGCGGCGATGCACGTAACGATCGCATGCACACGCCACGTGATTACCATTTGGTATAGAAATTTGCGGCACAGATCGGTCTCCCCATATTCGGCGTGCAGTTAACGTGCAATAAACGAATATTATCGCAATTTGACAAATTATTTTTAAACAGCCACGCCGGCTATTTCGTGTGCGCTACTAGTTACGCCGGTCGGTGGCTGTAATAGTCTTTAGAAATAATTTACATAGATTTCTCTTTGATTTCTAACGTTGTGCCTTTACGCCCCATAACGCGTTAAAATATATTATCGGCCATGGGGAAGGGGGGAGAGAAAGAGAGAGACAGAGAGACTTAAGTGGCCCAGTTTAGCGATATGAAAAGTGTTAAGCGGAGATAGAAGGAAGAGGGAGAACACGCGAGAAAGGAGACCCTATAACGCGCGAATTATTCGGACAGAAGATACGACATGGACCAGCTGTTGCTTATTGCTGATTCTCGCACACGTGGTGCCGGACTCGTTACCTCGCACTTGTTGTAGAATGAAACTTATCTTAAAGCATGCATGAGCAACGCGAACAAGCGGACTAACGAGCGATAGAATTCGGAAAGCGATTCGAAGAATCCCACGGTATTTTCCTGGATTATTTAAGAAATGTCCCGTAATCATACGTAGTAAAATAACGGCACGAAATGTTAATTTATGCATTGAACGCAAAATTACTATGAGAAACGATTTCATGCGCCATTGCCTCGTCAAATAAGTTTTAATCGCTTACTAACTTTTATCCATTCTTTTGAATGGAGATGATACTTTAAGCGCAATGCCGATTCCTCGCTGAAAACGTACCCGGCTATAAAAAGGCGCGACAAGTTTATTCTTTTTAAAAAAATTCAATGCTCCAGTACGTCGGATTGGTTTCTTTGCAACTGGAAATCAGTGGAAAAGTCACTGATTCAACCAGTGAATATATTTCGTCACTGGCTAATTCAACAGTGCAAATACACTAATTTCCAGCGGCATACTTAGCACTGACCTATAAGTGTATATAAACTGATTCACATTTAAAGAATTCTAGATTGCCCGCCGGATTTTAGACGGACCTTCCCCCTTTGTGATTTTTCTTGTCTCAGTGAAGAATTCGTGAATTCTTCGGTCAGATCCTACACCTTATTTCTTTCTTCCTATCTGTGTTCGTTCCACTCCCGGGTTACTTCCTTATCTCCTCTTGTTCGTATCACGGAATTGTCATTCGAGACAGCTAAGATTTCTTACTCCCTTACAAGTTTTCCCGCATTGTTGCGATTTGCGAACGTTTCTATCTCACATTTTTCTGTTTGTACTTTATTTTCTTTCTTTGAAATTGGTCTCGGCTTACGTCGATCTTATTTCACAAGTTCTAAAAGATTACAAATCTATTTACCGTCGTTACTACTTCGTTTCAAAAGATTGAACGGCTATTTAGTGATTAATTACTAATTATCAGTGGTATACTTATCACTATTTGAAATAGTGCTTGTACACTGAAAATCAGTGGAAATTTACTGATTCATTTTTAAAGAGTATACTTATATATATAAATTAAAACAATTTTTATTTTACTCTTATTTAAATTGGTTCTGTATGACTAATTGTACAATTTTAATCTTGCACGAACGTTAATCTCTTATCAGCGTTTTGGAAAAAAAACATTTCCGAATCCAATTACTACGATAAATATTTTTTTAGCCGTTCGTAATTAAAAAGTATCATAGACAATACATATACGCAGTTACACATACGATAATCTACCTATATATCTTGTTTTCTGTTTTGAATTAATTTTGTTGCCCATGGAATCAACCTAACGTAATGTGTGTAGCACAGAACAATATTGTACTTTCAATCAGATCTAGAAAAAAAAAAAAAACGAGAGAGAAATTTTGCAGGGCTAATTTACTAATTTTTTTTTTTTTTTTTTTTTTTCGTGTTTATCTGTTCAATATTTTCTCATAAATAAATTTCTGTTTAAATTGCGTTTTTATCATCCACATTATCTTTGGTCTTTAATTCTTCAGTAACATTTTCGTGCTGAAATTATGAAGACTGTTGAAAAGGGAATGAAAAATAGCAGAGAAAAATATAGGCCCGATAATTCGAGCCGGACCTTATAGCTGGTAAATATATTGGATATCGGACTGGCAGAATATTATTTTGTTGCATATTCAGAGGATGCTGTCACTCACGCGGTTTATCTCCTCTTTTTTTATCCGAATCTCTACTCCGAATATCGAAAGCTGGGAACGAAAGGCTTAGAAACCTTTTGCACGATAGACAGACTCCTCGCGATGCAGCCGAGGAGGGCAATCTCAATTCGTCAGAATTGAGTTATGCGACTATTGTTGTGTCACTGCCGCTGTTACGGTATCGCAATAACACGCAATTGTTAATTATTTATGCACGCATAGTACGATCGCGCATGCATGCAGTTACGAGAGAGATGATTTAATTCTGAGTTAGCTAAATTTCGGGCATCACGACAAACTCGACCGTTCATAATTAAATTTTGTAAAAATAATTACGTCAATTAAGATAACGTTACTTTATAAAAAAAAGTATGTATGTATTCATAAATGCGCAGCAAATGGTATATACTATTTAAAACATTTGCATAAAATAATTTTTATTATAATTTAATAATAATTTTGTTCGCGACAATATTAACATCCTCTGTAATATAAAACTCCGTAATAAAAAACCAATAAATATTTTTACGCGATATTGTTAATTATTTCTTCAACGTTGTAAGATGCGCGAGTTTGGAAAATCGCAATTTCAATGAAGTTTTAGTTTACGGAAATATATGCGGAAATGGAATGGCGTTTGATCGTAGTCGCGTGCGCGCACAATCAATCTCGCTGCGTCGGCTAGACACGAGAAAGACAAAGCGCGTAATTAATTCCGCCGGTAGAAAGAAATCGAGGCGCAGTCGAGCGCGAGGCACTGGGCGTTGAGAATACCGAATTCCGCACGAAATACGATCGTTCGGGCGCGAAAGCATGTTACAAAGCGCCCGGGCGTTGTAATCCGAATAGCTTGATTGAGGGAAAAGTCAAGAGGAAAGGAACACAATGCTATACGGGATTACTGACCGATATTTTGTCGTCCGCGACGGCGAATTTCTATCACGCAAGTTCGGAGGAGCACCTTGAAAAAAGCACGAAACGGAATGACAATCCGGTGGAAAAAGAGGCGTTTTGTCGGGTCGCTGTGTCGTTCTGGCCCTTGATTTATCTATTGTACGCGCATATAGACGTATCTCCACGGCTTTCTCGAAAGAAAAAAGTAATTTTTGCGTGCTGCTATATTCGTACGCGATGCACTCGCTGCACCAGTGGGCAACTTACTTTAACTTTTTTTTTTTTTTGCGTTGAAATTCAACCCGCACCTATTGGGTTGCGTTCGAATAAATCGCGGACATGTGGTGCACTTTGAAAATTGTTTTATGCAATTGCAGTAGAGGGATGATTTGTACAAAAACCGTTCTATGCACATAAATCGTTCCATACTCTATTAAAAAAGAAAAAAAGAAAAAAAAAATTAAAATTTAGAAAAATATAGAAATTGTTTTAAAGCCGAGGGAAACATTCGCCTGATGGAAGATTATTAAACGGTCGTAAAATTGTAATTGACTTAGTTTTGATTAATTTAATATCTAAACATGCCGATCGAGAAATGCTTTCAAATATTTTGAAAATGTTATCGGTTACTCCCGCCCGTGTGTTTCCCGAAATTGCAATGTTGTTTGTCTTTAATTACTTTCACCAAATAAAAATTTCAAATATATATACCCAAATGCGAAATTTGCAGAATCCACGCACAAAAGAGAACATATTTGCAGTGCTGCTATTTATTGTTGGCCGAGCCATTATCACGGTGTGTTCTTTACATTCATTACGCGTACCAAAGCTGCAATTCGTAGTGAAAAGGAAAATTATATTCTCGCGCACGGTAAACAGAAAAAGATAAAATCACGCGTGTTCGTTAATATTTTATTAGTTTATCGAAGAGAAAATTGTTCGTGCAAACGCCCGTTGAAGCGAACGAAATTTTACTCGATGAAATCAACGCTTAATTGTTAATCGCATAAATAATTTGCGCTAAAAATAAATCTGAAGTCCGCGACGTTTATACCAGTAAAACTTATTACAATTATCATATTCGCGTTATTATTGTAGAAACGTGCAGCATTGATGACCGCGGTCATCAGTATCAGCGAGAAGTCCGTTTTTTTTTCTTTTTTTTTTTTACACAGTACGGTTATCACGCGTATAGTAATAGGAAATGTACTTTTTATACGTCGCTGTCACGGACAGTTTATTATCCCATTAAGAGAGGATATCACAAGGACTGAGTTACATGCTTTCCTGAAAATTCTGTCAGCAGTTTTCTTGGTGTTCGGCCAGAGTGTCACTATACGTTACTAAAAGAGACATCGGGACACCGCGGAGGGAGTGAGATGTCGCGACACGATAACGTTCAATAATAAATTTTTAGCAATAAACTACAGATGTATTCCCGTGCGTACCTTACGTAGTGTATTTTCAACGCATCTCGCGTAGGGCATTTTATTGTAACGTATATGTAATCCGTGTTATCAAAGTTATGTATATAAGCAAGATCGCGATAGTCGCTTGGCAAGCAATAATGAAAAATTACTTGGTGACGTAAAAAAGAAATTGATTGCAATAAAGGAGGTGAAGAAGGGTCTTGTTAAGTTGTAGTGACATCCTGAGAAGCCATTGATATTATAAAGATTCAAGACATAATATATCATCACTCTGTAACATTTCATAATTCTTATTACAAAAGTTGAGAATACTACGTTATATCGTGACGAGAGACTTATAGCTTTAGATACTGCGTCAGCGGAGCAACTTTTAAGTAAATATAAATTTTTCTTTTTTTTTAGAAAATCTTTATAAAAATAAAGCTTTACCTTTACATTAATTTAATTACTAACATGTCTACATTAATATGTTTTATTTTATGTTACAGTCACCGGTAAAATTTCACAACTCTGCTGAAGCTCAGATTGGTAAGTCGCATGATTTTTTTTTTGTAGTTTGTAAAGGGTCTCTCAAAAAATAAATAGCACGCGCATTTATCTAAAAAAAAAAAAAAAGAAAAAATCTCGCAGCGAAATGAATATTTACGTCCGAATAACTGATGACAATGGCGAGGAGACGTTTAGAAGGACATCGAATCGTTGACGAATAGGGAACTTTATCTCAATCCTCTTTGCATAGGAAGTGGTCAGGATCGTTGTTCACTAACGCGGATAAGACGACTTCGTTTCACTTTGTAGTCTTCTATCTGCGCTCTTCCAGAAAGCACAGAATCAACTTTAGATACTCTATTCACCTTCCTCTTACGCGTTCTCTTTCTTCCGGCATTTCCTTCCGTTCTTTCCGCCCTTTCCACGAAACCGCGGCGCGGAAGAACCCTTCAAGCCATTTTCGTAGTCGATATGCGTTGCTTCGCTTATCCTACTTACTTCTTCCCCTTAAACCTCTATACACCTCTTTCGCTATTTTCCACTAAGTTCCATAGTTTTGGTAACACCTCTTCATACTCGTGTTATCTTACGTCGACAGTGCAAAGGATTCAAATATTTATAAATTTCGCAGCTTTTATGCTTGTGATGTAATTAGGAATTTATCTTTGAAGAAAAGAGAGAGAGAGAGAGAGAGAGAGAGAGAGAGAGAGAGAGAAAGAGAAAGATAGAGAGAATATTAACGATCCTTGTGCGCCTCGAGTAAGGTGATTCCTCGCTCGCGGAACCTTACTCTCCCACGTAAATCCCGCGAGATGAAGCTTTAATTCCTTCCCGCAAAACGTACGACGCGAACATTGTCAAATATACGAGCTTAATTTGGGAACGTGGTCAGAGAAGACGAGCATAGTAATCCAGGTAGGAAGCAATTTCGGTTCTTCATCAGAGTGCCTTATGTACTTAAAGAAAAGAGGGTGTCCCGCGTACTATTCTCGCCCTGTTCTCCCCCATACTTTTTCCCATCTTCTATTTTCGAAGATGCTTCGGGCGGAGCGAAGCTCCGGGCAAAGCAATTTTTAAACCGTGTCACCAAAGCCTACGTAATAGCGCAAGATTGGATTGGTGAAGTTGCGATCGTTCTGCAAGACCACAAGAAGTGGATTTTGAGCTTCGAGCCAAAGTATGGTCAGTGTCGAAGAAACTCGATAATCCAGATAAGATGCAACTCTGTTTCTTGTAGTAAAGAAGAAAACGCAAAGAGACGACACGTTGTGAGAAGCGAGAACTTTCTGATTCAATATCGTTCATCGTAACTCTTTTTTTTTTTTTTTCTTCAAGATTTTTAATATTAAAAAAGAAAAAAAAACATTATATATAAAATATACGAAGTAAATCTTTCGTTAATAAAAAAAGTTACTTTTTCGAAATTCCAATTTCCGAATATTAACACTCAGAAGTGAGGCGAAGTAAACTTTTTCTTATTAGAACTTTGTAATCACCCGACGACTGTCTTCTTTAAAACTTTACACGCACATCCGTCGCCGTTTAAAAGCCCGGATATTTTCCACGCCGGGACGAAATGTACATCTCGTACTTTAATGACTGCGCGCTCGTGAAAGAACGAGATCGCCAGGGCCGCGGAAATTCGTTAACCCAAATAAGCGGACGCAGGTAAGTTTTTTCGCGAGGCTATTTTCGGTATTCGCGCATGATGTCGCGAATGAAGATACCGTGTTTCGTGCGCATCATCTTTTTCTCTTGCACACCTTATCTCTCTTTTTCTCTTCAGGCCGCTATTATATATATACATCTCTTTCTCTTTCTCTCTATCTATCTCTTTCTCTGTCATTCGACTAGAAGCACCCCTTTCGAGCTACCCCTCGAAGGCCACCCACTACCCCGCACTGCCTGTCCGCGCATTCGTCCGGGGGTGGCGGTAAGTTCTCGCGCAGCCAGTGCCCGCGCGTCTCTCGCGATCGTCGGACCGCGCGTACGTAAAACAGGGAGGATCTCGTCGACGTCGTCGTCGAGTACGGATGTTGCGTGCTGATCTCGTAAAAGCCGGTTGAGAAAAATCACCTAATCCAACCGGAAGTAGATACGCCGTTTCTTTGCGAGCGGATATTTTGAGAGCTCGGGGGAAATTACGCCGCGGGGATGTTTTCAATTATTCGACGGTCGGATCAGTCGGTTCTCGTAATCTCGAAATTCTTCGGAGAAGTAGACGGTGATCGGTGAACGGAGAAACTTGAAGGGAGTTCGTTGAGTTGAATAAATAACATGGTGTTTCCGATAGACTGTCGAGCTTCGAAGAAGCCAAAAGTGTTGTAATCATGCAAGATTAGCCGAAGTCCCGTAATTAAAAAAAAAAGAATCAAGAAAAAAATATAGGAAAAAAAAGAATAAATATCGATCGATTAATTGTAGACGTAAAAGAAATTCATTCTTGAATTTTTACCTCCTTTGAGTCAGAACGTGGATAATGATATAGTGGCCAAGATGATGTGGTTTTTATAGACGCGATAACAAGAGACTTGTGGGAGAAGGGGGACTTAAAAATTGGGAAAAACGATAAAGTTTAATCGTGCGAGAGTGAAGAGAAGATCACGATGACTGCATAAGGAAAGTGCAAGGATAGTAGAATATATCAAGGATTAAAGGAGACGCGTCGGAATGTTAAAATAGTTGCGGTGGCTTTGAACCGGATTGAACGAACGGAAAAAGATTCCTGAGAGGCTTTTTTTCGAGGAGTTCGTGGCAATCATGTTGTGGGAGACGAGCCTCGTGAGATGTATCGATGTCTTCTATATCGCGTAGACGTAGGTAAGCGTTTTTTGTGGAAGTTACTGTTATTAAGTCATCGTAAATTCGAAAAAAAATGTATGCAAAGCCTATAACTTAATTAAAATCGAGAATCTTATTTAGTTCTAATTCGTAAAAAAAAATAATAAGTTAAAGCAATTGATATTAATATTAAATTTTTTTTTTACCATTTTTTATGTTCGATAAAAATGACATTATAAATGTCGATAATAGATATTATCTCTTGCGTTTAAGTTGATCTCTTTATAAAATATTTCATTAAATAAATAGCAGATAATTACATAAAATTATTTATTTTTTTTATGTATTATGTAAAAAAAAGGTTTATCGCAATATAATACGGCGTTTTTTACTGTAAGCAGCTTTAGTCAATCGATAAAATATTTTCTTCTAAAATATTATACGTGCACGATGCGAAATGGTGATGTAACAGAAGAGAGCGCGACGAATAGTGTTAATACCGCATCAAAAAGGCCAATTCTCTTGTTATCTGTCTGTATATCCTTGCTAACGAGTACCCCGAGTATTTCAAAACAACACGACAGAAATACGGTTCGTAATATCTGCTTTCATAAAGACAGTTTCGAGTGTCATAGAAATTTTGAGACTATATTCTCGTTGCTTGGAAGCTCGTGAAGGATTTGTACGAGTTCGCAAAGGATTATAGTATTTTATACGCGCGTGCGTGCACACGTACACGCACACTTACAGTCGCTAAATATATTAAATTAATCAGTGATATATTATCTTTAAAGAAGAATATTTTAAATAGACGTACTAAAATCAAATCGCAACGGAGAGATTTGAAGTACGTGTTGTCAATCATTATTTTTTTTTATTTAATACAAAAACGATTCGACAGAACGTTTTCACATATGTTTGGATAAAGTAATAAAATTTTTGTAATACTTCGTCGTTACACGTGAATGCTTTCGCGCATCGTAACATTACTCATATATGTTTATTGGTATAGCTTTCTGGTCAAATGATCATCTATTGGAGAAACAATGCAGGCGTAAAATAACTGACCTCGTAAAATCAGGACCCAAACAGACCGGCAAAATGCAATCTGCTGGAGCCCGTGCTTTTTCGCTGGTAAATTAATTGCTTAAATGGCTAGTGCGGTTTTATACGGGATCATTTGTTGAAAGTAACAACTGGCCGGTCACGATTTATGATTTTTATTTAAAAAGAAAGGTGAGCTTGTATTGTTAAAAATGTATATCGCGCGCGATAGTAACTTTAGAAAAAAATAAAGGGAAAAAAAGAGAGAGAAAAAAAAAAAGAAAGGAAAAATTACATTTTTAACTAGAAAAACTGCAAGAGCATGGGGAGCTCTCACACGATCGCCAGTGGTGTGCGTATAAACAAATACTAAAACGAGGGATACGGTTTAGTTTTATTCGCGCCAGACCTCGAAGACGGCGAGAAAAGGGACGACGCTATGGTCTCTCGAGTAGAATCACGTGGGTCCCGCGTCTCCACTCCCGGAGGTGCATTTTCCAGCGGGGGAAGATGGAAAAAAAAATAAAAAAAAAAGGGGGAGTTTTGACCTTTCTCGTAGATACGACGACCTCCATTACGCTGCCGGAGATACCAAAGAAAAGAGAGAGAGAGAGAGAGTCTCTCGCTCCCTTTATTTCCGAAGCGATTCTGGAGTTTTTTGGTGCCGTTACGATAATGTCTCCGCGTCCGACTCTATCTCGACGTGCCGCATTGTGTCGCGCGACGGTCTCGTAACTTCGATCGCGCTAACGCGACAGATAGAGTTCGTACTTAAAACTGCGTTACGAGAAAAATGTAGTTGAATCAAGCGCTTTCCCGGCGAGCAAACTCCCTCAATTTCAACGACATTTCGCGAAGCAAACTACGAGAAATGCCGCAGAATAGCAGCGAGAGACACAATAGTGTTATAATTTCCTCCGCGAAATGGCTAACGGCCGGAGAGTTTGTAAGTTCTCGAGCTGAAAAATTTTTATTTCCCTTCCGACGTATTTTTATTTATTTACTTTTAGAGCGCGTCTAATGATCGCGTTATTCAATATCTCGATCCGGATTAATGTAACGTGCGTTAACTAATTAAATATTTGATTCCGGTAACATCATCAACATTGCTAAATTTATTTCAACATAAGTAAAATTATTTATCGGCCACTCTATAAAATCAATTTCCCTACGATATCAATATTTATTGGCGTACATTATTTCACAGGCCTTTTCATTATTAATCATGAATACCAATTCAATTTATATCGTAACCTATTGATAGAAAATACAACATGCCATTACGCGCGCTGCAAAGTGCAAATGTCAAATAACGTGGAATACAGGGCTCTGATTACGCGCGGCTCGGATTACTCGTGCGCCGCGAGCGCAAAATGAAGAAATTAATTAGGTGTATCTAATGTCCGTTATTAAAACCGGTGGAATCGCCGACTAAAAGTTCCTTTAACAAGTTTATGATACGAATCCCCTACGAATTCCTCTCCCGTGCTGAAATAATCCACGGCCGCGGCGCGCGCAAATGGAAACGAAAAATGTGGCTCTTCGGTGCCAATTTTTGACGATCGAAAAGCTAGCGGGAGAGAATGAAGATTTCGGCGCGCGGCACTCGAATCGTCCTTGCGCGAACGAACGAGGAGCTCCTGGCGGAAGTTCGGTGTCGATGCCGCATGCGGCTCACGCTTTCGCCATTAGAGTTAGCGTAAACGGATTTCAAGTAACCCAATTTAGCCGGGGGTAACTTTGCCTTTTGCTGCGTGTTTGTTTGCCGAACGGCGCGGTCCTTTAAGCGCACCACCCGGTTGATTACGTAGGTGTGTCCATCGCGCGGTCACCTATTTTTCTTTTTTTTCTTTTTTTTTTTTTTTTATCTATCTCGCAGTCTTTTCGCCCCGACGACTGCGGGCGCCGTTCGCCCTCCTTTCTCTTGCGCGGCTCTAGTGACCCGAGGCACACTTTCGCCCTTAGCAAAACCATTACGTTGGTAAAAAAAAAGAAATATATATCAACAGCGAAATATACATAAAATTGCGCGCGATTTTTTATTACGCGATGAAATATACATACGAATAAATATGCGCGTGATAAAAGAGATTTAATGAAATAAACGCGAGAATTTTTTTTTCACAAACGATGTAATATGTTAAAAGGTAAAAGTAATTCTTTTTAGTAAATTAAATTTATTTTTTGCTAAATAAATTGATATAAATAATTCCTTTTTTTTTAATGACGAATATTTGCTTATTAATACTTGCAATGACCTAAGATTTAAGAAATTAAATGTATGTTAGAGAACGAGAACACGCGTATTTTGCGGCGGCGAGTAACACTCGCAGTGCGTTTTATCGCCGGTAAAAACTACATTACATCTGCTCTTTATAGGTTTTACGATCGGGAGGGATTAATGTAGTACCAACGACCGTGTCCCCTCCCCCTCGTAGGTCGTAAAACTAACTGTAATTCTGAACAGAAGCTCCGTGCCTTTCCTTCGTTCTTAGAATCACTCAATTCTGCGGTTATAAGCGCGTACTTCCAATCCGAATGGACCATTTCTAATAATCTCGACGTTCTCACTTCGGGTTTTGTTCCGAACGCACGTATGATTTAATAATAACTTAATTGGGATTCAAGTAAAGCTGCTACCGGATACATCTTCGGCGTACAAGTTACGACGCGAAGTTAAATAAACCACTTTTATTGCGAAACTGCGCGGGGGAGGAAAAAAGCGGAGTAGATAGGTCGTATCAGATTGATGCTGCGCGATACCACAACCACAACCCACAATCTGGAGAAGTTGCGAAGCAAGTGGCGTAGAGAGGATAAAATCGACGCGCATTGTCGAAGTAACGAATCACCAATCAGGATTTAACGGTTAGTCAAGACGCACTCGTATTTTCCGCGAAGCTAGGACCTTAACTTTTCGGACCTTCCTCGTTTCATTTTCTCACACGTCCCGCGCGGCAGACGCTATAAATTTTTCGAAAATTATCGGAAACTCCTGCGGGTCGAAGCTACGCCGTGTCACCGATACATTGCGCTTGCGAATGAATACTCGGTGGATGGTTGCGCAATTAATAATGCGACGGTGCCAGCAAGAATTTCATAACTTCTATACCCCCGGGGGGGAATTACAGGAAGAAAGTTGACGCGGCGCCGTGGTCGAGCGAGATTTAACGGTAATCTAACAAAGAACCGGTAGATGGTTAATCGATAATCTCACGCGGCGTGAGATACGTTTTGCGTCACGCAGAATATTTCTGTAGGAACGGGGCAAAGAAATTAATTGTTCGGTTAAGGCGCGCGCCGGCATATTGATTGATATTTAAACTTGTTTGTGACGTTTCAATCTGCAACTTTCATCTTTTCAACCGTGGCAAATAAGATTTTCTGGCCGCCAGTAATTCCCAGCGTTTCTACTTCCCTCCGCGGGGAAGCGAGGCCCGTTCGAATGGCTGGTGTAGATACAAGCCTAAGATTAGATACGGAAAACATTGTAGCAGCGCGATGCTGTTTCACGGTGGCGTATATTGGAGAATTATAAACGTTCAAAAACGCGTAGAACCCGCTCGCGGGAGAAGTACTCCTCTGAAGTATCGAGTTGCAGGGTGGAAGGAAGGAAACGTTCGACGAGCACGTCTCGCGTTCGTCTCGATTATTTCGAAACGAAGCGCGGTGTTAGCCAGAGCGCGATTCAGAGGAAACGCGAAAGATACTTGAGGAAGCAAAGAAAAAAAAAGAAAAAAAAACGTCATTGCGTTATCGTATTATACAGAGCAACGTGCAGCATTTCCGCACTCGCGAAACCCGCTTTACTCACGTGGAAGCCCAACGATGCTCTTCGGGGAGCTTCTCTTTACGAATGAGAAGCATGCGCGCAGGCAAACAGAGACTGCACTCAGCGTATCTATTTCTCTCTTCTCTTTTAATAAAAATTGGAGAGCGCAATGTTAAAAGTATGCGCGATGTTAAAAGTATACGCGATCATAATTACATTTGTGTATATCGCCTTAGTAGGCGGAACGTCAGTTTTCCCGGGTGAATTGAAATAAAGCAGCTTTTAATAACAACGGCAACTGCAACGGTCTTAATAGCGAATCTCGATATAACCAAGATCGTAAACGACAGCAGTAAAATAAGGCATCGATTGGCTTGAAAACGAGAAGTTTAAAGCGCGCAATATTCAAGATTTTATTTGCTAAATGTAAATTATCGCTGTTATTATTTCTGAATTTTTCTTTTTTTTCCACACTTAATGCATCTCGTTTTAATATCATATTGAATAACAAGTTTTCCCTCCTTTCAGGTCGAGCACGCGGAGGATGACGTTCATTTAAAAATCCTCTCCGATGTGCGAGGAGTTTCCGAAAATGTGCAGTTTGGTGTTAAAGTGTCGGTGAAATCGGAGCAACTTCGCGTACCTATGATTTCCTTTTCTTTTCTCCGTTGCACTCTGACTCACGGAAATCCCGCACGAACGATGTCGTAGTCGTCCAAGTGCGAATAACCTTTACGTTGGACACGATGGCACTATTGTTCGTCATAATCGTCATTTCGATCACCACTGCCATGTCGCTGCCGCCGGTCATTAGAATCGGTGAGTAAATATCGATCCAATTAATTTTCAAGTTACTTATACACGAAGCACAATTACTGCGACCGGGACCCATCATTAAATATTCTGTCTCGCGTATAATAGGACGACTTAATTATTTAATAACCAATCAATATTTCTTTATGCGCATTGACTGAAAATTCTTATTCCGCACAAAATGTCTCGGCAGCTTTTGCTGAATATTTTACATGGAATATTTAGTAATTATATAAATAACTTTTTTTTTCTGTTTAATAAAATAAATATTTCAAGTAATTTGTATAACTATAAATCGAATATTCTTTTTTCATAACGTAAAATTTATAATTGAGAATCTGTTACCTTTTATTTATTGAGTTGTGAAACAAAAAACTTATAAAAAAAAATGTTTTTTTTTTACTGTTATTTTTTCGCATCTATGCTTTTATTTCAATAATATTTTGCTAGAACTTATGGTTTTTCATGTGCAACAGTAATTATAAAATTCGTGTATATGCACAGTACAGTTATAAATTGTCAATTAAATAATTCGGTCAGTAGAATTTTTTTTATCATACATGTAAAAAAAAATACATATAAAACCACGAAAATTAATTAGATAATAAAGTTTACTTAGTATTTAATTATATATATTTCAAAGTAAGCAAAGATAAAGTAATTAATGTTAACACATCGACACGACATATGGTCTCGAATAAATCTTTTATTTAAAGTACTTAGAGTAATTTTAAAAACGTATATCTTGTTACTACCAATTACATTACGGGCGCGTATTAAAAAATTCCCGAGCTACTCAAATAGTGCCACCCATCTGACAAGTATTATTTCGCGGTTCCACGTTTCGGAAATAATTTAAAGGTGCAATAATAATTTCGCATTCTCTTATGCATTACATTCAAGCGAAGTTACTTAAGAACGGCAGCCACAAGTCGGTCGGTCCCAGACTTCGAGCCGCTGCGTAGAGGATCTTTAGCTTTTTCCACTACGCGGACCGCGGAAACTTGTCGGAAACTTCCCACCGGTTGATTACGCTCCGGTGCGGCAAGTAGACGCGCGCGCGGTTTGGAATTACAGAGTACACCTCCTAAGTACGCGGGGAGATCGAATCTTCACTCGCGCGCCCCCGCCGCGTTTTCCTCCCGGCGCCTCTGTGTTGGTGTTTCCGCGGGTGTTCGCATAGGTGTGCCAGGAAAACGTGTCCGCGCATAAGATGCTGGGTTACCCGACTTGAGCTTTGCGTATCGCGCACCGGCACCCGCTCGGAGACACGCGTGCACGCACACGCGCGCGCCCGCGAGAGCGGAGCTCCCTTCAAGGCCGCTCGGGTTCGCCAAGTTAAGTCCGGCGGTAAGAAAGTTTTCCGTCGATCTAATTGGTGGAATTTCTCTATGGGGCAACCGCCTCGGGGGAAACTTGTCCGCAATTTCCTATGATGTCAGCGAGAATGAAGAAAGGGCGATAAGGCGAAGCGGACTTGTCAAGATGGGGCGTCCGCGTTCCGCGTGTATGTATAAGACGAATGGGGGAACGAAAGAAAGTAAGACGTCCCCAAAGGACAAGAACCCTCTGGCATCTCGAAAGCCGCGAAGAAAATACGGGGGATGATATTGCGTATTCATGTCCATGGCTATAATCTTTGTGCTCGAGAACCGTAATGGAATTATCTGTTATCTGTACGAGCGCGCGTAAAATATGAAAATGTTAAAAACAATTCCTTTCCGAATAAAACAAAGTGGACATTATTAAAAAAAAAAAAAAGATAAAGTTAAATTCTATCAAAAACAGAAAGCTTTACGTTAAATTAATTGTTAATTTATTTTATATACATACTTTAAAATAATTGTAAAAATTATAATTATATTCTATTTAATTCGTATATTTCATACAGTCGTTAAGATATATTAAAATTAAAATGTATATGTGATAGAATTTTTAGAAAAATAATTTATCAACTTATCGAGCACACTTGAAAATATTTACGTATCTTAATTATGATGTTGGAAATTATTACGCAACAACGTGAATTTATTAAATTTAATACCTAGTTTAATACCTTTCTGCTTTTCACAACATTTTTTTTTTTTTCACGTTTAATATCTAGCTGTTTATATTTCGCGTATACAATTTTATACAATTTTATACGATAACCATCTCAATATTGTGGAACAACCGCAAGTCATCAATAATCCCTTCGGAAAACGGATATTCTCACGAGCCAAGGGAAAGACCGGTTATTACCTAGCGAAAATGAAGCTTGCTGAAAATTATTTCGCAATCAATACACATCACGTACGAATTTCCGTTTTTAATTAAGAAGTAAATAATACAGTGGCTTTCAATTTTCGCTGCCATGACTCTTCTATATTGAACGCGTGCGTAAGTTTCCTGTCTTTGTTTTACCTCCCCTCAAATTAGACTCGTACGGAATTGTATCGAGCGTACACTTTTTTCCCCCCCAACATATATCTGCATCAAGTCTAAAAACGACGTACGTGCCGCATGTAAATACATGTTTCGCGTTCGCGAGTATTCGTGGCGTGCTAAAGCTTGAATCTGTTAGGCCCAAATGACTGTGCAAGATTAGCCCACGCTCCCTGCATATAACATACATCCTTCTCGTGCTTCGCATTTGATCGGGATGCAAGTCACCTAATGTCGCGCTAAGAACCGGGGCCGTCAATGGCAGATGATCATAAATTTTATCACGTACACGTCTGCATCTCGCGGGCGTACGATCTTCGATCCGGTCTCGTCGCGGCCCACAATCGTTACGCTGCATTTACGCTCCCGGCTCTTTGAGATCGGAACGAAGGGTAAAGGAAAGAAAAAAAAAGGAAAAAAAGAAGAAGAGACGCCTTAGTTCCAGCGTTATATGTAATAAATATATGCAAACGCGCATACACGATAAGCTCACCGATACGCATTCCGTGTTTGGTTTGACAAACAATGTAGATCCCCCGCTGTCGCTCAGAGCGTGACCGCTATTAAATTTACATTTATTTAACCAAGTTTCCATTTCACCGGCGTTACAATTTCTAATAAAGCGGTATATTTCCTTTATAAATTTCCGGCAAAAAAAAAAAAAATGTATTCAGTATTTAAAGAATAAACAAATCTGCTAAAAATATCGTGTTAAAACGTAAGTAAATTAATGCATGAACGTGGAAAGAGCTCTCGTCCCTTGAATTTTAAAGCTCTAGCTGGTGCACGGTGGAGAGAGCAGAGTACCTTTCGCGCTAAACGTAAACCATTTACGGTACGAGAGGCGCCTTGAAATTTCAAAGGGTTTTTTTTAAATAAGAGTTCTACAAAATAACGCGCGGTAGAAATGTAAGGGTTGCAACTCCGCCCTTTTCCCTCCATTGTTATCCGAGGCGTACCGAGCACCGAGCGCGAATTCACCAAATAGCAAGTTCACGAATCCGCGACGAAAGTCCCGCAAATACGCCGAAGGTATCTCGCTGATAAATTGCCGTGTCGCGCTCGCGCGCGAGTGTACGAAAATTATCGACGCGGCCGTTTGAGAGGAAGAGGGTGGGACATGTAATACTTCGGAAGTATTACCATTTTTGCTCTTCCGACACGTCAGAAATTCTTAAATCAGAAGTAACTATGCGGCGAGCGGCGCGGCGCTCGCAGTAAGTACACGGTGACAAACTTCCGCTTGCAGATGCGAGTATAAACGGGCTTAATAAACTTCGCGAAACCTCCGGCGGGACGGGCGGAAGTAAATCGCCATCGCGTTGACAGCATTAAAGATTTATAACTTGCCCGCGCGTGCAGGGAAGAATCATAATGCACTTGGAGGCTGCAGTCAAACACGCTTGCTCACCGTCCCCACGCAAACGTATTACTCTGTTAAATTTTTGATTATGATATTGTGGCGGCGGTTTCAAAATTCCGCGGCCGGCAAAAATGGGCGGGGGGGAATACTTCATCGCGCACATATTTCATAATTGAACCCCCGATTCCAAATAGCTTTTACGCGAATATAAAAACATTCAATGTTAACGCTGATTTAATGCTCCTCTAAATATTCAAGTGAAACGCGTTATCGCGACTCGTTAAGAATTTCTTTTTTTTTTTTAATTAATGGAATTCTGTCAGTAAGAATTTATTCGGAGATTGGACGTCACGTTAGATATTAAAATATCATGACATAATAGAGTGGCGGAATTTTTTTTTTTTAATCGAAGCGCACTGCTCCGCTCAGTATTTTTTAACGAGATACATTGAGTGCGGCGAATAACGCGATATATATCGAATAAAATGTAGAAAAAAAAGTTTACTTGAAAACAATAACGTAATTTCTTTTTTATCGTACATTAAAGGAAATTGACGATAGCGTGGCAATGAAATCATCAGGTCTCTGTGAACAGATCGATAAGGCATCCTTATCTGCAGCCAGCGCCGGTTCTTCCATTAAAGCCTGGCGAGAATTACTTGAAGCGACTCTACTAGATCCTATCGTTTGGCTAAGTAGTTTTCATAAAGAACCGGAATTCTCGCTTCCTCGTCCAGCGCGTTCCGCCGCTTTTTCCCTTGACTTCTCCATTCCCGATCCTTCGGACGAACGCTCGCAGATAATCGAACTCGGAAATCGATGGGGAGGCAACCGGTGAATTTTCTCGTCTAAACTTCTACGGGTGTAACGGTTTTCAAGCGGGGTTCGGTTCACGTAGAACGGTCCACGCTCGATTTCGCACTTACGAAATGAAAGAATCGACTAGAAAATTGCGAGATCAATTAGGATATCCGAAGAATCATCAGAATTATCTAAGTTCTCGCCAAGTGATAATACGTTTTTTTTTTTTTTTCCTCGACGACCGTTCGACGATCGAATGAATTTCTTATTTAAGTAAATTGGTGAATATTCCAGTCTGAAATTTATCTAATTTAAATAACCCGTGGGCGATTTTTCTAATTAAGTTTTAGATAATACGTAGAATAATTGAGAAAAAAAATCTAGTGTTAAAATTAATTAACTTCGCTAAGTTTAATGTCCTTGATACATTAATAAGAGTTCTAAGAAGATCTGAGAAATCGGCCTTCTTAAGTATAATTATTAAAATCTTTCTTAAAAGAATGCGACATTAAAAAATTAAAGAGAACGAAGGAAGATAATTAGCCACACGAGTCAGAAGATGCTTTTCATTGTACATCCATAAGCGTAAACCGGAAATGTTTTCGAAATTCGTAATTTATGGTGCTAAATCGTGCGTACCATGCGACGAGATACGTTTCGAATTAATCCGCGTTATAAAGCGATAAGATCGCGCTATAACATCGCTCGCTGCGAAATGCGCTGCGTTTACAGAGCTGAAAATTTGCAATAATTCCTTCTCGGCTGCATAAAATTTGGAACCTAATCAAATGACTTGTAATAATACACAACAAATTTTTCTGTAACTTTAACTCTATTAATTTGCTAAAATAAATTGGAAAAAAAAATTTCTAGATAACGTTACTTGTACTCGTAAATTACGAAACAAAATGAAGAATTATTGTCTTTAACGACAATTTCTGTAATTTTGTCGCGACGAATAGCAAAAAGACGGAGTAAATAAAATTCGATTAAGCCTAATGTTTTTATTAATTTCTTATTCCGACTAAATTTACGGCTTGCATGCAATATTTTGTACGGTCTGTTTTTGTATGTCGTGTAACGAGTTTTCTAACCGTATCCTATTTTCTCGGCGACCATCGCATTCAATTTCCCCGGAGTACAGTAACGTTTCGTGCTGCGGACTATGCCACGGCATGAAAACGTGCTATCAATAATTTCATCGCATTTAATTCTCTTCCCACTTACGCGTCCGACTTTGAACTAAAGCAGCGAGGCTAATTCGCATAAGTGCCGCGTAAAAAAAAAAAAAAAAATGTAAAAAGTTGGCCATTAAATTACCGACCGCTTAAACGAAGCGATAAAACGAAAAGTACCAAAGAAATCTCGCGTCTCCTCACGTGACGTAGCTCGACAAACAATCGAGCCTGAAACGCATCTGTGCAAATTTAATTTTACAGATAATTAAAAATAATTTAAAAAAAAAAAAAAACCTTTTGCTGTGTATTTCCTTACAGAGAAACTCGTCGGAATTTATATCGAATATTTCTCGTGGATCTGTTTTGCTCCGAAAGCTTTCGACTTATTTCACCGTTTCCTTTGGCAGCCGTAATAGTTGCGAGTATCGACTTTTCCGTTCGGCCCAAACGTCTACACCTTACGTTCGGCAACAATAAGATTTTTCGCGCGGTTCTACTCGTAACTCGAAACTGGAGAAACGAGATAACTTACTAAAACACGGTGGGTTCGACGGTGATTCATGCACGTGCATTCGGGACGTGTGTGTGTGTGCACGCATCCACGGCTCGGGCTATCCCGCACAACCGCAACTGCAATTTCTTGCAACGAGCTGTAATACGGGCTGCAATATAAATTTGAGGCACGATCGTAAGACGCCCGCGGAATGTCTGCTGGCCTACGATCCGCGGTGCTTATGTAAAACATCGCGTCGTAAGCTCCGTGTCACATGCGCGTTTTATTTACGCATTTATCATTGTCGCGAGACGAGCTGCGATGGAAAGACTAGTGGAACGCGTAAAACGATAAACGAAATGCATCAAGTGGAGAACTGAGAATTTTCGCGATCGTTTGCCGGCTATATCTGACGTCTCTTAGTACGATACGCTATTACGATCATTTACTGCATGAAACTTTGAAACTTTTACAACGCATTAGGAAGTATCATCCGAAAGTATTAAACGAAAAGACTGGGAGCAAGTTGCCGCGTAACAATAAAAGTGATCAGTCCGTTCGTTTAAAAATCTACGAACTGGATAGGAAATGCAAAATCGGAATGTTAACGCTCTGTTGTGCGCGATTGTCCGCGAACGGTGTTGTACTTCGAACAGTTATTAAACATTTAAAGTTACATTTGTTGATTATGACCAAGTCGCTCGCGTTCAAAGGGAGTGCGAAACGAGAATTTCAATGATATCCGGGAATTATATCGGACGTCACGGAAAAAATGGACATTTTTCCAATAGTTTTAATTGTGACAACAAAAATTGATAACCAGTTCTGGTTTTAAAAAACAAAAAAAAAAAAAATAATAATTTAAAAAAATAGTGTAGCTCTTTGGAAGGCTATAAGCTACGATTTTGATTTCAGCGCAAAATGTCACCTAAGATGTACCAAAAGAACTCCTTAGGGAACTACCCAGAACTCTTAAAAAATTTTACCGAAAAAAAAAAAAAAATAAAAGAAAAAAAAAACTTGTTGCAGACTATTTTATCAGCGTCGTTCTTTTATTGAATCCTGTAGCGATTTGTACTTTGCTTTTTCTCAATAATATACGTAAATGAATATAATATAAGAAGATCCGTAATGACGCGTGTGTATGATAAACGCGGAAAAGGTGAAAGAATCGATAGGAAGGTGCAAAACGCCGAGTTGCAATATTGGAATGTCTGGTGAATAAGTATCGGTGCACCGAGCCTTGATCTATATCCAGCCACGCTCTTGATTGCATCGCGCTGCAAACGCTGTCGTCTATAACGAGTGATATTTCCTATGAAACTGATATTCACAGTCACGGCTGCGTATAAATTGCGTGTGCGAATATTTTCCAACGATAACCGACTTGTTTTCGCGCAGCAAAAAAATTTCGGTCACGAAATATGAATCGAGGAATTTTTGTTTAAACTAGTCTTTTTCCTCTCGATCAGTCGGAGAAAAGAATAATCGTTTGACGATACAAATATTTGAAACAGGTGCGTTATTTTGTCCCCCGTGGCCAGTTTAATAGTATTAATTTCCACTCTATTCTTACATTTGTTCCCTTTTTTGGATCGCGAATGCGAACGACCGTCCGAAAATATCTCGACGTTTTTACGGTGAGTTTAAAACCGAATTTGCTAATCTTATAAAAAGCTAGATCTCATTGAGAGCTTTCTAATTCGCAGTGCAAGAAAAGTGTATTTCTTTTACCGTCGAATGAGCAGTTAACGTTAAAAGGACTTTCGATAAAGTACGTATTGCATAATGCTTTGTTAAATGTAACAAAGACAAGTAGTGTAATAAAGACATGCAACGAAGAAATTACAAAATTGTAAAGTAGGTCATGCAAAGTACGCATTTAATTAAATTATTAATTAAATATATTTGAGTAATAGAAAAGAAATAAAGAGAAAGTAAAAAAATTAATTAAACACTCATAGAGATTACTAATTTAATTAAATAGTATTAATACTAAAATATTAAATTTGACGAATTCACGGAGTTTTACAGATATTTAATATACATTAGCAGAAAAAAAGACAAATCTTTCGTATCATGGATTATGTAAGAGATAGAGCGAGAGAACGAGAGAGAGAGAGAAGATTAAAACTTAAGACTATAAGCGTCTTAATTACATAAAGTGTAGTTAAAACTTTAAATTTCTGGTATTATCAAACAAATAAAGTTTCAAAATAATATCCCCGGTATTGCAATACTAAAAAGCGGCGCATAAAATATCCGAGAACGTTATTCCTTTTTCTTTTTTAGTTGAGTATAAAAAAAAATTGAGCATAAAAGAAATAAATAAAAGATAAATAAATAAAGGTAAAAGGAAATATGCAGCAGTAAGCGCACGTTTTATGCGAGTGCATAAATCACGCGTAAGATATTTCAGTAAAAATGTTGCAGCGTTTGCGTCAAACATCTCGACTTCTTCCTCGCGTAAGAGGAAAATCTTTTCATCGATAACGACCCGCATTTGTTTCGTGCGATATTCAAAATGTCTCTTAATGCAATATGCCGCGAGAGTGTGCGCCCGCATTACACTTGCGCCAATGCAGATACTTCGACTTCTACTTCGTAGCATTAAGGGTCACGGCGTCTAGGCCAAAATCCACGACGGCGCCAAGAGTTTTCGTCGCTAGCCATCGAAAACGCTTGTCGTGATTTAAACTCGTTCCACTTGTCGCGCTAACCGACGGCAATATTTGAACAAATGACCCCGGCACGCTAATAAAATATGCAAGGCCAAAAGTACGAATTTTTCCGCTTAAAGCCGAGATAAAAAGGAACGATTTGCATTTTTAAAACGTGTAACTTGTAACTATCCTCAGGAAAGCTCAAATAGAGCGGATGTTCACCGGTGATGTTATTTTGCCGACTCGATCTACCTCGTAATGTGAACGTTAATTAAAAATATTAACATCAACGCTTTGCACCAGATACTTTACTATTTTACATTTTATTGCGTCTTTTAATGGTTGGATTTATTATTTCGTTGGGTTCTTTTCGCGGTCATAAATCTCGCACGACGTCAAAGACTTTTCCGCGACTACCGTCTCGCAACAAATACAATAAAACCTACTTTTACATGGGAGGAGGAAAAAAAAATTGTGATGTATGCCATAAATTACGAACGTACGTAATATAGGTGCATTCGTTGTTTATTTTCGCGGTGATTCTCTCTGACAGGGTGTCTATACGTATATCCAGTCCAGCTTCATCAAACTGCGAAAGCTATTAGAACTTGAGAAATCGTGAAAATAGCGTGGGGAGATAAAATATCGGCGAAGAAAGATAAAAAAAAGAAGCGAGGGATAATACTATGAATCCGGCCTAACTTGATAACCAGATGCGGGCGGGCGTAATCCTCCTCGGGAAATCTTCCAGATTTGCAAATCCCAGAAAACCGCGCTATGGATTTGTACAATTGTACAAATCTTCATTGGCGTGGCGCGAATAAAAAAAAATTGCCGAATCTATCCTTTACAGTTAAATAAACCAATTGTGACAAATATTAAATAAATTTTGCTCTCTCTTCGCCTGATATAAAGTCGTTCGTTTTATAAAATGTTACTCGACACCTGGGAGCTTTTAAATATTAAACATTATTGCGTTATTCACGGCGATTTTTGCAAAATGTGAAATTACATTATACGAGACGTTCTTTTCCGTAAACAATATACGTTCTTTAATACAAAATCTCTCTCGTATAAACAGTGAAATATATAAAATGCAATATAAGAAGAACGTTACTCATTACGGCGAAAAGAACAGCGTCGTAAAAAGTACTAAGAAATGCCAACTACTTTTCAAAACTATCCCTTTTTTTTTTCCTTTTTTTTTTTCTTCTTTACCACGGGGTTTCTGGCTACGTGCCTGACCCGAGTGTCTTCAGCGTTACGAAGAACAAAGTCGCGTTTATAACACGTAGTAAGACGTGAAACCATTGTACTCAACGTAGCTGTAAATTTATTTCTTACTTACACTTACTACGTTTCAGCTTTTAAATATTTTGTTAAATTAATGGACGGTTACGTTGAAACGCAAAAGAATCCTCACTGCGAAAATGGAATATCTAAAAATGACTTTCCGTCGTTATTAATAAGATCACTGCAGCCTGCATAGTTTTATTTCGAGTTTCGTAAGGAACTGTTTCTTTGAAATTTTTATTCCGTCCAATATAGCGCCGGTGCGTTAAATTGCAACGTAAGAGGAAATTCAAGATGTAATTAGAAGACGTTAAATATGCAGAACTCCGACGAACCAATTTGTCAAAGACGTTGATTAGATAGATACTCGTGTACGGAGCAAGTCATACAGTTCCGCATTGTTCCTGAATTTCTAGTAATTATAACAGACTGTCGCGTGCATCAAACTACAGTGCTCGACCGAAGAGGAAGTGCTCCAGATGACCAAGTTTCGCCCATTTTCCGAGTGGATCGTTTGTGTCTCGAGAAGTGGTTTACTACTGGCCGAGGAACAAATGCGAACATCGATAGATCGAGCGTATGAATAAACGATTATTGCATCTAAAAACGTACGAGGGAAACGAGTTACATCCCGATGCGAAACAGACTCTGTCGCGATTCATCTGGAAGCGACTGGTGGGACGGATGTTGCAGCACCTAGGGGAGAACCCAAGGCTACGGAAATTGCACACGGATGCGTCAAATTTGGCGAAAAATCGCGGATGAAGTATTACCGACGAACGACAAGCTAGCCAATCTCAATTTTTCCGCTAACTCCGTGAAACTCGGACGGCACGTTCTATAAATGTCAAAACCCACCACCGTATTCAGTTTTTTTCGGGAGATATCGTTTTGTCTCGACTTACACGTTGTTACGCGACGGCACGAAAATATTGCGCGCCTGTCTATTTCCTTTCTTGGTTCCTGCAAGAATTTATAGGAGAGTCAATATCCGGCGGCTGTCTAGTTATGCGCGGTGAAATATTATTAGCGGACGACTGCCGCCGTCCCGCTATATTACGCAAATACCAACGAGAAAATAAGGACACGTGCATCCGGAATCTGGAAGCTGAAATTTCATCAGAGTGGGCAGGGTTAGCAGGCTGATATTGTCGGGCGGGGTGTGGAAGAAGTAGTCATTTCGGCGATGAGATCAGCCTGTCGAACCCTGCGCTACGTTTTATTCCCCCACGGATCCGTCTGTGCGCAACGCATTTCTTATCTTCGTTTAACGAGTTGATTAATCTGCCGACCAACGAGCAAGACACGTCTCGAGATGTTTACTATCGTTACAATGAAGGATGATAAGTAGAACGGACCGCGAACTCTTAACCAAAGGAACCGAAAATAGTTTCAGCGAATTCTGTTCCTGCATTTTTACTCGTCCCACGGCACGTAAAATCCGTTGATCGTATTTGGATATTAAAAACACCCGGTGTAAAATTAAAACATTTTACAGCTTGGAAATTTAAATATTTAAGTAAAAAAAAATATTACGAGAATTATACAAAATGTCTGACTTTTAGTATTATAATTTTCAATATTTTTTTGTAATTAAATTTGTTGAATTACGTATGTATAATGTAATATTGAAAGTAATTTCCTTGTTCGAGCACACATCCGTATGCGAACGTTGGAAAAAAGCCTTGCAAGTAACAAAAATGCAGGTGGAGTAACCCGGCCCGAGTACTCGGTCGCATTTCGTGGATTTATAACGGGGACAATGTAGGAAAGAAGGTGGACTCCTAAATGCGTTTACGGTCTACGAGCCTCGCTATCTCTGCTGACGATTACGTAGTCGGGAGTTGAGATTCTTTTATCCTTAAGCCAGCAAAGAAGAATGCACTCCTTTCGTTCCCACGAAGACTGATCGCGGCACTCGGGGATCTCGCGGCTCGATCTCGGTTTTTAAGTACGAAACTTTTCGCGGCGTTGCGGGATGAAAATAAAATAAAAAGCGATCAGATTGAGTTTTAGCGGGATAACGGAAATTATTGTTTTTCTCTTATTAGAGCAATTTCGAGCAGAATCCGTTTCGCGGTAACTGTTCGGAGCGCGTTAAAAAAAAAAAAAAAAAAAAGAAAAAATTATTATTCGAATATAGGAGCGCGTTAAAGCCGAAGAATATAGGTATGCATGTATGTATATAGGTAAAATAGAAGGGATATATGCAGCGTAGGTTGCATAATAGAAGTGAATATTTATTCGTCGCGCGACGGAAAATAACGTCGTCGTAAATGCAAACGAATTTTATCTACAATTATAATTTTCTTGAAGATAGTCGAGCAACTTTTTTTACCTTATATCGCAATCTAGACCGGACACGTTTAAAATGCAAAATAATAAATTTATTTCGTTCGTCTGTAATCGCGACGGGGAAGCCGGCGGGATCCTCGTGGACAGTTTGAGAGTGTATCTGGAATTAATAGTTTTTAATGCGACGGTAACGCGAAGCTTTTTCTATCGGGGCAAAATAAAAGATGACGAAGCGGAAAAATGTGTTTGGTGTGGAAAACACGATCCTTCTTTTTACTTTACTTCCTGAAAGGTGTTACCGCCAACTCAGAAGGACCTTTTATTGGGTTTGAGATTACCTCAGGTTGCTTTCAGTTTACTTTTTCCTCCTTCAAGCACTTCATTTTCCACTGGAGGGTCGATTCGAACCAAAACTATTAAAGTGTCTACTTAAAACGAAGATTTAATTTTTATAATTATCTTTTGATACTCGAACTCGCCTGTGTATACTTTTCCCGTGCTAGAAATGTTGGCGTTTCTTTCGGAAAAAAAGTTCTATTATATCGACTTGTATTTATAAAATTAGATAATTAATTTTAATATAAAAAGCCTACTGAGTTGGTATTGTATATTAATTTTTGTGCATTTTATTTATCATTGTTAAATGAGACATGTGCTTCAGCTTCTTTGCTCGCGCGAAAGTAGTAAAGCTTTCCTCAGATTTAAGTCGAAGGTAACAGGCAACGTAACAACGTGTCACTCTGACATCAATTTTACACTATACGTTGACAGCCCAACGATGCTAACAAGAAATAAAAATATGTATAACGTGACAAGTCATCGTGCACTGTCAATATCATGCATTACGTCGAATTGAAAAGTTTGCTTATAACAAGCCAGTAAGAAGCGCGTAAACTCTTATACAGAATACAGATACATGTATTGTGATATATGTTGCAGGTATGAATATGCAATTTGATTATATTTATAATAATTCTATTAATATGTAAAAAAAAAATGGCAAAAAGGTTTTACTAAATACAGAAAAAATTAAATTAAAATGATTTGTATATTACGTAAACGCGTGGACGAACTACATTAAATATAAAATACAAACTAATTTCCGCATGTGCGCGAACTGAATCACAGTACAATTTTCTTGAATAATATACTCGTTTCCAATTTATGTAAATCTTTTTCTGCACTGCATCTTATTTATCATTCAAAATGTACGGCGGAATTTCGTAACTGCCTGACATTCAAATTTTCCTGCAATATTAATTCGATCAATTTGCGAATTGGTATATACATCGTTATAATGCATGTACGTGAATACTTTAGTAAATTGCACTTTTATAAAAATTGGTACGAGTAATATAAAAGACTGTAACGTATGTGAAACATTTGATTTTTATTTTTTTCGTACAACTGCACGCATATATTCATTTTACGCAATGCATGCACTTTGAAATATTCAGTGACATGGATCGTTGTCTGCCTCACGTCTCTTCGCTAGTATTCCGCTAGAATTATTCAGTCGTTATTTGGACGTCGGGAACGATAGAGAAACATCAATTTGCAAATTCGACACAACAACTTTCCAAAGCCCGGCGTTAAAATTAAATTTTAATTCTTTTTTTTTTTTAAATTATTCCCGACAGACTTGATATTTATCAACACTCGGTAGGAGTTCTGATTTCTATTTTAATTTTTATAATTTAACGCGGGTAAAAGTCAAAGTTAGATTGCATTTTCTCTTTTATTACCAGTTAAGTTTAATAATGAAATTTCTTTTGCGACAAGTAAAAAAAAAAAAATTACATCAACAATTTAAACTCGTGATTCATTAAAGAGTTTCTTTCTTTCTTCGAGACTAGTGTAGCATTCTTCCTACAATTGGTTCACACTTGATGAATTCGCTTGATAATTTTCCGAACTTCGAGCATAAAGGAAATGTAACCGTTTATATACGTACGTGCGTTATTGTCGTTCGCGACGGTGCGATAAACCGAGGGAAATTTTTCATGAACGCGATTCCGGCCCGTAGCGATTTTCTCATCGTCGTCGGATGACGACGGGGAAGTTCAAGGTTTTACGAGAGACGGCGTCGCGACGCCGCCAGCGGCGCGGCGATACCCAGGGCTAGGGAGAAACCGTATTACGGAAAAGAGCTACGGAAAAGGGGGAACGAATCTGGGCGATGGTCGAAAACGTGGCGGAGAAGTCGTCGGTACCCACGAGAATTCGACTGCCAATCGAACAGAAAGGGACTCTTGTGCCTCGAAGGCGATTTGTAAGAATACAGCTTCTGATTGAATTCGTACGTATATACGTTCGTTGTAACAAGGTGAAAAGGAAGGAGGAGAAATACGTTGCCGCCCCGTGACGCTAAATAATATTTTTTAATATTGGGGAATAATGATTATTTCAACACCCCGAGAACGAAGCATAGCAGTCGGGATTAATTTTTGAATTGATTGGAAAGTATAATTAAGAAATAGTAATTGTCTATCATTATTAATTCGCGATTGCAAAAGAGGATTATATGTAGAATAGTATTTATGAGACCTTATTAAGCCGCCTAGAGAGATTTTCTCATTCTCGTTTATTATACTCACGATTAAAATTGTATTTTTATATAAATTGTTATTGCGTATAATTTTATTTTAATAATACAATAATCAGAAATCATTTTTATCGACGTTCGCATTAGGTTTTACATTTTTGTGTCACGTTTTATTATTTCTGTTTTTTTTTTACAATGCAGAACGAGATGTTTTATAAAATTATAGGAAACTCCATATTGGAAATATTTGATTAAATGTGATTTTGACGTGTTTTATTTCTACTCTATTTACCACAAACAAGGTCCTGATTTTCTTACGAAGTCGATTTCACAGCAAATATTTGCAAATCATACGTAATTCATTTTTTACATTGTAATTGTTAATTAAGAATATTTAAAAGATTAAACGTTTAATCATTTACTGTTTGTCATTTTCGAGATTCCGCAAAACTAAATATTCCGACACATTTATCATAGTTTGTCGTTTATTTATGAATCGATGGGTTTTCCATTTCGTCGAACGTCGCACGTTTAATTGAACATAGTTATTTACTACAAATTTTGAGACAGTGTTTACAGTTCATTGATCAAATTGGTCATACCATTAAATTAATAATTATGATTAATGATTATTATTATACCTGAATGTCGGCATCGTGATAAACAAACGTGAGAAAAAGATATCTCGCGCAAGTATTTTATTTTTTTTTTTTTTCTAAGCACTTATGCATTTGTAAATTAAAGTTTATCTGGCATCGCAATTCTGTCGCGGCGGCATATTGATTGCTAGGCGAACATTTTATTAAACAATCTCTCACTTTATATAAATATGCATATATATCGATCGACGCGTTGCTGCGAACAAATTTAATTCAGTTCTGTCTGTACACACCTCTGCATTTGCAAGCCCAGCCGATACTATCAAGTATCTTTATTAATACTGCGTATCAAAATCGAATTTCCAATATCCCACATCCGGTTTCTAGATAACATTGCGAATAACATTGTAACGAACGTTCAAAATTTATCGATTCAGTTCCTACGGTACATACACGTCCGATTTGTTTCCGGGATCCTTCAGTATTATTTAATATTTGTTTAACATATTTAAAATTATCGTATTAAATTGCAAACAACAATACGTCGCGTGAAATTACTTATCAAGGCATAAGAGCGCAAGTTGAATGCAAAAATTTATTTCTATCAATTTTTTTCCCCTTTTTATTTGCATAAGAAATGTAATTGCGGTTTATCGAGTTATCTCTTTGCTTTTCCCCTCGCATACGTATAAAGCCGATTGTATATCCGTTTCCCTCGGTAATGATTAATTAATCGTCTTAAAGTGTATCAATGAATGCGTGAAGCGTGCAGTAATAAATTAACGCCCGTAGTCTTAGTCTCACTTGGAAAACTACCAATCGGCCATAGCTAATTAATTATAGCGATGGAAATACGAGACGCATAAATCGATTGTCGCAGTTCCGCACTTTCATTATTGCCTCGGTCTTTTAGTTTGCATCTAAAACTACCGCTACATCAATTTTAGGAGCTTAACTGGCGACGGCGTGTGTAATTAAAAAGTATCGGAAGCAGCTTCGATGAGTTACCGATAGGAACATCGAAAGGGGAGAAAAAAAAAAGAAAAAAAAAAACTACGAATCATGAAACGACAAATAGACGCAACAGCCGAGTATTGGTGCGCTAATATTAACTCACGCGAGAGAGAAATTAATCTTCGGATAGATTTCGTATCCATAAAAAGCATTATTTCGCATATTTCTCTTGATTAATGTCTGAAATAATGTTTTTTCCTTTTAACAATAGAAAGTAATAAGTTTAACTTTTTTTTTATTGATATACGAGATTAATAGAAGAGAGACATTAAGCACAGTAACGATCACGGTTTGTAATTTAATTATATTTTTCGTGGTTCTAAATATACTTTTCCATTTGCACAAAGGCAAGAATTTCCAAATCTATTTACGATATAATTATAAGACTGAACTATAAACGTAAATCAGCCTTTTAATCCAGAGATGTGTTGATATATATGATTCAGCAGCACGTAGATAAATGATATCGTTCAAGTAACAAAGCTGAATCGTCTCAAGATACATAGCGCTGAGATAACGTGAATTTGCTGTACGCCACTACTAGAGTTTCCCTCTGTTTAGCCGATTTTGCAGGTACGGAAGAAAATCGTCGAGAAACACGAAACGCTAACTCAGATGTGTAAGCATCTAAGAGAAAACAAGGTTAATCGCTCGGAATGTAGAAATTGCGCGCGGTCTATCAACGAAAAATACTTTATCTTTTTTCGTGAAAATCGATGAGAAAATCGAGAGAGAGAGATACATTTTCCAAGAATATTATTGCATTACGTGTACAATCAAATACGGGCACGTAAAGCAACATATGCGTCTGTTTAAAAAAAAAAAAAAAAGGTAAATATTAATTTGAATAAATTGCACGACTGTGCATTAAAAAAAAAAAACTTTTTCGGTAAGCGAATGATAACCGTGTATTTTTATAATCAGATTACTTCGCTGCGCTTTTATATTTGTGCCGTGATGTAGCGCGCATAAAATGCCACGAGGTATTTCTTATGTGATTGCGACGGAGCTCGCGCGCTTCATTTTAATATGAAAAAAGTTTGGTACGAACGTCGTAGATTTATTGAAGAATTCTATAATGACAACCGCACGACGGAAGCAAGAAAATCTTCGGCGCGGCACGTCGCCGGAAATTTAAATGCGAGTATCCGATAGAATGTGAGAGACTGAGGAGACCGGCGTGGGAGGAGGGGAAAGGGATCGCAAACTCGGTCGCCTAGTCGAAATTAAAACGTTCCTTCGTAAACGTAAAGTGTAATTTAACTTTCTGAACGGCGGATCAAAGTGATAGTCGCGCCGAGCGTCTAATTATGGATTATACGGAAGACGGAAGACAATAGAGGAACAGGTGTTCACCGTGAATAATCTCGAAAGCGAATGGCTCCTTCGATTGTCTCTTAGCTCTCGGGAACTGGAAAAATCCTAGCAAGATAATATTCCGATAATACGGCGAATCGGCTTGATAAAGGAATACTATGCGAGATGTAACTTAATAGCCGTTCCATCAGAACCTAAAAGGCTCTCTCTCTTTCTCTCCCTTAGGCTTCCATTCGCATTCTGTATGAGCGCGCAAAATTTTTTTATTAAATTTTTATAAATTGTGCGGTAAGTGAGCTAATAGAAAAGGGACTGTGAGTAGAAAACATAATAAAAGTAAAAATTGAAAGGTAACATTACAATAAAGTAAATCTTATAAAGATAAAAATATACGCCGAGTGCTTAAAATGTATTAAAATATAATGTTATGCTCTTCCATGTGTCACTGTTATTTATTTTAAAATTAATTTAAAATCGGGAACAATTTATTTATAATGCCGAAATATAAGCTTCTGTTTGTACAGGAGATATTTAGTTGCTACTTGATTATTGATAATAAAATTAAATTAATATTTGAAATTAAAGTGATATAGAAATTATAAGTACATACGTTTAAAAATTCATGTTTATAATTATATAAATTTTATATCATTAAGGTATAATACTATTTAAAACAAATAAAAGAATATGTTAAGCTCTCAATAATAGCCAAGAAAGATTGAATTTACATTTATTTTTAATTAAAAGGTTAAAATGAAGAAATAAGCGGCGGTTTTAACCGTTCAGCTTTACCCATTTCAAATATATACATAAGTCTTGTTCTTCTTATTCGCGTTCTTTTTTATTATTTTTAAATCAAAGTGTATTTTGCTTCTATTCCAAGTTTATTGCATTATCAAAATGCACGTGTGCGAATATTCAAAATATTCAACTTAAATCTGTGGATTTACTAAATCCAAATGACTTCGTGGCTCGATCATCCATGCGGAAATTAAATTAACAATCTCGGCACCAGCTGTCCTAGGCATTCTATCGATTAAAATATGTTGCAAAGAAAGGAGTAATATATCAATGATTACAACGACCCAAATGTGATTACGCTGATAATAATCAGCCTAGAGGCCGAACATGAATATTCGCTGTGTTTTGATTCACCTAATGTAGATTTGTGTCGACCACAAATGACAAACAAAAACAGCAAATAGCGACTAAATGCCTCGCGTTACACCGTTTGGACAACATAAACCATTAGGAATATTCCATCTGAGTTTAGTACAATAAATTACTCGATTTGAATACTAAATAGAAAACAATAATAATTAATTAATAGAAATATTTCCCTCATATATAATATATTACTTTAATGTACAAGTGTTTTATTATAATATTACGTAATGTTAATTTCTCTCTAAAATTTCTCTTTAAAATTTCTCTTTAAAATAATAAATCGGTGGAATACATGCAATCTAATTGCAAAAGAAGCCAATAAATGCTTGTTTAATGAAAAGAAAATAGAGGACGAGTCTATTATATAATATAATAAAGTTCTGAAGTAAAAAAAAAAATATTTAATAGAAGGGTAAAATCCTTTTATACAAATAGAAACCTTTAAGACGTGGCTACTTTCCGAGTGGATTTATAATGGCCCAATAACGAAGGAAGCGGATACTCAAAAAGACTTTAGGTAGTTTGCCCACATCAAATATCTATTCTCTAACAATGCTAACAAAGGGACCACCGTTTTCATACTAAACACCCGCTAAAAGTAAATTCCGATGTCGATTAAAAAGATATTTCGAAGCAATATCCTAATCGATATTCGATCGAGGCACAATATCATAAGATAGCGCAGACAAAAAGGCAAACAATGCGATATACTATTTATAAAAATTTTATTTTTGTGCTTTCAATATCGGTTTATTGAAAATGGATTAAAATTGGAAATTCTTTTCGTCTTTTACGTACAAATTAAAGATGTAAAAGCGGGTAAACGTAAAAAAAAAAAAAAAAAAGAGAGAAAAAAAGAGATCTATCGACGCGTAACGCAATATGTTTATCAAAGCAAAAGATGGTGGTTTATTGTTCGATCGTTATTTTATAACGACTAGATATTACAGAGCGCGCGTCATTTATTTCTATTTTTTCTATGTAAGAGAAAACGGTTTTACGTTTAATAATTTTTAACAAATTACGGCCACGAAATTTTTGAGAGCAGATTTGTTTAACGCGTTGCCGCTGCGCGTAGCGGGCAGCTTCGTGGCTCGCGAGCGCGTACGCGGTGTTCCATCGAGCACGATGCCCGACTCGCCGGGCATGCAGCAATTGAGGTAGATCAGCTGACGCGTTGGTGACCTATTTTATTCCTACTCTCACGCCTCCGCCTGCAGCCGTGCGTGTCTCGCGCGCGCGATGCGAAGTCATCTCTCGACTCAACCGGCCAAACAAGACACTATCTACGACAATTCTCGGCGGCACAGGAAATTCGCACGCGCGGTATTCGATCATCGCTTCGCGCAAAATATGATCTTATATAATGTATAACAAAGATACGTAATAAAAATTTAAAAATGAATAATAAAAGATATTAAAAATTAATACTCTCGCGGCACGAAATGAGTCAAGTGAGAAAAGAAGAAAGTGGAAAAGAGGTAACGATAAATTCGAATCGATCTAACGTGGCTTTTTTTTTTCTTTTTTTTTTATTACAAAATTGTTTTCGAGTTTTTTTATCGAAAGCTAAAATTCCCGTTCGTTCGAACATTTATGGTCCTTAGATAAGTATTATAATTTATACTTTATCTCCGTTATTCGACGTATGCTCTTTCCGGGCGGCGCGCGAACCCTCGTTGATTCATAAAATTGCTTTATCGCACCCGTGGGCGATGGACGTATGGGAGCGGCGAGCACTACGTGCGCACATAAATAAATACACGGTACAAAAGGATATCATTTCCTCTCACTTTAACGTACCAAAGGGTATTCGGTGGAAGTGCACGATATCATGCACTTTGCGCATACATAAATGGTTATCCGTGAAATCGTATTTTTCGCTTTCAACATCCGATTAAAGCTCGCTCACGACTATGCTACTATATTCTAAACAGCGAGGATGCAAAACAGCTTTACAAAATGGAATGCTAACAACCAGCAGTTTTACCGTGTTTTTACCGCGGAATCGATTGCTCGCTTGATCGAGTAGATGCACCGCCAACGGAAATTGACATACGAGCGAGCGCCGAACGGCATTAATCGGCACCCCGATGTATATACGTTCAGCACAATTAAAAAAATTAATATAATCTCTGCAAACATACCGGAGACGGCATTAGTCGAGGACAAAATAATATAACTTGCGCCTTACGAAAAATGTGTGCCGTGCAACGCGACGCGAGATAAATGGCGTTGCGTAAATTGCGAAAAGAATGGGCAGAAATGTGGGAACAAATGGAGTTAAGTTAAGTCGTGAATATCCGTCGTACGGAGTTTCGTAACAACGAGGGCTTTATGAAACGGAAGAAGAATATCCGAAAAATTTTTCGGTGCGACTATAAGTGGGAGAGAAAGAGAGAGAGAGAAAAAAAAAAGAGAAAAAAAAGAAGGGAAAAGACTTTTCTTACAGTTGGCTTTTCTTCGGGCGAGACTTTATTGGCGGCGGCAATTTTCAGAAGCCAAGATATCGCTCGCGCGTATCCGTGCATTGACTTAGGGATTTATAGATAGGTGAATCCCGTCGGCGACGCGGATAAAATGTAAAATGCACAAGCTGTGCACGAGAGAAAATGGAACGCAACCGGAGGTAGAGAAATTGGTGACCTAAACAAACACTGGAGAAAATCATAAATCATTTCTCGGGACATTATAAAGCTCTAGCGTCGCGCAAGAGGTGGGAGAGAAAAATTTTCACCTATCTATCTCAATCGCGTGCGGAGTTCTATAAAGTTGTCGCGGAATTGTAACGTCCCTCGCGACTCGACTAAACAATAATCGAGCACGTCGTCGTCGTCGTCGTAAAAATAAAATAAACGTGATGAAAATATGTCGCGGAAAAGCGCGAAGCGTCCTCAATATTTCTCTAATGTCGCATTTCCGCTATATACGAAATGTTTTAACGCGGTTTCCAAAGTCCGACGTATACGTTTTGCGGCGTTCGTAACAAATTATACAATTTTCAAACGCGGACATGATCTTCAGTGCTTTTGCAACAAGTGATTGTAATAATCATTTAATGGATAAAATTGAGGCGTTAAATTAAATAATTGCACTGTTCAATTAATGATACGAGCCGCGTATGCGTTTATACGAAACTTTCATTGAATATCGAAATCCACATGCATTACCCCGAACGGAATTCAATAAATTATCAACATGGGATATACATATAACAGGAGTGCAATAATGCATTCGAAAATTTCATGAAATTAATGGAATTGCAGCTGACCGCTTAATACATTTTATGGAACATGTAATTACGAGAATTCATGAGAAATAATTATATCTTTTGTTTACAGAATATACAGGTAATTGATAATTTAATTTTGTTGTTTCCCCCCCTCCTCCCCCCAACCTCTCTTATTGAATTCGTCCAACATTCAGGAGCACAAATGACAATTACAAATTGCCCCGACGTAGGTACAGTGTACCGAACGCACGTTGATAGATTTGTCGCAGTACGTGGATTCGTTCCAAGAGCGAATGCAGAAGTGGAATTACAGCGCGCTGGCCCCTCGCGAAAACTTTATTCGGCTCGTGGCTCCGCGCCGCACGTCGCTACCGTCTTAGCGAGCAACACAATCGAGGCAAATGACACGTACGATTCGTCTGAGATTCAAAAAGTTTCCGCAGCTCTCAAACGAACTCTCTCTCAGCCGCCAAACTAGAGAGCCGCGATGTTACGCCGGACTATCATCAGAATTTCACGGAGGTGCTGAATAATCGACTGAGATCACAAAGAAAAATTTTCTCTCACTCTCTCTCTCTATCTCACTCGTTTTTTTCGCGTACAAAGAGAAGAAAGGGATGTCTGGAGTTTTGTATTCGGTGGAGAAGAACCGACAACAGAAAGGAAAAGAGAATATCTTCGTTCTTGGATGACGGCGGAAATGAAAGAACCGTAAAGGGACCATAAAAAGGAGCACGGCCGCGCGCAAAAAGTGGCTGTGACGATGTATAGTCGCTCTCGCGCAACCCTCACATCTTTTTCTTTCCCCGTCGTTAGAGCGGAAGTTATTTACCCCGGTTTACTACGGGGCTTCGCTCTCAGTGGTAGCTACAACCCAGGCTTCGATTAATTAGCAGCAAAAGTTTAATCGTTTCTATCGAGATAGAGAAACCGATTCTGCGCGCCGCCGGTTTACTTTCTGTCGAGGGCCTCGCTTCGAATTTCCATGTGAGACAAAGTCGAGAGAATCAGTCGAGCGAATCAATCGAACGAATATATACGATAGAAATCGTGGGGAATCTTTTTTTACGGCTGCGCACACGGTATTCGGGAGGAATGTAATTACTAACTTTCATGCGTTAATACGAAATTTGTCGGCGCAGGTGGTATGCGATGATCTCAGATGATCCGTTCCATTACGTTCCATTAATTGAACATAAATATTTTACGAAACCAAAATTATGTACCCGGGGATGTAAAAAATAAAGTTGAAATAAAAAATAAGTGACTATTATTTACGTATTTCTTTTTTATCCTTTCTTATTTTTTTTGTTCAATCAAATGATTTGCAAAAATTCAGGTATTTGGATAACAGGAAAAAGCGTAAAGAAAGAAATAAAGAGGTGAAATTAACGATTAGCTATTAGCTAAATGGATCGTTTGTAAGTCATTGAAGCCCGATAAAGATCTGAGAAAATTACTGCCACTGTCGTTCAAGTTATAGGCGGACGTTAAGTCCTTTCGAAATCGATATCGTCTAGGAACAGATTATCTCACAAAGAATATCCCCGAAGAACATTTTGTCGATTTGATTAAATTCCTTATTAATCTTCGCCCCCGACGAATCGCGCAAGAAACTATTTGCCAATAATTCTCGACGTTACTCGTCAATCGCCAGCTTCTCTTTCAAGACGTAAAAATCGTCACTCTCGATTCGCCCCGGTTTAGAATCAATCAATGATATTAATCGAATTAACACACGAATATATGCACGACAAAAACCTAAACTTATTCAGCGAGATATCCCGTTACCGCAATGCGTTTTGCGGCGTCTCTAGTGGCGCGAAAAGTTTAGAATTACAGCTCGCGCAAAGTTTCGCAACGCCTGAAAGGCTCTCTTGTTACCCGCGCGGTCGGTTCCCGTGCTTACGCAGGAAGTCCAAATTCAGTTTTGACCCGAGCGAATTAACTAAAGTAGATAATAACAAGCTATTTCGGTTATTCGTAATGTTTGCATTTGTTGTAAATTTATTGTAGATTGTAGTAAAAAAAAAAAAAATCTGAATTTAATATACAACCGATATAAAATGTTTTCTTTTAATTATAGCGTCATGTTCATTCTTTATAAGGAATTCTTTTTTTCCTTGCACAACTAATCAGACCTGCAAGCTCGCATAATATATACAACTGATACATTCAGTAAATCACGCGTGCTCGACAGACAATAATGAATGGCTCTCGTCCAAAATGCGAGGGGGTAATTACCGTAAATCGAGGGACAGCCGAAGGTTGGCCAGTACGCTAAATTCCGAGGAGGAAACTTGGAGGAGAGATAACACAAATCGGATCACGGAAATCCTCGTCTTGCGGACAGTGATTTCGAATTAACGCCCCGATTCTGCAGGAAATTATTGCCAAATCGATGACCGGAACCGATCCCGCGCCGCGGCAATTCGTCTAGCCCCCGCGAGATACTCGGGTAACATATCGAGAAAGGGGAGAAGGTGAAAGAGAAAGAGAGAATACCGCCAATGCTCGTTACGCTGTCGATATTAAATGCAGCTAATTGATGTCGAGTATCATTAACCCAACATCGAGATCACTTTTGCGATAAATGTTAAATGAAAAAGATATTAACGTTACATGTACAGCTATTAATATAATTATAATATTTTTCAAGCTGCAGTGAATTTAATTTTCTGTGTTTTCGAAAGGAAAATTTCAATTATGATGTACCTTTACCATAAAATATCGTAAATTTAAACTCTATCAGACGTTCCGTCCGTGAAGCTCTTTGAACGTTTCGTTGTATGATAATTGAATCCGCGGTCTTCAAAAGACGTAACGTTTCTGAATTAATTATGTTTTCTATCCGCGGTGAATTCCGGTACCCGGTACACTTTTTCGCAAAATTTCCTTTATCTCGATATGTTGCCGAAAGTAACGTACGTGCAACGGACGGATATTTTTCACGAGTCAGCGAACGAGAGTGGAGAGCGAGACAGAAAATCGAAGGCGATCGAGCCGGTCTGAGAGAATTAATATTCCGCGCGCACAGCTCAGGGGTTCTTCTTCGGCACGCGGTATGAACTGTATGAACCGCCGCTCTCCGATTACGCTCGCCCTACCTAAATCAATCTCGATTAATCCCAATGGTGATATATCCGCCAGGTCATTGGACCGATCCCAAAGATGGCCGCAATGTTAATCCCTCTCGCTTGCCTCGCTCTTCTCCGGCTTCCTGTTCCCGGTGCCCTCGTGCGCGGTGCCCGCGGTAGGAAATTTCCTCGAGCACAAGTCTCCGAACCGATATTTCATTTGCATACCTCGCACGGACTGATATTAGCCCATTACGAAATTCAGGTTCACGGCTGCGCTAATCCCCCCTCCCAACGATAGTCCGGCAAAGTTTGCCGGCCGTGTTAAGTAGTCGTGACGAAGCCCCGGCGGGATCGCGGTTTCCCATGTGTAAACGCTTATTATTTCAGAAACTTCGCCACAAGTGGGTCATTACTCGAGGCTTATTGTATTCCTCGGAGAATGGCCCAATAACGCACGGATTAACGCTTTTACTTTCGGTCCACTACTTGTGGGGTTTATCTCTACTTAATTAATAATCGACGATATACCGCGCGACAAACTTGGACGCAGCTGCTCCAACTACTGATACACGCAATATAAGAAATTTATCTTTGACGACCGCGCTCTCTGCGACTCGTAACAATGACTTGAAAGTAAATGCATGGAAATTAATTGCAGTCCGTATAATAATAATCTACAAGCAGCGTAAAAGCGTATCGAGACGAGGATCTACGTAACAATTCATCTCGTAATTAAAACGAGGAACTTTTTCCGACTTCAATGTTCAGGACGGATATTAAATTACTTTGCGCATAAAAATACCGTAAGACAGCGGTATCGTCAGCCACCGATCGTCAAAGCTGGTTATTGGATTTTCCGTAATAACGAGAGAGATATATGCTCCACAGTTTCGCATATACATAGCTTCGTAAACAATTCGTTTGCCGAAAAAAAAAAAATAAGAAAAAAAAAAAAAACTGGATGCTCGATTTAACGGATTCGGTTTTATCGGATCTTCTGTCGCGAACACTTAACTCACGAGGAATTAAACCAATGATATAATTACACGAAGTGCGCGCTCAAAGAATTATTGTATTTTCCTCCAGTATAGAACTATTGCGCGGAATGTAAAGGTAGGCCGGAGGCGAATGTACATCGACTGATTTAGATTGGCTTACGAGTTAGAACACGGGGGTAATGGGTACGTCTCTCTCGGGGTTCTTGTTTCTACCTGCTTTAGTTACCTTTATCTACCCGTTAATTAACCGACAGGACGCGCTTTGCGAAATGATTAGTTGATTAGCCCGGGCAAACTGCAGTCATAACTCGTTAAACTGTTGTCCTAATACCGCGTCGGAATGTTACCTTCAATTTATTATTAGCTACATGACATGTTGATTCCCGTAAATGTTGCCCCAATCCGATAATATAAGGATTAAATAATTAAGTTGAACGGTTCCGGATTTTCTGATTTATCGTCCCGTACGCGAGGAAAATCTAAAAGATTGTAAAAATAGATCTTACGTGATTAAAAAATATTAAAAAATTTTATGTGTAAAAATAAAATTTCAAGATATTAAATATTTTTATAGAAAAACTTTTTATACCGAATATCGTAAACAATTTTTGTGACAAAAATTAATAGTTTTAAGGAAAAATAAAAAATAAAAAAATAAATAAAAAAACGCGATTTAACATCTAATTTTCTTTCCAAAAAGTACGCTGCTTATTTAGCATCTTTTCACATTGAGAAAGATTCGAATAATCTGTCACGTACATTCCTCTTTCACCGACCCTTCGTTTTATCGATGCATTTTTTCGATGCGTCACACGTCGGGGAAGCTCTACGAGAAAGCGCGGAGGTGTTGATTGCTGAAGCAAGGTGGTCCGTGTAATCGTCGTACTCCCCGAGGGCAGTAATTCAGGGATTGACCGAGAGGATGGGAAACGCGCGGCGCGCGGCGATAAGCTTCATCCGGAACTTCGAAATTGTCTCCAATCTCTCCCAATTGTCTCCTCTTTCGGTTCACAAGCAACGCCATAGTCTTCACGGACCCGGGTCCGACAAATCCAGCAATTTCCCAGACGGTTGACGTGACTTTTTAACTCTACTATTCCTCCCTCGTGCCACGAGTTCTCGACATTCTTCATACTCGCTCGAGCCCTGCGCCGGGGCTTGGATAACGCGCTCCCGAATGCGCGACACGTTTCGGTCTCTATCCTCGCTCAGGTAGGAGTTTCGCAACGTCGTCGATGAGTTCTGTTGTCTTCGCGTCGCTCGATTGCGGACAGGCAAATGCGTCGGTGTCGACTCGGGGTGTCCTTTGTTCACGTGTGCACCGGCGCGTCGCGACGGGACAGATAACGCGCGACCGATATACAAGGGACGCGAAGCCGGCGGTGCCGAAGCAGCGGGTGCGGAAAGACGGAGGGGACACGAAAACTGTCAGCGTCGCGTAAATCACGATTCTCGTTAGCGCGGTGGTTTGAGCCGCTCGCCGCTCTCTGGAAGATTTAGTATCCACGGCGCCATAATCTCCGGTAATGCATTCTCACGGACGAAGCTACCCTCCCGGCCCGCCGCTTCTCGGTATACAATGCCGGCGGAGTGTACTCAAGATTCGAGTTATCGCGATGCTGATTACTTATACTCTAAAACACTCCGCGGGAACGCGAACGAATGCGAGTGTAAACGTAAGTGGGTACTCGAAACGCGGCGAGATACATAAATGATTTGATAGCAGCGGTACCTAATAGGGAAATTAATCCGATTCACGTCCGTGGAGCGAGCGCGACGGCGAACGCACCTCGAGGATAAGCGAAGCTAACAATCGAGAGGTGAATTTCAAAGTTGTCTGAAATACCAGCGGATTACGAGCTAACAGAATAACGTAGAATAGATTACAATAATCTACTTTGACGTAAATTTCGAATTATTGAAAAAAAAAAAAAGTAATATTCCTGTTCGGTACGCGTTTACAGTACGCATACTGTGCGCGGCAAGGAAAGTTTTGGAAAATCCTTTGGCCCGTATTTTGTTACGACGTCGCTCGTATTTCATGCGAAGGGCCCCCGAGATCTCGCATTCTTGGTCACCGATGCAACGCCACAATTGTTCGCCACAATATAGCGAGTACAAGTATATGCCGAGCTTGCATCCGACAGGACTCGGCCGCATTTATTATTTAAGTCGACCGAGGGATACATCCTTTTCCGACGGCGAACGTCGTGATGGAAGGCCGCATAAATCGGCTTAAATCGACACATAAATCAAGAAATCGTGCGAGGTTTTTCATCGCGTTAAATATAACGTTAAGCACCCCGAGTGTGCGTGTGTTTTCAGCTTCGCGCGTGAAATCTTTCGCGAAAAATAATAAATAGGCAAATATATGCTCGACGCGAAATTTACGCAAGAGAGGACGCGCAGAATATTTGTTTGATTTTGCGAGAGAGAGAAAAAAAAAAACTTGTTTAATTTGAGAAACAACATCCATCTCGGAATTTTCTATCACGTCGCAGCCCCCGTTTTCTCGGTGCTTCGAGACTCGGCGCTCGTGTAAACATATCGTCGTGGAAAGGATTCGATTTTCCGAGTGCGGGAGTTGGACGACCTCCCACGAGCACGTATTACGAGAAAGTAACTTCCCAGCCCGAAGTTACGCGAAACCAAGTTTCCGCGAGGCTACGTACTATGCCGGCATAGTTTTGAGGGATTTATGGCGTGCGTAATTTCATCAATTAGTACCGTGAAATGCGTGGGATAAACCCGATATTTTCCCGACGTACCGAAAGCACAGTGATTATCTCACTAAAAGTTGCAATTCCATGAGAATACTGTTGCTAATAGGTTTATCGCGGGATTTACGTACATTATAATACGATTCGCGGCTCGATAAACGTTGATGCGATGGGAATAAATACAAATCGTAAGAACCCACCAACAACACGAGCAAAATTATAATTAGCATTAATTCTTATTATAAATAAATATACGATAAATGTATAAATAATTATATATTACTCTTTTAAGAATTAAAGTTAAATATAATAAAGCTGCGTGTGTACAACAACTCCCTATTCACAAAGGTATTATAAATTACAGTCGAATTTCCGTAAATTGTTGTCACGAACGACTAATGAGCATCTTAGATTACTCTATTGCGCCGGCGGTTGTAAGAAACAGAGCTTTAGAAACACAACAGCCCGTATAATACATTGTCTTTACTGGGAATACCAAGTAAGAACACTTAACGAGAAGAGTAATGAACGCACCGGCATTTCTATTTGCCCGGGAAACGCGTTTAGAAAGCGGGCGATGAACGAAAAAGAGGAATGCAATTTTTCCGGCGTAACGAGCAGCGCCGAAAGAAACTTATGCTCGTAGGAGCACCCACACCTCGGCAGGTGGGACAAGAACCCCACGGAACGGAACCGGGTGCCTGCATCGGCAGCCGCAATACATCACGACGGAAATAATTATAGGACAGCAAGAACAGGAACGAGCGGGCACACACCTATGGTCGCCTACGATAATTTTAACTTGTGGCCGGAGCCAGAAATTACAGCCTGCGAACGGTGCCGTTGCACTCTGAATAAACTTTGGATTTTTCTAGCCGAGAAAAGGACCCGCGGGCGTATAAATATTTACGAATGTGATAACGGGTATATTCGCGCACGTTTTCTCCGTACGTATTTTTGTACCACACGCGCAGTGTTAAAGATTGCAATGCATTGCGAATAAAAGTTTTAAAGGATATACAGAAGAAGCCATGCGCACGCCTCGCGCGTGCTATTTTTCTAAAATGTCCCAATTTGTGCGCGTCAATTATAATTGGGGACATTAATTGGTTGTAATTTCTATTTAATAATTACAATACAGTAACCTATGATCAACGGCGGGTTACTGGTTCAAGAAACCTCAATTAAAAATTAAGAAAAAAAAATCATGCGACTTACCAATCTGCATGAACATCAGCGGAGTTGTAGATTTCTGCCGGTGGCTGTAACATAAAAAAGAAAATATCAATGTAGACATGCGAGTATATTAGTTAATAAGATTAATAAAAAAAAAAAAGGTAAAAGTTTTTTTTTTTAATTAAATATTTAAGTCAAAAAAATTTATGCTTACCTAAAAGTTGCTCCGCCGATGCAGGATGCCCATCCCGAGCCTGCTCCTCCTCTCAGTTGGGACGTGTCGAGCCATCCTTCCGCGAAATGAACACTCGCGAACGCGACCGGGTGAAGTTACAATTGCAAGAACTATGTATTTAACACTTCGCACGATAATGTACGGGTACTTCCGTTTATCAAATTCGCGAGACAAATCATACGCTCGATTACTTAAACGCATTCGCGAGAACGCCCGACGAATCGACTGCAGTTCGTTTATTAATTTATATCGGCGACAAAAGCACTTTCGGACGATCCTGCAACAGACAGAAATTTTTAATTATTTAACTGGTCAAATGTCGGTGGATAAAACGGCGGTGTTTTGCGCAAGACACTTCGGTTTACAAAGCCCTGAAGTGCGAAGGCAAAACACAGGTACACGACGTAAGATAAACCGTGAGAGAACACGCGCAGATGCCTCGACGATATCCGTCTCGAAAACCGATGCTCTCCGGCGTGTCCTCTCGTCCTAATTAATATAGAGATCGCAAAACTGACGCGATTCGATCGGCAGGTTTTATTCTCGCCGGTGGCGTCTAATTTACTGACAACACGCGCGCGGAACAGCGCTGAGGCGAAGTGTAAATCGTAATTTGAGATGCGACGTAGCTTTAATTAGGTCTCCGACTCTCTGCGGAATCACACGTGGCTTCTACAGTTAGCCTAATGTACCGTGAATACTGCCGATCCGTTTGCTAAATCGATGAACGCTCCACTTGAGCCTTGATAAACAGCACGCGAACTACCCAAAGCTATTCACTTACTCCCAAAGGGTCATTGTAGTGTTCCGTTCCCATTTAAACCGCTTTGTTACACGCTGTAGAGTAGTACAACAGAACTTTAGGCGGGATTTGTTAATTTTATAAATTTAATTATCTTTCTATAATTAGCCGAGTAATTTCACGTACTGATTTAATTTAAAAAACGGCTAGAGAAATCATGCGAATTATACTTTAAATGTTTCTTGAATATTAATTTTACTTTTTTTTTCTACTGCGAATGAGATAATAAATCAGCATTAGATGCGTCAGTCTTTCTCTATTCATGCACAAATTTCATTACCATCGCTAAAATCAATAAAGAGAATCTCGTGAGATATTGGAAGATATTGCAAAGAGGTATGCTAAGATTGCTTATGAAATCTCAAGGACTCTATGCCCTCCAGACTGAATATCAAACGGCGCTTTATTTCCTGCGGGTACGATAATCCTTCGAATTCAAAGAATTTACGCTTTCGATCTTCTTCAGCATAAATTTGCATAAGACGGGAAAATTTGCATTTTGACTTTTTAATTACAATCCCACTAATGGCGCAGAAATTAAATATTAAATCTCGAATAATTTGCACGAGAGGTATAGAATTTTTATTATACAGAATGTTCCTTGGAACATTTCGTATAATAGAAAAAAAAAAAATATATATTACCAATTATGTGATCATAATTTTGCGTTACACCAACGATTGTTGGAAAACTTAAACCCTTAAAATGCAAATATTTGCGTAGACTTAAAATTCTATAAATTCTTGACATTCTCGTTGGCAACACGCGATATAGCTGATATTGTTCCAGTATTTGGACGAGAATTTAGTTTAGTTCAAGTTAGTTTGCCTGGTCGCAGTAACTAAAGAAGACTGTTTTAGGTCAAACTGAAACGAATGCCTTTTGCCATAAGAACGGAAAGTTCCCTTTTCTCCGCGGGAGTGACTTTAACGCGGTACAAAAAGAATGCCGCCTCTCACCTCGCGAGCTATTGTTTAGTAAAAAAAAATACTTAGCAAACTAGAATGAATAACCATCCGATATATAAGCATTCCATCGAATTATCGATACGACTGATTTAATTAATCGTGCTTTAATCTAAAATTCCATTGTATTTAAACCGCATACTATTTCACGCATGAAACTTTGAAGGATCGTTTCGCGTTGACGAGTCGACAAACGTGATCGTGTTTCCCCGACTATTTACATTGACTCGCGTATGTCAGCGTTATCCCGTAACGTAGAGTAGTAAACGCAACGTCAAAAGGGAAAACATATATTTTTAATACACGTGCATAACAAAAAGCAATGAAAAAGTCGTTTCTCAAAGTATAAAAAAAAATAAAAAAAAATCAAATAAAGTAAAAAAAATATGCGGCGACGACTGTTACATGTAACGTTAATATATTGCAGTAGTTTATCACTTTATTACATGACGCGCGATCCGATTAAATATAATAAATAAATGACTGAAAAAGCTATATAGGGTGATATGTCCGACGTGTGCAAGACATTACAGGAATTGCATCCTGTGTAAGAAAACGGGAGAGCTATCGGACGTTAAGTAATTGAATGTAATCGAAAGTGTATCTCGGATGTTGTTCCTACTCTGGGCATTACCGGGGGGGCCGAATACGATTTCCCAAGATCAATTCAATTCCTTCCGTGCCCGGCGGCCCTCGCGAGGCTAACTAAGTAGATAAAGGAGAAGAGGGGAGGCAAACTAGAGCGCGCTCCCTCTTCGCGCTCAACGAATTTTAAGAAGGCAGAAATCCTTATCCTTTCGGCCTTTTCCCGCCGGCGGTGGCGTTCATTCAACGTTCGTACCCCGCCGTGTAGTGTAAACCAATTTCCGACTCCTTATACATCTCCGTCTCGGAGATTGCGCGCGCTCCGAGAAAGAACAACGCCGAAATCCGTCCGACTGATTAAATCTCACCCGAGATTCTAAATCGGAAAGGACCCGATTCGCCGTTTTTTCCCTCCCCCCTACGCTCCCGTCCGCCGATGAAATAAGAGATCGTCGAAGGGGATTTGTGAATTCAGGACGCGCGGTACCAACGCGAGATGTAACCCACGCGAGCGAGCGCGCGCGACGCAATGTAGCGGTGTCACGTTCCGGCTGAACTTCGTTAAATGAAACGAAAGCTGTCGCGGGAGCGACAGAATGCTGCACCGAGCGAATGTTATTTTTCCGATTGCCCGCGGCTGCTGCAGGTGCGTTGCAGAAACCGGTCGCCCGAGTATCGGGCTAATCAAAATCTGTCAAAGTAAAGTCAGAACTGCCAGTATTGGAAACAGAGTTGATCAATTAGGATCAGTGAGAGAGAGTGAGGGAAAAAAAAAAAAAATTATGTCTTGTGGACGACGCATTTATGGCCGGAAATTATCGATAATTTCATTAGAGGACGTCTCACTTCTACGCACTGCTACTTCAATTGTGACGCATATTTAGATAACCGAATAATATTCGTGACTGCGCGCGCCTGGAATCAAATAATTCCGTAAGTTACTATATAGGTAACACACGTATACTCGATCTCGTGTCCATCGTACAACTGGAGCCATCGTGTAACACACGCCATCAACTCCAATTCCTATCCATCAACGTCGCTATCAGAAATCCATTCTCTACGGTTGACTTGATTCATCGGCCTTTTTCAAGGGTGACATCATCCTACGTGAACCGTTAAAGAGTTCTAAATGCTTATCGCTTCTTGGATCGTATCTTACAAATAACGGCGCAGCAAAACTGCGAGACAAGCGGCTCCAGAAATCCGAGATATTTTATCACCAAATTTTCTCAAGTATTTTGTTACAGTGCTGTTTCACAGGCATATACATATATGATTTTGAAAACGTTATACCGTGTCGAAAGATTCGAACGCAAGTCCAAAAAAATTTATTTAAAATTTATTTAATTATTATTATTTTTTGTTTTAAGAAAAATATTTAATTACCAACGATTAATCAAGTAATTGCAAGGGGGAAAAATTGTAGTCGGTATCCGACGTGAAACTACGTTGGTTGTAAATCTGACAATAAGTCGTATAAGCTCGGTAGTTGTAAAGGAGAGTAAGCGGCCCGTAAAAGATCGAAAAGTATGGATCCGCGGGCATCATGGATCGTCGAAGTAATAGACCGTTTTTCTTTTTTTCTCTTTTTTTTTCTCTACAAACGATCAAGCATTCCCTTCCCCATTCGGCGCGGGTCGACAACTTCGCTTTATCGACGCTATTTCGACAAGCAGCGATCTCGTGGCTCACGGGTCATACCCATATAGCGCGCACGATAAAACCACGAGACAAGTGTAGGTCATGTAAACCTGTCAAACGAATGGCGCCGAATCTACACCGGAATCAACTGTGTTCAATTAATCGAACAGTTACTTCCAAATCGAACGATTTATTGCGATCTTTACACTTTCGTTCCCACGATGGTCGAACCGCGAAAATATAAATTCACGTTAGCACGTGATTTTACCGTAACGTTGTCACGAATTGAAAATAACCGACACCAAAAGTAGAAACAGATAAAACGTCTATATTAAAAAATTTCAATAAATTATACGATGAAAAAAAAAACCCCGTTGAAAAGAGACAAAAGAAAAAAAAATGGGCCATGCTATTGTATTCATTTCTGTGAAAGATTTCAGATATCTATTAATTATTTAAAACACAAAGCTTTCTTTTATAAAAGCTGTACAACAAACGCGGTGTAATAATGCTTATTTTAAAGTTGAAATACTGAATCAACGTTCAGAAAATGTACGATACACTTTGTGACATTAAATTTGATTACCTTAAAATTTACATAATATAAATTTATCTGTTTTACCGTTACATTTCAGTTTCCAGTTTTACATGTTTTAAGAGACATTGTGCAAATATTAATTACGAAGTAGATCGGGAAAATACGTACCTATATGCGCGCACATTATAAAAAGTAAAAAAAGCATACATTTAAATTATTTTTAGTTTAATAAATGTAACTGCAAAGTCAGTCTCAATACTACAGGAGCTTTACGCTATTTCAATGATGAAACGTTACCCACAGTATTTTCTTTTTACAATAAATATAAAAGCAACAGAGGCTGATAAAGTAAGTTAAACTGCAAGATGCAGGTTTTTCATTCCGCGTCTATCCATTACTTGAAAGCACGCGTTATTTGTCACGATATATTAATTAAACAAACTTCGTGACGATATTCATTGCAGTGTATCGGCGGTATTAAAGTTAGAAAGAGAATTTTACTATGATTAAATTATTTCCACGCGAAACTTCAATGTTGAATAAATATAAATCACTCATTTTACATCGCATTGAAAAAAAAAAAGTTTAATAATCGTTATAAATTCATCCGATTTGCTCGGAAAGATATTAGAAATAAAATATATGTGCGTTATTGTGGATATTAAAAATTATACATATTATTCCAATATTTAAGATAAAACGGACTAAGGAAATCTTTGGTGCCATCGTGTCGCAATGATAACATTGTAGTCGGGCGTGCTAATCTATCACTGTTCGCGCGGCGCGGAAATATGCGGGATGAATTGACTTTTACATGTACGAGAACAGCGGTGAATCATGTTTAACAATGATCGGCCGGTTCCTAAGGGCGGGAACGCCCGCCGGATACGCGCCATTCAGTTGGTACGGGGCCAGTAGTTTCGAGAAAAATGTAGAAATAAAGGAAAACGAGAACGCGCGGAATGCGAGATCGCGATGTGAAAGAATGTGCATGGCACCGGACGTTAATCATCGATAGACAAATGGTTAAAATTGTTTCAGTCCGAGACACGACGTTTCCTTACTTCATCTCATCTTGCTTTTGAAGATTTTATAACTTTATCGATGCTCCGAACCGTTCCTTCTTCCCGCACAAACGGACTTTGTCATCCGCTCTTTCAGAATGAGATTAATCGTTCCTAGCCGCGACAGCGATCGTTTCAGTCGCAAACAAAATTAATTGTTCGACCGGTGTGGCCAGAATAATTACCTCGATGTTTCGCGTTTTGTACGCGATCGATTCAATAACGATGTAAAGCTTTCAAATAATTTGTGGGATCGTCGTTCGAATAATATTACCTTACACCGCGCTTTGAATATTTTACTCGCTATTTGGCATTTACATTTTTTTTTAAATAAATATACGACACATTACTGTCGGCCCTGAAAACTTATATTTTATTCTAACGTTAATTAGCTCGTCACGTGCTTTTCTTTTTCTTCGAGATGTGAGGGGACATATCGTTAATCGACAATTTAAGCTGCGTCATGAGAACTGAAAAACGTCACAGATCTCACGTTCCTCCCAAACGTGACATCTCACGTAACACGTAAATAGGTTCACTATCCTCAGTCCTCGAGCAAGAGTCAGTAGCCTGGATAATTATATACGGATAAGTATAGACGGCTAGAAGTGCGGTGTGCGTTTCGCAAACAGCAAGTGCCGCCGTGATTGCATTGATCAGCATCACCAATAGGCTATGCACCGTTAGATAAGCGTACACGTATCGTTGTATATGAATACCGGGGGTACATTCATACATTTAAACCCGCCCGTTATGCTATTGCACGATATTAAGTAACCGCCTGTTTGACATTAAAAACCGTGTAGAACTTTCACAAAAAAGAAAAAACGGAAAAAAAAGAAAATATCGCGCGCGGTTCTCTTCCACTTCGAAAAATTTCACGTAGAAGTGCTTTACCAAGGAATTGCCAATGCCAAAAATAAATTTTGTACGTTACACGTGTAAAATCTTAGACCTTTCAACAATGTCGCGTAAAAAAAAAAAGAAAAAAAATATGTTCACTTGCCCGCAATATCAATGGGAAACTCGTATCGATCCTCGTGGCGAAATGTATTTAGAAGTTATCAAGTTACGCTAAAGTCAGACGAGTTACAAAGGTTAACGATATCGGTGTCGCTTGTCAAGTGCTACGTGAGCGTTTAAAGTGTTACATGACACTCTTTATGCTATACAGAAGCAACGTCAGCTACGGCTCGTGTCTAACACGACGCGAGGAAACGTGACGTTTCGTTTCGCGATCCGCGATGAAAGTTCTTTCATGCCATTTTCATGCAATGAAGGGTCCACGTTAAATCTTAAATTTTTTTTCTTCCAAATCTCCACAATTCTTAAAAAATTATAATGAAAGCAATTTAATTTTTATTCAACCAAAGCAGGACATATTAAGATGGAAAAAGGAAAAAAAAGAAAAACACGAGAAATCCTATGTATCGTCAACTTTCTCATGTCTCATTGAACGTAAAATATTTCCTCGCACGCGAAAATTATTAGCTTACAGCGTTGTTTTGCGAGCGAGTTAAACAGAGGGTATGTAAAATAATGCAATATCATATTTTAAATGCACACAATGCTCGCAGCGGTAGTAAGTTATTATAATAATTACGACCTATTTCAATTGTCAACGTGAATTGAAAATATTGTCCATGAAAATAACATCGTGCGCGGTTGCAGATATTATTAGCGTGCATTTGTAATGCTGAACGTATAACGCCCTATAATCAGAAGAACGTAATAAATAAATTTTTGTAATATCCAAAAGTTAATACAGTAAAAAAGACGACCGTCAGCATAAAACGAATATATTTTCCTCGTTTAAATATGCGTCCGTAGAATTTTATTTAAACTTTTCCCAACGATATCCCGCCACACAATTTACATAAACGTCGTTTAACGTCACGGACAAAGAAGTATACAACGGAGATGCGGGACATTTGGCCGCGAAACGAGCTACCTCGAAATCGCGGTGGAACAAAATTGCATTAAAAACCTTCTCGAACCGCGAACGAGGACGAAATCTCTGAAATAAGCTCTCAGGCATCGACGATGAAAGTACGACGCGATAATATAATTTCTCGTCAGGAGATTATCCGTCGCGCTAGAAAAGATCGTTTTAAATCCAGTTGCCATTTGCTCGTTACAAGATAATAGGCACGTAACAAAGCACATAAGCTTGAAAATCCTTAGTTTTAATTTATTAGACAATATTTTAACCCATAATCACTTAAAAACAAGAAAAAAAAAAAAGAAACCTGATTGTCTATTTTTTCTCTTTTTCTCTCTCTCTGTCTCTATTTTTTAAATTGTAAAAGTTTTAAATTATTTTTTAGATGTTTCACAATTTTATTTTTTATTTTTGTTTACCTTCTGTTCCATTTATCACTATTATCAAAATACATTTATTGAATATAAAAATCGAAAGAACATGTATATATATATTTATATATATACATATGCGCGCGTGTACCCGAATGCGTATTTGGTTTGCCAGTCGGGCTCCTTTGTTCAAATTTCGTGTCTTTGCAAAATAACGACTATGAAACCGATTCGTAGAGTTACAAATACGTGAACGAAAATGGCAAACTCAATTGCCATTTACACGCTTTTTGGATTTACTGATGAATTGAGCAATCATAGTGACAAACGAAACAAAACAAGTATATCGATGAAAATCGAAAAAAAAAGTTTTCACGAAATAATAATCAATAAAAGATAAAAGCATACAACAAAGGTTTAATTTAAAAAAATAAAATAAAATAACATAAAAACAGAAAGGAAAGATTATATTCTTATACCTTTGTTTAAAAATTATACTTATAAAAACTCTCCGTGAAATATAACAGTATTTAATTAATTAAACGTCAACAAAATTATATCGTAACGATCAAAAACTGGAATACGAGAAAAATACAAATCACCAAAAATTATTATTACCGATAATAAATTAAACCGCGCTCTGACTGTTAGAAAAAAAAAAAGCACAAACGCGTAAGATAATTTAGAATCAGTTCACAGACGTGGCCGGGACAGCAGTGTATGATCGATGTGGGGTCAACTAGGCTCTGTTCTCATCTCCTATATCCATTTACGCGCCCAAGAGGGCTTGAATCTTAGCAACGCGATCCGACAAGGATGCGTCCTCGAGAACGCAAATTGGCAAAGGGGCCGTTTCGGCGACCCTACCCTTCCACTCAGCGTCTTCGCAACTGCATTCGGAATTCGAATGCACTTCGGGCCTGTCCACCCTGCCGCCCGTGACTGCCACTGACAGGTGCTCTCTGTAACGGGGGATCCTCACCGTTTCCATCGGCTTAGATTCCTAAGACGCATACCAGGATACGGGGATACTAGTTCGTATGTTGCCGTTACACGCGAAACCGACCGGACTCGAAGCCGAGTACTCTTGAATGTGCAGTCTCGTAATGCAAGTTACTTCAAGTTACTCCGCGCACATCTTGTACGGCTTTGCGTACGAATGGACCGCGATGCATCTACACGCGACCCCAAAGTCGGATCGGTACGTAGCCGTTTAAAGTCCTGCACGTTCGAATAGCTTTTTTTTTTTTCAAAATTGCAAAATTTTTAACGTAGAGTATATCTGAACTGTACGATAAATAAAAAAAAGTATATTTAAAAAACCGTAAAACGCTAAGAACTTTTCTGTTATATGATTTCATAGTATTTGTCGGAGAATGGACAGTTTGATATTTCACCTCGTGCTTTTATCAATTAAATTGAATTTTATTTCGATGTGGAATGCGACTGAACGCGGCTGGGTCGATTAAACACCCTCGATGGGAATTTTCTGGGTGACGGTTAATAACAACTTTTTTATTAGCACCGTTCGCTCAATTTCAGAAAAGGTAAATCTATTCTTTAACTTGACCGCGCTGTTCGACGCTATTCGAATAATACTTTCCTTAACAGTATTTATGAACAAATATATGTCCGTGATATATTAGTTGTTAAAGAAATTAAATCCCGCATAACTGGGATGCACGAAAGAGACGAAAGCACTTGAAAATTTAGCTGAAGCTTTATAATAGAGATATTTTTAGGTAAAGGATAACCGCGCGCACTGGAATGTCCCAGCGTTTTGCTCGGTGACTGTCAGAGACAGGTGCTTGAATGTTTGTCGTGAAAAAACAGACGAAATATTTATTGTAGCTGGGCTAATAGCTATTTCGGTACCGCGACTCTAAAGTTTGCGCGAAATAAAATCTAATAAAAAAATATGTGCCCAGCGAATGCTGATCGCAAACAGCGCCGGTGAAATCTATTTAACAATACACTTCGTAAAGATTTGAAAGCGCGTGTTATCGAAACACGAATGAAGCTATTACCGAAGCCACTTCCAGAGTTACGAATTTCTCTTGCGTGCCCGGCGTAAAAATAAATTGTAAAAAGAGCGAGCAGATAATAGCGTAATATAGCTTTCGCATATTCATATGATTAAACTGCACCCTGAAGCGTATTTGATGAACTTGTGCAAGTTCTTCCGTAACGCGTGTTCAGACTTGGATCGTTTGTTTCCGTCTCATGCATTATTCCACGTGCACGCGCCATTCGCCTGGTGAGGCGAATCTCTGGACACGATAACGACCTATCCGGTTTTTTCCTCCCGATACCGTTCCTCACTTTTACCGGCGTGAATTTATATCGTTGTTAAGAAGAAGAAAAAAAATTAAGTCCTATTTTTCTTTCAACTTTCTGTCGATTATAATGAGTTATTTGCGCTTCACTTGCAAACGTTATTCGACTTGCGAACGTAAATTCTATCTGTGTAAACGTAACTTTACATTATCTGCTTTGCATTTTTTATTAAAACAATAAAGAAAAATTGAACGCGGTCAAATTCAGGATATTTTTATTCTTCAAATTTATTTATATCTTTATTTGCAGGTGAATGCATATTACATTATTATAATTTCATTGAATACGCGTTGTTTGCTAGCCAGTCAGACATTGATTAATCCCTTGTTGGACCCAATAATCTGAAGATCAATACCTTCGGGTGATACATTATCTCGTGAATATCGTAGTAGAACTATAGCTGCTGAAAACGGTTTTATTGCATTTACGTCAATTGTATATAATTAACGTATTCGGGTTTCTAAAATTGCGCGGAAGAAATATGCAAACTATCTTTGAAATATACAATCCTATAAGCATTTTAATTATATTATACTCTCGTACGATAATGAATTTTTGCGTTGCTCGGTAATGTCTTTCGCGAATAATATTCCCTATGAAATATCTACTTATAAAAAGACTTCTTTCGCGTAACCACAGGAACGCGCATTAACGAGAATTCTCGGCCTTTCACGCGTAGCGAAATAATAATGTTACACGCATACATTGAAAAAAACATTTTCGATTCGCGGATTTTAATGATCCGCTGTCCATCTTTAATAAAACACGCCTTTGCGAATCACACGGGAGTAATGTTCCCACATTTTTCATCGGAAAAATAAGAGCCTTTCCTCGAATCCTGGAAAATGTTTCGTTATTCGCGCTTCGTCAATCGTGACTTTTAACAAAATAGGATTGAGCCTGAAAGTTCGCGCGGCGGGATCTGTCGATACAATTTAATTAACGAAATGGCGTTGTTGCGGCGAGAAGTTAATTTTCGAGTTCGAATACGCTAAGCCGCTCCGGTGGCTTGGCGTTTTGACTGTTCGGCCAATTAAGCGTGTGATCTGAATTTTCTTCGTGTCTAACGGATGCCGACTATCGCCACGCGGCGGCTGTGCGTACCGCTCCCGAGGGTTCAATAATGAAATAAACATGGATGCGCTCAACACAACAGGTAATTTAATTCTACGTGTGCTTGACCACGTGTCGGTTTCGCGCTAATACCAATAAATTGAGTATAAAGCTCCATGCGCAAAATAAAATAACGTCATTGAAACCTGCCCGCGACGCGCAAATTGAAACATTACACGGCTATAACCATACGATTAGAACAACACGACGCACAATGCTTGTACGGGCGTAACAGTTATTCGTTCATTCGTGTTGAAATTATCGATTTTCGCTTGAATATAACATATTAAGCTCCATTATGTCGACGCTGCTCAGCACGTCGCTTCAGCTTTTTAATGAATTTTCGCGAGACTCCAAACATTTAATTCATCCCGGTGTTCAACGGAACGGAAGTCTTTATTACGAAGTATTTTTCAGAAACAGTCGAGAGTGAATTTCTCATCCGAATTTTCGCCACGATCTCGGGGCACAGCCATCCATCTACCGCGTGCACGTCGACGAGTTGAAAGACGAAATTAACAAGTTCAGACGCGCGATAGCACACGCTGGAAGTCGTCGTGGCATTCTCTGGTTTTGTATTCGTCGACGGTGAACGACGTCGTTCCCCGTCAATATACTGACCGTCTCGAGATCGTGGTGTCTCTCGCACCGCGAGCCGTGAGTCGAAAGCGGAATCGCGGGCTGAAAATGCCACGTAGGTGGTATCAGTCATGATTCGTGCTGAATAATGCACGCAACGAGCGGGAAAAAGATGTATAACTTGCGGGCTAGTTGAGCGAAACCTGGGATTAAGTTTTTATAGCCTAACCCCTCCCGGTGCAGCGTAAAGCGTTGCGTAAAATGTGCCGCGATGATGCGCGGTAACCGTTAAAACCGCTTAGTTTTACAAGCCTATTTACCGCGCCCCCGCTGAGAAATTCGACCACCCTACCTCGTTCCTCATAGCTCATACGGTAGGTGTCCGCGGGGTCGTGATACACCTGGGATTTCCTTAGGGGATTTTCGAAGCTACCGCTAAATCCGCGCTGCAAAACTGGGTGCAATCAGGGTGCGTTAGAAGAGCACGGGCGATAGCTTTGAAGACACCCAAAGGAATGTTTATAATTCATCGGTGTTGTCATACGCGTAGCTATTACACGTTTAAACGAAGATATTTTAGTTCAAATAAACGTCCAAAGTACACTGGACGAAAAAAAAAATTCTTGTCAATTTTGTAAGGTGTATTTAGTAATGCAATTTTTTGAAATATTTAATAATTATTACTAAATACGATAATAATAATCCGCAAATCGAAAACTTTTTTTTTTAATAAGAAAAATAAGAAATAAAGGAATAAATAATGTTAAATATATTTTAGTTTTCTGTTAATGTGTTAGCGAAAAAATTGAATCTTGAAAAGATAAAATATACCCGAGTGGAAATTTATCTAGCTAATCTGATTTTGCAGTTAGTGGTTAGATTTGGTTTAGATATCTAGCTTTTCCGGCTCGTTATTAGCTAGTAATAATTATTTAGTACAGTTTTGCTAAATAGCCACGAGATGAACCACGAATTGGCTGGCTAATTATTAGGTAACGGTGGGAATCAATTTCCACTTGGGTAATTTTTTTATTAAAAAAATGTTTTATTTGGTATAACGTAAGTGTTATTGACGTGGACCTGAGTGATTTTATTTCATTCTATAAATGTTATACTATAAAAAAATAAAATAATACAATTCATGCCATTTAAATAGTTTTATCAAATTTTTTTTTTTGCCAAGCGGTATTTATTTTATAAAATGTTTTTTTAGTTTATATCGTGATATAGTAAGAGATATTTTTATTAACTGCTGCAATACCCGAAAAAGAAAAAAATATAATTGAATATAATTAAATAATCTCAAAGAATACCACACAATTTAAAAAAGTATCATAAATGAATATGAAATTCACGAAATAATTAGAATTTTTAAGATACATTCTTTCGCTAATGTGATGATACACATTTATTCAGAAAGCAAAAATATATAAGCAGTTTTACTTTGTTATTTCCTCGTATATTTAAATATTTATATCGCTGATATAGTTTTATCTCACATTGCAATTAAAAGAATATTTTAAAGTAATTACAGCCGTAATGAGCACACAGATGGTTCTAATTTTTCTTTGTTATATTTAGTATGCACATAGTGTGCATCACGTAAAACACGTGTAATTTGTTCATATACTTCTACACAAATGTTTAACTAATCTATAAAAGTAATTTCTGACGATAGCATGTTCGATCAAAAGCGAGAATTCTCATCAGGAAACGAAATTTCATGCAATAAACCTCGTAACACGTGGCGTATAGGTTCGTGGCGTATATGCGTGGAAAATCCAATTGAACAACTTGAACAGAGAGATGCTACTTATATCACGCGACTCCATATATCATTACATAAATTGGTACGGGCTGCAATAACGCATAACAGCGAACAATATGCAGCATCAAATTTTAACTATTCAAAATACAGAAAAAAGAAAAAAAAAAATTGCACAATCAATATATCGAATGCGAATATTTTAAATATAAATAAATGATTTCGAACAAGCTTTAGAATAAAAATAATAAATTAAAAATCTTTTTTAGAATTTAAAATCGCCACGTGTTTATTTTCTTTTCTTTTTTCCAAATAAAATCGAGCAATAAGAAACGAAACGAGTTTCCGAGAAAATTTAAAAGCGGTATAGAGTACCTACCTATACTACCTATACCTAGGTATGTTAAGCGATAGCCTAACATTTTATGCGATTTCGACGATGTATCGATTCGAGCTGAACAACGTGTAAGCGTCATGGTGAAAGAGAATCCGTCGAATCTCCCTTACCCCATGCGACGATCGGAATACTCTCAAGCAAAGTAAGCTAAAACATTGCACCTTGGTAGCGGAGTACTCGCACCGGGAGCGCGCATGTCAGGCGAATCGCCTGCGAAACGAGAATGTAAAGATCGTTCCCGTTTCGCACGCTCGCCCCATTCCCGCCGCCGTTCCCTCGCGCGCGGCTTTAAAGGACGCGAGAAATACGGGCGACTCCGGGATCTCCGAGCTTAGTATAATCGTGAAAATGGAGCGCCGTGTTCGCGCGATATTTCTTTACTCTCCTCTCTTTCGCTCTATCGGGGTAGTCCGACCTCGCGTGCGACGATTCGTTACGGTCGGACTGACGCGCATATACGCCGGGTTTCCATCTCGGAAATTTAGAATCGCAAAGGTGACGGACGATGACACGTGGGACTCGCGCGATTCGCTCGATTGAACGTGTAGGATACCGGGAAAACACGGTCATTCCATAAGGTCTTTTAATGTGCGTTACGTGACTCGCGTACGCGCCCACGTGCGCGATATCTTTGCTCTCGAAGGGTTACTTCCGAGATCGATTTATCGAGCGATATACCTAAAAATCCTCGCTGACGTATTATATACCTAACATATCCATTGTTTATACGTAAACGTATAATATGTATAACATAAAATTCGTTCGAGTGTAAATAGTTGAGAATATTAATTTACTCATTTGACTCGCGGAGTCCCGGTGCACGTCGGCGTTATTATTCGCTGATAAAAATTAAATTTCGTAATAATCCACTGTACAATTATCCTGTAATGAAATTGTTAAATAAAATATAGCTTTCAATCCGACCGCGCGCACCTGCTTCATCATTTAGCTGTGCTTGTACATGTTTAATATCAGACCGAGTGTGCTATGTTGATGTGTGATTTAATCCATTTGATGGAAGCCGTACTATTTGCATGAAAAATTCATATAGAATAATAAAGTCGGGAAAAAATGAAATATGCGCGAAAGTCTCGGTGTATTCGGAATAATCGAATGACTCGATTTTACCTACAAAGCTACATCTCATTTTTCTTTTTTTTTTTTTTTTCTTCGAGCTACGAACAATGACGTCTGACGCGCGCATTTGTATAATTATACCTGGCCTGACAAGGCTATCTTTGCCACGGCAAATTACTCAGGTCCCGGCGAGATCATTATACGAGAGGTGAATCGAGTCGTCTTCGTGCTCTTCGACGTGTTGATATGCATATGGGTTATTGCTGTATTTCACGGTGAATTGGATTTACGTGAATCGTAGCTCGCGGTGTCCACATAATTGCGCGAGAAATTGCGTGACGACGTTTACACGTGGCAAACATACGAGCGGTAACAAGCCATCGAGAGTTCTCGCTCGGAGAAAAATTAATTAAAAAAGAAATTAATTACACGAACCAAATTTTTTACATTCATACATTTTTTTATTCAACAATACTCCCGCGCTCTTTCGTAACGCTCTCGCGGTCGGTCGGGCCAGCGGTTTTTAATAAATATAACGTACTCGTGTGAGGAACTGCACGCAGCTACCGGCGTGGCGGAAACTATCGGTAGGGTCAGACACGAGTGAAGCCAGAGAAGCCTTTCATCGGCGCGATTAGTTAAGTCGACGTCCACCTACATAAAGCGCTCCACGGCAGAATCGAAGCTTTCAGTGGTACGACTCGAATTTCCGTTCGATGAAACGTGACGCGTTATTTTTGCCCAACGAAATATTGCACCGCCAGCACGATACATCGAGTATCACGTTACGGTTGTCAGTAGTATACTTTTTCCCTTTTAGGCAGGGGGAGGGGGGAGGGGGAAGGAATCGATACGACTAATATTTTTATTAACAACGTAACAACAATATCACGATGTAATTCCAAAATTTCGATCTTACTGACCTCGAGATTCACGGGGGCCTTTGCAACATTTTACGCTACCGAAATTCGGAAGTTTTCGCGGGGGTTCTTGCTCGGCTGGAACTTTCGCAATAATCCTACACCAAAGGTGGAAGACGCGTTGAAAATACGTGCCCCTTCACCACGTGCCGCGTGTCAGATATGAGAGGCACGCGCGTGGAGCGCGAAAGGGATTCCTCAAACGCAAAAGGATCCGAACCGTGGCAAGAGAAGGTAAACGGAAATTTGAGTTTCTTGGCGTCACGGATGCGGAAGGAAGGAAGGATCGAGGAAATCCAGCTGGGTATGTAGGTATGAATTCCGAAAGAGAGAGAACGCGGGAGGTGGGCGGGACGAAAACCGATAAAATAGTATTTTATATATGTGCAATTGTAGCCGCCGCCTTTGTCTTATTTCATATTTGCATCGCGCCTCCGTCTACATTGTATCGGCGGGACTCTCCTCTTTGTGCCGCGCTCAGTTTTATAACGCTTTAAGGCTTGACATCGATTTGTATCAATGTGCGCGACGAGCGGAAGGGTCTGACAAAAATGCTTCGCTTGTAAGTAAAAGAATACACGTGTTGTCTCATGTTAGTCAGGTACGTATACGTGCGGTGTACTATAAAACTATCGCTTTTGATGTTTTATGTGCGTTATATATTGCTCACATTAAATATATCGGACGCGAGAAATTTATGTCGAACTATTAAAAAAAAAAAAAAAAGAAAATTAAGGGGTATTCAGCCGGAAGTTCTGACAGCGGTATCCCATTTGTCTTATAAATAGCTCCGACGAACTTTAAGATACCAAAAAAAAAGTATTCGCTAACACTTCTTGAGAAAATAGCTTATAACACTTTACGTCGACCACGCTGTATTTTATAGCTCGGAGTTGTTTCTCTGACCTCTTCCTAACTTTCGATGAAAATATTTTATTAAAATAAAAAGAAACTAAGCTCGTCTCGCCGCGCAGTGTGGAATTGATGATAATTATCTTGCATAAAAAAAAATGAAAAAATTAAATGGACGCGAGTACTAAGCGCAACATGACGAAGAAATTTTTCTCGGCATTAATTTCCGATTATCGATAAATATAATACTTTTTTAATTCCTTTTTTATCGACTCTTTTATAACGTTACCGCCGCGCGAAAGAAAAGGAAGAGAAGACGGGTTCATCGGCCTAATCGATTAATTGGATATTAATAAACTATTGTAAAGTGGACGTATAAAAATAATTTTTATAATGATAGTATACGATAAAACGTGTGGTGTACTCAAATAGAATATTGTACGGCACAATTTTAGCATCAAAATAAAAATCTCACGTCATTAAAAAAAAAATTCAAATAAATAAATAATTATCAAGTTAAAAATAAGTGAAATTCAACTAAAAAGAGATCGTTATTTCTGGTGACTTTCGATCGAAGAGCTTAACGTTTCCACGGAAAAACGACGGCTAGTTTTATTAGCTCGGGAATTTCTTGAAATATCCTCAAGATGCGTGAGGAGGAGAGACGCGAGGGAGCGTAAGTCGTGATTATGCGGGAGATTATAATGACATTACGTTACTTTCAACGAGCAAAGACGGCCGTCTTTTTCGCGACGGAAAAGCAGACAGAGGAGAAAACTGAAAAGCCTTTAGCATACGTACGCGAGGGTAAGAGAGGCAAGCGACGTGACAGCGAGCCGAAACACAACCGACGCCTTTCGTAATGGTGCATTTAGATAGGAACGAAAGCACGTACAAACATAGAGGCGAAGGACAGAATGTAACTAAAAACGGGACGATAGCACAAAGCTGGGGTGTACTTGGCCAGATAATACGCCTGTGCAAATACCACTTTGCGGCCGGGAGATACGATACGAAATGGGCGAAGAATGGCCATTATTATTATCGCCTCGTAACTCGGGCAGGCTCACTCTGAAATCACGCGCTTAATTCGGTGCCAAAGCCCGTGTACACGTTATACAGCCTTTGTTCTTGATTACCGGCACGCGGGCCAAATCGAACCCTACCACCCCCTCCCCTCTCCCCTCCGCTCCTTCTGATACGGAAAATAGTCGGGCGCTCGAACTCATTCGTACATACAATGCGAGATTAACAACCGAGTAAATTTACATAGGCGATGAGTTTGTTTTACACGTATCGGGGTTACCGGATATCTCGCGATTGAAATCACGCGGCATAAAATAGACGGGGAGGGGGAAGGGGGGGGGGGAAGGATTGAATGAATTCGCGCGCGGGTTCGCAGGACGCGCGAATCGTCATAAAGATATATATGACGCTGTAAAAGTTGGAGCGACCTGTGATACATGCACTATTATCCACCGGAGCATCCTCACGGAACCAAATTCACAATTTCGCGTATAAATCTCGGCGGATGCGCGCCGCGCTGACCGCCCTCTCCGACGTAACCGCTGCGCCAATATTGCGGCGCTGGCACTTTCAGGGCATAGTACACGGGGGAATTCGCATCCTGCACGTGAAGCTGATACGTACGGCTGCTTTAAGCGGCGCATACATCATCGGCGGTTCTTATTCGACACAAATGTCGGGCGAAATGTTCGTAAGCTTCCAAATGGACATTTTTATCGGTCATCGCCCACCACGCGAATGCCAGTGGAATGAATAAACGATAAACCGATCCGTAGATTCTGAGATCTGCGGTCTCGAGATAAATATAAAACGGTAAGTCTTTTACGATCGGGACATGTAGGAGATATTCTCGTGTAAAATAAAAAAGGAAAAAAAAAAAAGATAATAAAAAAATTTATTTAATAATAAAAGTGACAATTCTTAACGCGGGAATAAGCCAACTGTGTAAGTGGTTTTAATATAATTTCCGTAATCGAGCGTGCTCGATGTATGCGTCGAAAGGAGAAGACACGTAATTTTCGGGTGTAATTGAAAGTCTGGAAATTATTCTAAAAAAAAAAGTGGAACACTTCTAACGCGATACTAAAGTTTTAATTACGATCCTGAAAACCGTTTCGCTATTTTAGCCGTAAGCGTATATAAGAGATTAACGAGATCCGTGAGGTGTAATATAACTTGGCTGGCGCGGTAACAACCGACGTAACGTCGGCTACGTGACTTTGCGGACAAACAAATAATTATATCTCTATGAAAAGACGCGCTGTATTCTATTGTCGGGGAACAGTTTCGGTTCCGGCGCGCACGAGTAGCACGCGCGCAAAAACACGGGCGGGTGGGAGAAGGAAGGAACGTAATCAAGGAACAAGAAAGTTTCGCGAGCGGAATCTCGCCTGCGGATATCGCCGGTGGAGCCGAAGAAGTCCGGGAAGAGGAGGAAGGCGGTCGAATTAAAGACAATGATAAGTTACGGTCGCAATTATTGAAGTTACCTCTCCGAAGAGCTTCACGTCGCACATCTCGAACAAAGAGAACGGCGAGAGTTCACGAGGACGTTTTTTTTTTTTTTTTCTTTTTTTTTCACCTCGATTCCGGGGGAGAAAGCGCCTATTGAAAACTCACGAAAACGTATTAATTTGTCAGCGCCCGTGAGTAGACCCGGTAACCGCAAACTCGGCGGTGCGTTAATTGCACCTGAAAAGTAGGGTTTTTACATTCGCTAAGCGAATGCTAATCGCGAGCGCGCGCGCGGAATACCCGGCGTTACCTTCTTGTCGCGTAACGACTGAAGGATGGGGATCTTATCGTCCGCCGTGCACGTGTCGCTAATAAAGAACCTAGTTAATTCCGGATTAAATTTTTCCCGGGCTCAGCCGCACCTTCTTGCCGGCGAAACGCGGTCGGACTTGTCTCGCGTGATTCGATCGCGCGCTTTGTAATTAGTTAGATTAATCATTCAACCGTAAGCACGTCTTATGACCCGGCACGCTAATTTCACGGTATTATCAACACTATTTTATTAACGTTTTAATTTGAGAAGATCTATTTTTAATGAGCGTATGCTCCGTGCCTCTTAATATATTTACCAGTCATCCGGACGTAGCGCGATACGACTCTTGTTGTTCTTTTCCCTGGCTCGGAGTAAAAATCACTTCCGCTCGGCCAAAAACTCGGAAGTAGCGAGCCGGCTAAGCCAACGGAGACTTTATCATGCGGAAGCGTTAATAAACCATCATAAATGTGAATAATTAACCTCGTAGGCGGTTTTGCCGCGGCACGATAATTCCGTGCAACGAGCGGGAATCGCGATTGCGCCCGAGAAAACGGGGGCTAACAAGTTTAACGCGGAGGCGAACTTCTTATCGCTATGCCGTTGCACTTCGTTCTCCGGGGTTAGTTCCGCGCGCGATCATCTTAAGCTACTTAATCGCTCATTAGTCATGCGAGACCTGACAATTTTCCGGCGCACCTTCAAGTAATCGCACGCGTTAATTAGCGCATTTCCTGTGATTATCGCCAAGCTGTCACGGTTGAATTTCGCCGTAATCGCCCGATCACTCGGTGCCATTTAACGCTTTCTTTGCCCGTTTGTCAGCCCCGTGACAAAATCGCAAATTTTTATCTTACACGTATTACAGATTTGATCTAGAATTTATGTTTCATGCAGATGGTACAATAATAGCGAAGGCATATTTTGGAAATTTATTGCCGAATCCCTACAATATCGCGCAGGCTTTTGCTTAATTCGATCTCTGTTAATTAAACATTAGTTAAATCGGGTTTAAATTACATTAATCGATACCGGATACCGATTTAGATGCCAACGTAGGACACAACATGAAGACGTAAGTTGTTAATCCATCGAACAATAACCTGTCGATTCGCCCGATAAATCTATGGACGGCTGGTCGCCGATACGAAACGCGGGTATCTGCACGCGTTTATACCGGACGCGCATTATCGGTTCCGGTTGCGTCCCGTATTTCCCTTGGGCGTTACGTCGGGACTGCGATAATTCAGCTCCCGTTATGCAAGGGTTTCTCCCGAAGAATTATTTCCATAGATACACCGCGCGGTCAATTCTCGATGCTCAAAGTACCGTTCCGTTAAATATTAACTGGTATTTAACCGAAGAGCTCTCGTTTTGCGAGCAACTAAATAATCGAGAACAATCGCAATTCAACTTAAACCGAAAGCTGCTCGATCCCAAGTCATTTTATTTACTTTAAACTTGAATATTTTTAAGCAAAAATTGAACTCTGTAAAACAGAAGATTCCCTACTTAACAAAAAAAAAAAAAAATTAAAAAATAATAACTTTGATATAAAGTATAAAAAATTATGTTTTTTTTTCCAATTTAGTTTTTCAACTTTTGCCTTTTTTAATGTTATTATTTACTCAGTTCATTCGCCGCTTAGATAAGAATTTAACTTTAGCTTTATAATACTGTAGCAATCAAGTTACGTCCTGTTTGATCAGCAGCTTTTTCTATCAAGAACGGATATTAACGGTAAATCTTGGGCGTTTCGGATAAAAGTCAATTGTACTCGTGTGTTCGGCCGAGAGCATATAGCTGCCTGAACGCGAACGGGAGAGAGTCTTCGCTTCATCTCCGGCGACTGAGCGTTGATAAATGCATCTAGAACTTGCACCGAGCAGTGACGGATAAGAGAAAATGTATTATGTAACTGATTTAATTCCAAACTGACGAATTAATAACTAGGAAATCCCTTCGCGTTGTAATAAAATAAGAAACGATTTATCGAGTCAATAACTTTGAGAACAAATAATGCATAAATAAAGTTTTAAATAAATGCTAAAATAATTTTTCTATACTTTACGTATTTATTTATTGCAAATCGTTACGTCGCCATTGCGTAACGTAATATTGATTTAATTTATTTGGAGTAAATATTTTACCAGCGTAACGAAAGAGCACGTTACGTTAAAACTATGTTATATTAGAGACACGACACCGGTACAGCGAAGAATAATTTTAAAAAATAAATAGGACCGACGAAGGAAAAACATTTACTGATAACGACGTAAATAACTGCCCTTTTAATTCCTTTTGCAATAATATATTTATATAAAATTGCAGGCGCAAGTACGATTTGATCAATATGTTGTTCTGATTTACAATTCCTTTGTATTTTGTGCACTGTTTAACAAATAAATGTACGATACCTCGAGAAAAGAAGATGCAATTTACTTTAAAGATAAAAAAGTTGTGGACTTCTTTCAGCTGTTAAATAAGTTTCGGAATTATTTTATTTTATTTTATTGTTTTTTAATGCTCACGTTTCAATAAGAGTAACTTTTTTCTAAAGAGACGAATCTGTAGATATTATTCGTTACAAACGCTTCCGAGATTTCTCGCTGTCTCATAGAAAGTTACAAACGAAGAAATGTTCGAGCTGAAAAGCTTTCCTGCTTATGCACGTAAGACTCTGAGCAACGCAAATGGCTTCGGTAAGCGGAGAAAACGTCGAAGTTGATAAACAGTTTTTAAAATACGCGTACATTTTATCAAATTTCTTATACAATTAATCTCATTGCAAAACTCAGATCAACTTTCCTATTTTTGTAATAAATTTAATAATAAAATATCAAGAAACATTATCGAGATTACTTGCCTATATTTCGTAAATGTAATAACTGAACTGAATAATTTTTTATATGATAAAAAAATATAAAAATGGTTACAACTTTATTAATATTCATATTTAATTACTTGAAATTATTCCTGCCGCAAGTGTCAAAAAACATTTTTTTTTTTCTCTTCGATTTACTCGAGAGCCTTCCATAAAATTCCTGTCAAATTCCCTCCCACCCCCAATATTTTTCTATAAAATTTCTATTATATTAAAAAATAAATCGATAGAAAGCGAGAGATGAAATATGCATTTAATGTTACCACAAAATCAACATCGTCTATTTTAATAGCCGGCTTTACGTGTTCCACTCACGAGCGGAATGCACGCTAAGAGAAATGTTGAGCAAACAAATTTAATCAAGTGCCCGACTGCGTTACCGAGAGGCGCCATATCACCCTCGCCAGAACTGACTCCGACCCACCACCGGAAATGGGTGGAGAGACGAAGTCACCCCCGCTGAATGCTAGCACTCTACCGATTTGCCTGATCGACGTGGATGTAGACAGCTATCCGAAGTTTACTAAGTTCGCCGCGCCGGATCAATGAGCAACGATAACGAAAGATAATAGCTACACCATAGACGAAACTGCAGACGGGCGGAGTCTGCATCGTCAACTTTCGGAGAAGTCTCACCAGAAGAACGAAAATCTTAGTTGCAACATAGTAATTGAATGAAATGCGAAACGGACGACGATTATGAGATGCTCCTAACTTCTCCGAATTGAAAACTTAATTTATTAATTATAATAATTGAGATAAACGAGACACAAAAGCTGTTTAAGGGAATATTCTAAATCGTAAACTATAATATTTATCAATGTAATTCTATTTCATTTTCATTAAATGTTTTTAACTTATTCATAATTATTTGGCAAGTTAATGATTGATTATTAAAAAGATTTTTTTATACGTATAAAAAGTAGAATGGATAAAATATTAAGGTATCCTTGCGTGTTAAAAATACCGAAGGAAATATTATCACATTTAAACGAGCAATTACAAAAGTGGTTTGTAAATTTAATACAATTATTACTACTAAATGAAATAACATCGAAATAAATTGCTCGCCTACATACGAAGCCTACCGTATTGTATTACGGACTTGATAACAAGTTATAAATGTTATTACGGGCACAAATCGTATAAAATTATAGCTGGTGAATTATAAATTCAATGTCAAAAATTTCCAAACTGGCCATGAAAATAAATATCCGATTGCAGACACGTTATCGAGTAAGATCTTACTGATATTCGTAATAATTTCATCACACGATCGATTTACACGACGTATAACGTTAACTTCCAATTTATAAGACTTCGGCGCGAAGCTTTGTCTTTATTCTGGTCTTTAACAAAACTGTGAGAAGCTACTACGTTATTGCTGCGTTCAAAAGGAGTTAACAGACTCGACGATTTGGCCACATCAAAGTTCCACCGCCAAGTGGTATGCCAGGTTAGTATCCGACACAAAGAAGACCCATCCGCCGGGTAAAGAGCGACTTAACGTGCTCTGCTTCTCTGTCGGAGAGATCGATCTCGATGGGAAGTTACACGATCCGTTGAACGTCAGAGATTCCGTTACGAGAAGAAACAACCTCTAAATATGCAGGATTGTCGCGACAATAGTAACGGCAAATAAATCGAAGATAACTACCGCGTTGTAATTTTGTTTTCTTTTTTAACGTAATAAAATTTTATAACGCGAGAGTCAATAGATACAAAATACGAAAGAAAGATGATGACGTACCAAGTTATAATAGAAAGCGATAAAATAATCTCGGAAAAGCTATCCCGTGTTGATTGTTGCTACTGGCAAAAGCACCCCGTCACCAAAATAATATTGAATGACCTATGAAGGCTGGCGCTTGTATTCCGCGACACCCGAGAGGATAATGCAGCTTTGCTGAGTAGAGTATGCGCGATTGTTACAATGCAATTCAAGAGATAGTCGGATACGACCAGGTTAACGTCCGATGCATAACTATGCGCTAAGTACTACATAAACTTTCGGCAAATGTTACCAAAATATTATCACCAATTAATGTAATTCGCTTTGCAATGCTGCATTTAACGAATAGAGAAATTTACGACGTTATCTATAATTGGTACCTCTGAAGAAAGAATTTCATCGAAGGTACCATTTGAAAGTAATTAACTGCACATAATCGGAGATATTTTGTTTTTTCAAAGTAAGTGACGGAGATTGATTTTGTACCAACAGTTTTATTCCGTAGGGAATACTACGAGTTTGACGAAGATAAATTTCAGCGTTTACAAATTTTATTCGCATCTATTTTATATTAATTCTTTTTTTTTTCTATGTAATGTTTAATTTGCTATACCGCTCTAATATATATATATAAAAGATTTTCCAATTGATGTGCAGTGTTAGAGTTACAGAAATGACAATATAAAATAAAAAAAATTGAGTTGTATGAAATACGTTCACGGTAAAATGTATAAGCAGTTAAAAATAATGTAATTTATTGTACGAATACGATCTCAAATAAATTAATCTTTTCTAAAATGTGTAAGATTTTTTTTCTTTAGTAGCTAATTATCCAATTCTATTCCTTCTAATTGTTATTTAAACAACAAAATAATAATTAGCGACATTATAATTTTTATATAAATAAAAAAACAATGCTTGCTTTTGTAAACAATTGTGTGCAAAAAACACAAACGTTGCAGCCTGCCACGTGCTGCCAGGTAGAGTCAGAAAAATGTAATTACTGAGCGAAGAGTACTTTTAGAGATTAACGATCGGATTACTTAAAAATGGATTAGTTAATAAAGCTGATGTGAAAAAAAAAATGCTATCAGTTTGAAAAGCGTTTTACTCGATAATGTTACAAAAAGGACAAAATGGTTTTTAAAAGGTAAGTTAATTACCGGGATCATAAAAACGATGGCGATGTAAAGAATGGTGAATCGACGTTCCATGAATTTATTAAGGGATTAGTTAAGAGAACGTCGAGTGATAAAGTATTCTCGTTCAAGCTGTATTTAAAGATTTAGATACCCCCAAGGTTTCTTGCGAAGTATGTTACAAATTAAAAAGCAACTAATTATCCATCTTTTAATTAGTTCTTTTTTTTAAATATTATTACAAAAGCTATTTTTGTTAATTGCACGAACACAATCTTCAGTATTAATTTTCAATGGAAAGTCAACACTTTAGTTTACGAGAACGCTTCCGTTTTAGTACTTCCTGATATCGCGAGCGTGGTTTCGGCCGCGGTAATTATTCGAATTTAATTAAAACTCGCGTTCGAAGTGAGCTACACTGCGGTGAAGTCATTAATTAAATTTAGGGGGAGGAGGGAATCGCGCGGTGTCTTACGATTGTATATGTACGTAGATATGTACGACAGATACGAAAGAGATCGTTATTGCAAGTTCACGAACTCGGTTATAACTTTCAATGAATTCAGTTTCTTTTAGCGGCGCCGGAATTTTCTTTTCGGGTATGTCTACGTTACTAGTTCATTTCTGCTTTTGCTGTGGGAAGCATTTCCTCAGAGTGCTTCGCACACAATTCAAGTGTATAACGTAATTCTGATATAAAATCCCGCAGTCTTTTATCGTTGACAAAGTGGCGAACAATTAACAAATGCACGGAAGTTTGCTAACCGCCAATCCAAAAACATATAATATTTTCTTTTTCGGCGAGGGAAAGAATAAATTGAAAATAAAACCGCGTAGATCAATTAAATTTTTAACAATACTAGAAAAAATTATGAGCGCGCGCTATTTCTTAAAAGGTCCTAAGTGCAAACTAAGAAAAAAGAAAATCATGCTACTTACCAATCTGCATGAGCTTCAGCGGAGTTGTGGAGTTCTGCCGGTGACTGTAACATAAAAAGAAAAAAATTAATGTACACATGTATATCAATTAATAAAATTAATAAAAAATAAAGTAATGGTTTTTTTAAATAAAGATTTTATTTTAAAAATTAATATCTTACCTAAAAGTTGCTCCGCCGATGCAGGATGCCCGTCCCGGGCCTGCTCCTCCTCTCAGATGGGACGTGTCGAGTCCTCCTTCCGCGCACGAGTCACTCGCGAATACCCCGACCGTGATTTTACAGTTGCGAAGATTATGTATCTCTTTCGCGCGTTTCTATTCGGCACTCGCGTTTATAAAAAACCGTCCGAATAACTATACGAAACTCCCGAGACGACCGACGAACCGACTGCGGTTCGTGTAATTCTTAATGTCGGCGGCGACGACACTCTCGTTGACGACGGCGGATGCTACTGCGTCGATCTGTAACAAAAAGAAATATTAAGATTAATCGTAGTTATCGTGCCTGAAGGGTTTTCGTTAAACGAAGGTGCGAATTACTTTCGGTACGGAGACACGTGCTTGCTGTGCAGTGCGTAGGACGTGTGTGCTTGCGCGACCGCTGGAGAAGGACAAAGCGAGAGTGGGAAGAGTGGGGGAATATACCTAGCGCGCGGCACGTAGGCTCGCGCTCGCTCTCACCACGTACCCCCGCCTCACCCCACCTCCCCCCGCGCCAATGTATTCGTTACTCTCGTTCGATTTAATTGTAATATTTAATTCGTATGTCCAGACAAAGACGGTGCTTCCACCAGGTCGTCCACGATCTCGAAAATCGCAAAGACCGTCTTTGCCTGGACATATTAATTAAATATTACAATTAAATCAAACCTCAAAATCGTCGACGTTGACTCTCGCTTGGCGTAAAGCAAGCCAAGCGAGAGAGAACTACCCAGCGTCGGTTTTAAGCGGTAATAATTAACAGCTAATTTACGCGTCACATAAATTTTTTAAGATAGGATTAAAAAATTAAAATTATAAAAAGGAAAGGAAGCAGATTAATAGCGCATTGAGATATTTTGCCTATAATTCGCAGTTATTAAATTTATTTTTGCATTTAAGAAAGACAATTATTTAATTGTTGCAGGAGCGATTTTCACTGAAGACCAGAAGGACAGCCCGTCGGAGTTGGCATTTAAATATGCCATTTACAAAATCAACAAGGACAAAACTTTATTGGCGAACACGACTCTGGTTTACGATATCCAATATGTGCCTAAAGATGATTCGTTCCGCACGTCTAAGAAAGGTATGAAAATAATTAAAAAAAAAAAAAAGAAAAAAAAACCATCAATTTTTAAACAAGATATTCATAAAAAAAACCTCGACTGGTGCAAAATAAAGCCTGAATTCTTATTTTACAAGTAGCCTAAGTACAGCGGGTGCGAATGCAAACGAAAATATATTTCAGTTTGTGCAATTTACATAACAAAAGCATAAATTAATTTCACCAGCGCGGGTCAAGCTACGAATAGTGACGCGATGCCGAACAAAACCAGCTAATTAATTAATTTAATCTCCATTTTAATGTGATCAAAAGGCCGGCGGTTAGAGCGTGACGTGAATCTCCTGTCAGCGGAGCGCTTTTGACACGCGAGCTTAAAAGTTGGCAGGAAGCCTAGCGAAAGCAATTCAGTTAGCGACTAGGTATAGCGTGAATTACAGCGCGAGGACGTCGCACGCGACATGATGTAGCTTCAGATTTATGTAAAATAACACGAAACCGGATCGACTCGAAGAGCCGAAACCATAACAATGTCTCTCCCGCGATCGCGAGCGCAGCGGATAAATCTCGGGGCGCAACGAGCTCAACCGGTTATGAATTCGCCACGAAGCAATGTCTCTTCGAAATGTGTTTTCTTACAAAATTCTACATCGCGTAGCAGAGATATCCACTTGTTTGGTTTAGCCCGGCGATTCTCGGGTTATGCCTCGCGAGCTTACTATAAAGAATCCGTTCTATGGTCCGAAAGAAATCAATACAATCACGATTTAATAAAAGCTTAGACGCTTCGCTACGACTTAGGAGAATGCACACACGGTTTCAATCGCGAAAATTCATCTTCGTACCGTAAAGAAGATATTCCGGAGGGAAAGTGGGATAACCGGAAAACTGTGTTATTTTTTTTATTACGTAAACTATCACGAAATGCGATACAACGATTAAATTCGAGCGTTAAATCATGCAACTATCCAGGGAGCACATAAAATTTTCTTCTTGAAGCGCAGCGAAGATTCTTAACTCACTGAACAAGCAAGATAAAAAGAGGTTACGACATACTCTTGCTTACTTTGCGAGTTCCGAGTTTATTTATATGTATGAGTACTGCATAAGTTCACTGTAAAAGAACCTTTTGTCTCCTCTTTTTTAACAAAATTTAAATAATAAATACCTATAACAACGTATCTCCAAAATGAATCTCCAAGATAAATGTCGAAAATAATACATTTTTATAACAACTCTTTCTTTCTTTCTTTCCTTTTTCTCATTTTTTTTTTTTTTTTTCAAGGCGCTAAAGCACTAAAGAATATGACTATTTACATCCTTTTAGGTTCTTTCGCGCGGGAAATATTCGGTCGTAAATATGCCTACAGAATTCCATTATGCGTAATGAGAATCTACGTATATTTTTTTTTTCTTCCCTTCCAGACGCTTAGAAATGATATCCACGGTTGGAAAGATTATTCCGCTTTTCTTCCGACCGATCTCGCCGCCGCGTTTCCTCTTCCGCGAACGGGGGTCGGAACTGTGTCGAACCGCGGCAACTTTTCCAACTTTTCTTTTGTAATCTGGCTTCACCCCTGTGATAAATCTCCCGTGTACCGCTCAGAAGGTGTCTGTACACATTTCTGGAATCTCCGCGCAAGTTTAATGTTGCGTATGCGCAAATTCGGTTGACTCTCGCGTTTAATATACCGTGACGCGCGGTTCCCGCCGAAAAGTAATCACGGGCGATGCTTCCACCGTTTGCATTATCTACGTCTAATGTGTCCACGGCCTGGATTTCTTCATGTGAAAATTTTACAAATGGGTTGAAAGCTTCACCTTGCCTTACCGCGTAAGATCGAATATTTATGCATCGCGGGGTGCAAATGGGAGAATTAAAATGCCGTTATTCTCCGACACATCTGGCTAAAGATATATTCTTTTCAAGGGAGAAAACTTTGTTTAACCTTGTTCTCTTCTTTTTTTTTTTTCCATTCAGCGAGATATTAAAATTGAAAATTAGACGTACGTTCTTCTCGCGCAGTCGGATCTTATCGAACGAGAGGGAAAGGAAGCTTTCGTTAAAATATAGAGAACGCGCAGTTTAGAGAACCAACGCGGGTTTCTTCTGTTATTCTTTAGAAAATTGTTACGTAAGATTCTTTATTTTTCCGCGCCGTTATGTCAGGGCTCTCCAGGACGGGAAACGAGGAACAAAGCCTCAATGGGAAATTGGATTCACGATGAAACACTCGAGAAAATCCTCTATGAATTTCTGAGAGCATCTAGTACGGATTATAAAGTATTGTGACATCTTACCGTCGGAAGAATGAATCGTGCACGGATCGATTATCGAGGTAATTGCGGAAGAGCATATTGCTATCATATCATCTGTTGAACGAATAAAGAGGAAAATAAACGATTTTCTTTCCTCCATGAAAGCAGAAGTATCTAAAATCTACCTCGAAAACAATGAAATAAAATTTTCGAGTATTATACTTACTTCAATTAATTTCTTATTTTTAATTAGAATATACTTTCCTTAATTTTATTTTAATAAAATATTAAATAGAAAAAAAAATTGATTCAAGTATTAAAATGTATAAAAAGAAAGTTTAAAAGAATACGAAAAGACAGTGTCTATTAAAATTCAATTTACTTTCATACAATTTTAAGTCGTTAAAGCTGATACGTCATCAAAAACAATTATAACAAAAAAGTTTTGAAGAAAAAGTTTATACTTTCTCCGCTGCATTGAAAGGGTGCTTCTTTTTTTTTTTTTTCTTTTCTTTCTTTTTACGGCACAAAAGTTTTATAGTACGTTCTTGTATTATAACAAAGTTATGCTGGCAATAAAAAAAAAAAAAAGAAAAGAAAGAAAGAAAGGAAAAAAAATGTGCAGTTCTTTATTAATTTCCAGTTACGTCGAAAACGAAATTGTCTTTTATAAAAAAATGTAAGACGACGCGCGAATACCCTCTCAAAATTTATTTCGTAGGTGTAATTTCATTCGAATCGCTGCGAAAAGTGGAAAACAAAGGGAGATAGAAATCGGAAGAGACTTAAACCAGAAAAATTGATTGGATAACTTTAAGGAGCAGCGACCCGGGGACCACCGAGGTGGAACACTTTAATGGGAGGTTTCGTTTACGAGAGCTACGACCAGAAATGGCGTGCAGCTAACCAAATGACGAAGCGATTATTTCGCTGGATTTTATTTTTCAGCGTCTACGGAAAAAGCGCCGTTCGCACATTGCACTCGTAATCCTAATAGACAACTCTCTGCCCTATCTGTCCCCTTTTCTCATTCCTCGTACGACGCTACAATGATTTTTGAAAGAGATTTACAGCTCGTTGTCAGCCGGCTTAATCCACTGATAACTCCGACTGTCACATCTCTATACGAGAAAGTTTTACCGAGTATGTGAGCGGAGCTGTTTATATAACTTTTAACGACGGAACTAACGAGATAGAACGTTTAATGGATCATCCTTCAACCGTGTTAAAATGTTGATCGCAGGAAGTTCGTCGCAATTACGTAGCGTTTGCGTTAATTAAATTTTTATATTCCGAAAAGTCAAATATGTGTTGAGGATATCTAAAATGAGATTAAACTTTTTGCTAGAAAAATATAAAAAAAAAGAAAGAAAAAAATAGACACGAAGGATTCAGTTGGTGTAAATTAAACTTTCAAATCTAATATTAAAATGTTATGTAATAAAGTTTAAAAGTAAATGGCTTTCCGTTCTATTAATTGCGTGAAAAAATTAGCGACAGATTGTAATTAACTCCCGCTCGTTCGTTTTAATTTATTTAAAAACATTTATGTTCGTTGAGTCGAATAAATTAAATAATAAAACGCGTAAATTTGCTCAGTGGAACTTCAAATGAAACTAATTGTTCAAAGTAATTATTGATGATGTAATAAAGTGTCTGTAACAATTACAGGGAAAAGAAAATAATTAAATAAAAAGAATATCTTTAAGACTGTTATAGCTGTATCATCATCTCGATTGTGATAATCCGCGAAATTGTGGGAGCTGATTGTATCGAGTGCATTATATCGAGTTCATAAAAGTCATGAGAAAGCTCCGGCACGGTTCTTTGTGAGGAAATTGCTGCGCTCATTACCGCAAAACGGATAAGCGTTGGTTCGTTAAACGAAGCTGCAATATCGTAACGTGGTGACAATTCTTATTTACTCTCGTTTGACTTAATTAACGAGTAACGCGATAAAAAAGTTTCTACGACAATTAAATGTGCATTCCACAAAATGACATTTATGTGCTTGCGCTTCTTTCTTTTTTTTTTTTGTTCTTTTTTTTCATTACGCAGGCCATTTCGCGAAAGTTTTTACTTTGTTACGCTTTAGCGGACATGATAAAGAAAATTTCGAGTACATTTACTCCGCTAAATTATTCTAATGCCGTTCTAAAATAGCAATCTGTTATGCAATATTATGAGAGAGAACAGTAGCGAAGATGAAAAGAGTACGTCGTCAATTTACCGCAGCTTTCGCTGATACAGGACTTCCAAGTGCGCTTCATCTAGAAATATGAAATTGATATGTCAGAACCAGTCCTCCGTTCTCCAATCTCCGTTTTAGCACGCCCTCATGCCTCCATTGACATTTCTCTCGCTCGTCTTATACTACCATATTGTCATATTTATTTTTAAATGTCCCAATAAAAGGTTTTTGAAACCCATTCCTTGCCAACTGTTAGTAAAAATAGAATTTAAAAAAAAAAAAAAACCGATACGTTCTGGTAATATTAAATTACTGATTTTACTTTAATTGCAGCTTGCAAACAATTATCGAGATCGGTGCAAGGCATCTTCGGACCGTCTGACCCACTTTTAGGAGCGCATATACAAAGTATATGCGAGGCATTGGACGTCCCTCACCTCGAGGCGCGGGTCGATTTCGAGCCCACCTTCAAAGAGTTCAGCATTAACTTGTATCCCGCCCAAGATCATCTCAACAACGCATTCAAGGATCTCATTTCCTTTTTAAACTGGACTAGAGTGGCTATCATCTACGAGGAAGATTACGGTGAGTGGAGAACAATGACGTTACGTTCAAGAGACCCGTCGCGATAATCCTTTGAATCGACACGAGCACGCACAGCTCTCCATCGTATTTCGAACAATATTTAAAAAAAAAAAAATAAAAATACATCCCCGCATAAACGACGACGTTTTGTTTCTTTCAATTTTATTTTCAACGTCGGTATTAAACTTGCATATAATCGCGCGGCGACCTCGGACTGCCCGAGCATGCATAGAGATCAAACATCACGCATTTCTCCGAGGACAGTAACAGGAATGGAGAATGCGATGGACTGTGTATGCGCGAATACAACGCTAACGTGACACGCGAGCAGAAAGATTTCCCGACCGCACGGAACTCATTTTACCAAGCGTCATATAACAGCAACAATGTGGAAGCTACTCTACGGAGATATATATATACATATATATGTGCAAAAAAAGGCGATCTCGTTAGCACCGCCGACGCGTTCATTACGCAGGCTCTGTATTTTATTTTATTTCATTTTATTTTTGGCTTCTCCGCGGCGTCGGTGATGCGTCTCTATGCAAATAGAACGTCGGACTCAGACACCGGAAGTGGAAGTCCCGCCACCGTCCAAAATGTCGGCCTGTCACTCGCACGCGGAAGTAACGCACCCGTTTACATACGACGACGTAAATTCGCGACGACCGTTTTCACGAGATCGCTGCTCTCTGTCGCTCCCGCCAGCTTCCTCCCTTTTTTTTTATTTTTTTTTCCGCCGCCAACTTAATCCCTCGGAGCCTCCCCCCTCGCGCTGTGATTCCTCTTGGCGCCTATTTCCATTCCGCGACGGGCTGGCACCATCCGCACGGCGACTCATCGAAATTCCGACGCGGCGTTGACGTATAATATCTACGCCAAAGTCATCCACTATTTCCATTCTTTCCGGAATCGCATTAGTATATTTTAACTACCCCGTCCGTGCAGAGAAGATATACGAGTCCGTTCGCATCTCCTCCATCCATATCTGTCTATTCGAGAGTATTTGCATTTATTTGCTTCGAGAGAAAAGACCGCGGGGTAATCTCGATAGTACAGTAATAAAAATCAACGTTGAACAAAACATTAATATATATAAAAAATTTTGTTTACGATCCAGACTCGCGAGGAAACAACGGGAGAAGGGTGGAGAAGTGACTATTATATACTTCACGTTTAATATTCAAAGAGCTGACAAGAAATATCGCGAATCTACTTTATACATTTGCGAAGTCCTTTTCTCTATGGTTCTCATGAGAGAAGAAGTGAGGAGTTTCCGACCTTATCTTCCCTAAACTGCCGCTCCTGATTGGGCGATGTAACGTGGCATATAACAGAAGCACGAAGTAGAACGTTGCCGTTAGCGATAAAACGAGAGGAAACGGAAAGAGTGCGCTTTTTGCGCAAGCCCTCCCCGTCCCCCGCAATGTCTATAGCCCGCCATAAATCCACGGCGGGAAGGACGAGACAAGGAGTTTCAAAATTCCGCGTCGTAAAAGCGTACGTCTTCACTACGGCTCGCTGTAGCGAAGAGAAATGTAACATCTCCGCGGCCCGGTATCGACTAAATATTCATCAGCTGAGAAAATCCCCGTGTCTCACGAGTTCGTTGAAACATCAGCATGCAAAAGGTAGCCACTTTCCTAAACGCTGTTAAATGTTAAGCGGCTCGTTTGCCGTTCGTTGAAGCACGATGCCGATTTGCAATTTCAATTCGCGCGGCGGCAACTCGTAAATTTTTCGCACGATAACTGGGATTTAATAAGGTTAATTAGGGAGCCTCGAAACGTAATGAGAATCATCGCTAGAGATTTTGAATACGTCTCTCGGGCGCTTCGCAATTTTGGCAAAGCATCCCCCGCACCCACGCTCGTTGTCATTTAGTTATTCATAGCTGGAGAAACGCCTAGTTTCGCAGTTCGTTAAAACTTTACCGAGTGTGAAAAGTTTCGTTTTTCGGTGTAAAATAATAATGAATAGTTTAACGCGGCCGCGCTAGGGCTCGTGCCAAACGTGCGAGATCCCGAGGCACAAATACACGTATGAATTATCGCGATACGTGGAAAGTGTTGAAGTCACTTTTATAATAATTATAATTTAATCTCGCGTGGTTTTTGTATCATTTATAATCAACGTCGTGAAAACATCTTGTACACGGTTCGGGCGCGTAAACGCATGCACGAAGCTACGCTGTTAGTGAGTCTCGTACGGCTACATAAAACTAAAACGGCCAGCTGGGCCATACGAGTTACATTTTTCGGTAGATTGCAAAAAGAATCGGAAAGTCCACGCGAGACTCACGTGTGTTCCGGCACGATCAGCCGAATCTCTCGCAGATCACGCGTCTATCGGGTGGCAAATCCCAAACACATTTTTTTTGTAAATTCGAATAACGAACCCATTTTAATAATTTTTTAAATTTATTATGAGTTTTCGTTTGTTAACTTATTTTAACAATGATAGAAATAATAGGTTGTTGTTTTCAAACTTATTATATTAACGTTAACGAGAAATGAATGGAATAACGAAACAATAGTAAAAGTATTTGCGAAATGGTTCTTCGCGTAATTTAATATAAAATGGGATTACTAACTTTCCAGAATAAAGAAGCATTTTAATCATTTCTAAAATCGATATTTCTTTTTTTTTTTTATAAGCAATTTTAATAATTACAAAAAAAATTATGTTATTATTTATTACTCAATTATTATTTTTAAACTTGCTAGAACAAGATGTCCGCGAAATAATGCAAAACAATAGAAATAAACTTCCGTAAAACATTCCGCGTGAAATGTTCCGCGCGAAACGTGACAAATGAAATAACCAATTTTCGCGAATGGAGAAGAGCTCTCCATAATCTTCCTCTACTATATCATAATACGACCAACAGCTACGTTTTCGTGAAAATGTAATGCGGGTTATTGGAATATACGATCAGATACAACGTGAAAGTAACAAAGACTCGTATCTGATGAATTGTAAAACAGGATTTGTTTTTCGACACCGACGAACAATGTGGATAAGTTAATTTAATTTACAAGCAGTTTTGTAACTGAGCTGTCAAAAGCGCGATAGCGACCTTCTTCCAATCATTTTCACAGCAGTAACAGAATTCGGAAGGACGTAGCTAAAATAAGAAGACATCGCAACTTTCACAATTTACTTCCATCCGATTGTTCTTCGATTACTTCTTAAAGTTACGCTGCCGATTCGAGATTTCTGTCACGTGCACGGAATTCATTTACATAAGTATATGCAGTTACGTTCGCTACATTCATTCCTTCGCGTCAATTTCTCTGACGTTCAATTTTAATCACGGGTCCATCGATTTATATCTTTGTTCTAATTATAGAATAATTAAAAAGTAAAAGGTGTCATATTTGAATAATATTTTTAATAAAATATTTTGATAATAAACTTACAAAAAAAAAAAAAAAAAGAAAAAAAATTGACTCGTAAAATAAGCAACACATTAAACGCTTTTAATTTCAAGCGCCGAGTCTAGTCCTCGAATTTTACTGAGGGGGATACAAATCTGATAAAGTTGCAAGATTCTCGGTGCAATCCCACTTTTCCGTATTTCTGAAAGAGACTTCTTGAACATTCAGATAGGTGCCGCCAACTTTGAGCTTGCTAATTACTCTTCCGTAATGATCATGACGAATAGAGCGACGCGACGGCTAGAAGGGGATCGATAAACAGCCAAAGGACGGCGAAAGGAAAGCAGAAGGAGATAAATTTTCCGGCGCGTTAACGAGCATAGACTTGTAGGAAAGTTGGCGCAAAATGCAAAAAATAAAAAAAATGATAAACTTGACTTTCGGAACAAATCGAGTAATTACGGTCGTTTCCATACTTCTTCGCTCGTATACAAGATGTTTTTAGACTCGAGAACTTAATTTCAATGACAGTTTCTTTGATCAAGTATTGACGCTGAGCTTTCTGGTGTTGAACCAGAATCTTTTACAATTCTCTGGCATTAATATAACCTGCTTACTATAAGTGATTGAAAGTAAAATAAATTTTACAACGTTCTTTAAACACGGTAGTTGAAGAAGAAAAATGTTACTTTACGGTTTGTAAAGTTTATTAAATTGGATTTACGTAAGTAACTTCTGAACGAAAGAGCGCGGAAATATCGCTGGATAATAAAGGGTTAATGATGGTTGAGATTCTCGTGGAATGTTGAATAAAAGCTCTGCAAGCATTATGCCCAGGAGAAGTGTGAAAGGGAAAGTAGGAAAATAACGCGTAGCGGTCTAGTTTACAAAATTAACTTGGTAGATAGCAGTAGCTATACACAATGTTATATCTAGGAATTTACGACATCATTGCGCGATACAGAAAGAGAGAGAGAGAGAAAAGGCGGGAAGGAATTCAGGAAAAATGTATACTAGTCATGTTCCCTTGTCCTATCATTTAGAAGATAACGTTTATGCGCGAGAGATCTCTTGACCTCATTGATGGCACAGCGCTACGCACAAAGTAAAGGGAACAGAATAAAATTCTTATTTTTGCAAATCCTCGAAATAATACTGCAGAAAAAAAAAAAAAACTTTACACACTGTTAGGTATGATTATTCAAGTCTACCAATTATTTTAAATTATTCACTGAACGAGCGAACTAACGAGCATTCTGATAAATTCATGAAATGTACAATTTTGGTCGAGAATTTTTATAAACTTTAGTTAGAAATATTTAAGATTTTTTTTTCTCTTTCGAAAACTTTATTAAATTCAACAAGCGTTCAAGTTTTATTAAAAAATAAGGGTTGCGAATTTAAGTGAATACGCGCGCAGCCGCGATCATTTCTCGCCCGAGCCAAGTGATAATTAATTATTTAAAATTCATGTAATAAGTACATGGTACAAGTAATGGATGACAATGTCGAAATACCTTGCTGAAACGACATGACTTTGAATGCTTTATAAGGGAATAAATTTGAAAAAAAAAAACTCGGAAAAAAACCAAGCAAGCAATGATGAAGCTCGGCATCGCACCGAGGGCCAATTTGTCGTGAAAAAAAAAAATCTCTCTTGTGCTTTACAGGACTATTCAAACTACAGGATCTCGTGAAATCACCGCCATCAGTGAGAACTGAAATGTACATTCGTCAGGCAGGTCCTACATCCTACAGGCAGGTCTTGCGGGAGGTCAGACACAAAGAGATCTTCAAGTTGATTGTCGACACAGACCCGGCGCACATGCAGCAATTCTTTCGCGCGGTAAGTTCTTAACGATTTGGTATTTGACATCGTTTCACGTGCAATTGAACATCAATATTCTTTGTATACTAAGGAAAAAGAAATTCCTCTAATTGTACTTTTTTTTTTAATTAGTCTTTAATTACTTTAAAACGATGTTGAAAGTACTTATATTTTAAATGCAAACAGCACGCTCGCGTTTTTTCGTTTTTTTTTTAATTTAATTTTCCGCGTGTTAAACTTACTCGATTTTATATTTGCTACATGGCTCTGTCTATTTTCCTATTTTCTTCTAAAATCTAAACATCTACTTATCTCGTAAAGTTTGGACGAACATTTGCAATAAAATATATCGGAAGATATGTTTTCACGGAAACGTTTTATGTCAACAACTATTTAAATATTTTCTCGAACATCCTTGAAATCATTAAAATCGTAAAAATCACCGACGTAGGAAAAGCAGCTTATAGTGATCATGTAAGACGAGACACCGGTCGTATAGTCTAGAAAACATGTTGTTTACGGGATGTAAAACGGAAGCAAAGAGCAGGCAGAGATCTGTACACGCGCAGGACGCATCTCAGCTCGCAAATAACTTTCTAGAATCATGCAAAAGGACTCAGCTCGAAGATTAAAAGGACTTTTGCAATTAGGATTAATGGTGATTACGCGTTTCTTTTTCTTTTTTTTTTTTTTTCCTTTCAAAGCAACGCTTCTTACGTCCTCCTTTCTTTCAAATCAAACTTAAAAATATTGAAAGAATACCAACGCCTAGAAAATTTTGCGTATTTAATATTTTATAATATTAATATTGTATATTGTATAATTTATTTATTTATTTCCACGTGTTGTATTTGAAAAATTATTCTAACTTAAAGGATTATGTTTGTGGGATATTCGCGGTCAGTCGCGGCGCTAAAAGCTTCACAATAACCAACTATTTGTGAACAGATGACGCAAATCGGCGCCTCGTGAAATTATATTACATGAACTGTTAGTGGTAACAGTGAAAATAACTTGTGAAAATCGCGCACTATTTGCGCCCGCGCTCAAAATGATAAAAGCACTTGATGTTTTTCACAATTTACAACACTTTCAGAAACATTGCGGGCACGGCTGGCAAATAGAAAAATTTACATAATCGAGAGGGTGATCAACGTACCGGAAATACACGCCTCGATTGTTCACTACTGAAACTTGCATTATTGACTAGTTTTTGGTTATGTATAATATTGCTAAAAATCAAAGAATTTAATTCATTGTGACTAAGGGGATATATCAAATATCGTGAAAAAATTACAGCCTACCGTAACGAATTTATACAAAGAACACGGTATGATAACGCATAAATTATTCAGCGTTTAATTTACGATTTACCTGAATTGCGTAACATAAATACAAAATAAAATTACGATCGCGTCCGGTGAATTTTGCATAATAGATGTTTCGTAACAAAATTATATGAAAATTCTCGTTAAAATACTGTTGATATAAAAGGTACAAAATATTAAACTTAATTTCACTCTAATAAATTAACTAACCCGTAATTAGTAAAGAGTATAAAATATAATAAACGAGATAAATTTTTATACGTGTATTAAAAATTTCATACGATAAACAGATAGCTGTTATCACAATTGCCGATGAATATAAAGCAGTTCATAAATTAAAATGAATAAAACAATAGTGGAGAAGTAGTCGAGCGCAAAAAAAAAAAAAAAAAAAAAAAAACAGGAAGTGCGAGAGAAAAATCTCGTTCGCGGCTGCGAAGATTAAGACCGTAAACACATTGGAGGTAAGAGAGATTAGATTTCGTTCCTTTTTCACCTTGTCAGCGGGAAGCAATCTTGCTTCAGATGCGGTCGAAGCAAGTCCGTTATTTGCATGTTACGTCCCTTGAGAATTTCCAAGGATAACCCTCGACCGGTCGAGTAATCAAAAAACGTCCGTGCTTTCATGCAACGGTTCCCGTATATCCTTTTAACCTCACACGCTCTCTCGGCTACGTCCTTTTTACGAAGAGGGTTTTTCCAAGATCCGCGCAAGACCTCTTTTATCTGACTCGCTTCCATCTCCGCTCGATCGATCTATACGTATGGCCGTGGCCTTACCGCGGGGGAATGAAAAACGGCGAATTATATCGGACCACAAAGGGTGCAATATCAATATCCTTGGTAGTGGAATAACGATAGACGATATAATATTTGTCTTGCAAATGTTCATACTGCAATATACACGTATGCGGGATAACGTAGAGCCTGTATAAAGCACACGTGTGTGCAACCTATAACACCTAAAGCGGGAACGATTGTAAAACCCATGCTGTCAAAATATTGGCACATCGAATCAATATTCCAAGCAAAATTTAATGCAATAAACTCTTTACTGTAATATCGCGGTAAGATATACGTTCGTTGCTTTAGCGACTGCTGCGACTTAATTAATATACCGTTAATAAAACCAGCCGAATACAATTTTTTCTTTTTCAATTTCTTACAGATACTGCAACTGCAAATGAATGACTACAGATACCACTACATGTTCACAACCTTTGTAAGTACTCTTTATTATTCAGCTTTGATCAATGTACGAAAAAGAAACAAAGGTAGAAGAAAGTGTATGAAAGTTTAATTCAGATTAAGCTTCCGCGTGTAATAAGCGAAGTAAGGATTTTTCTGTTAAAAAATTCTATTAAATTATTTTATCTTTATCCCGCAAATGCTAGCACCGTCTACAAAGCGTCACAAGAATCCCCGCAAATTTCTAATTATAATAATACAATAGAAACAATGTAAAAATGCTAGAACTTGAATCACTACTTTTCCCCTCGATGTAATCTTCATTAATATTCTCTTATTAATATGATTACGACCAGATTTGCATTTCGCTCCGGAGCGCAATTCGATCTATGTTTAAATATTGAATTAATGTATTGTAATGGGTATAATTAATGAGCCTCGCGCGTCTATCAAATGTAACGAGAAGTTCGTTTAATTAACTACGTTAATATGATGAAAATTGTTAATAGCTCATTAATCATAAATGGATCGCAAAGACAAGTGCGAATGTGTGAATTCAATTTTATTCGATATTCGGGCAAGCAATATTCGCGCGGATGTCGTTTAAGAAATGGAAAGAAACGTCTCTGACGAGCCTCCCTCTGACGAGGCTCCTTTACTTTTCAGTGTACCATTCATCATCTTCATAACGCGTGCCTAGCGCTCGGCTCCTACCGCTCCCTGTTATCTCTTTGTACATTTAGCGCAGCTTATTATGCGTATTACCACGGTTCTAGAGCACATACGGCGATAGAAATTAGACCTCCACGAGTAAGCGGGGTGAGGCAAAGTATAATTGGGTTATTTCCCTAACCGTGGTCCATATACCGAAAGTTCATCACTCGTGTGTCACCAGGCGTTTCTATCCTTCTCTCTCTCTCTCTTCTCCGTCCCTTACACCCTTCTTTGATATATCATCATCCTCGCCTTTTGAGCTATACAACTCAAATTCCAATCCGTCGTCCCATTCGGCGGTAATTTCTATCTTAAATGGAGCTAACAGCGCGTATAAACCTTGCGGCTAACGTAGCCGAAGTTATGACGTGCAAACGCAACCCTACAGACCGCATCCAGAGGGATAGGATGAGGAAACTATACGCGTTCTTGCTTGATACATTTGCACTCGTGCATACATACGCGTGCTTTCCGTGCATGCATACATGCGTGGCACGTTCGCCGCAAATGACCCCCGAACTTTGCAGTTCGATAACGAGAGGAGTGTGCCCGTACATGTAAAAACCGAATTGCTTTCCGATAGGCAAATTCTTTTCGACAAACACGCTCGTCGTTGATACAATTTCTCGAATGTCATCGAACGTAACAGATTTCCATCAATTAGCTTACTATTGCAGGAATAGATAATACGTAGGACGGATGGATACGCGGCGAGTGCGCGGGTATCGTTTCGCCGTTAATACCACTGTAACATTCCGGCATTTAGATACTTTGAGCCGAGATCAATGTATATTAGCAGCTAGATAATTATGGCGCAGAAGCTCATATCGCGAACGCGTTTATCATTGATCAAATATCGATTGTACTATATTCCATTAAGCAATACAACATAGCTGTATATGCATTTGTGAAAAGGTACATACGCGTATGTACGTATACCTATGTATCTACCTACGGAACAATATGGCATGGCATCCAGAAACAGTCAAGTTATTTGCCGAGTTCATCTTGTAATCGATTATTGATTAGAGATTGCTCCAGACCAATAGAAATCTAACTAGTCTACAATGGGGATAATAATAATATATAGTTCCCTCGTATAATATTGTTATCGTACAATTAATTACTCTCGGAATCTTACTCGCGATAGTATTTCAATAGAAGTTTTGTGATTAATCTGGAACGGAATAATTGCGCGCCAGAGTGCAAACGCGAACGAATTAAAACGGATTCGTTACAATTATAGGCACTTTTCTTCCGACAGTAAACGCTCGCGAGAATACCGCGCTTCGATGGAATATATCGGGCTAAAAGATGAAGAAAAGGTGTGAGGGGAAATAAATGGTAACGAAAAGGATAGAAGAAGCCGCTTAAGAACGGAAATGGAATTTTATCTGCCGCGATCAACTTTGTTACAGCTGCACGGTTATCGGCGAAATAGTCTTGTGGAAAAGTCGCGTTATTTACTTTAATGATCTGCATCGCGAATAATGCATCGCCGTAAAATTATTAATCATATTCCCTCCCCAAGAGAGCCTTTCCAGCCAAGACTCTGGCCGAGATTGGTTACGTTGTAACGATTGCAATTACGACGATGACGGAAATCGTTGGAACTGCCTCATTTTTTTTTTTTTTTTTTTATTTTAGTCAGCTTATTCCTGTAATTACGCCGCAAGCTGCGAAAACTCTTACCCTAGTTACATTTTAAAAAATATTCTCTGAGACGCTCAAAATCTTTATCATTTCAAATTTAAACTGAATAAATCGATAATTTAATTTGACAGCAAAAACTAAGTCCTCGTTCTCGATAAAACAGAACATTTTATTTCAATAAATTTTTTTTGTAGAATATTTTTAACATAGCTTTTAATATTTAAGATCTAAATTTGTCTATCGATTCTATTTTTTGATATCTAAATAATAGAAATAATTAGTATTTAAATTAAATGTCCTATCGACGTTCTTAATTTTGTTTGGTTTTATTCGTATTGAAAACTTATTTTTAAAAATCAGCTAAAATTTAAAATTGCATACTTTAATTAGTTGAGAATGTAAAAGGTTTTTTTTTGGTATTTGTTTTTGCAGGATATAGAGACATTTGATCTGGAAGATTTCAAATATAATAGCGTGAATATGACAGCCTTCCGCTTGGTGGATCTCGAAGAACCTAAGGTTGCCGAAGTACTCAAGCAGATGGAACGTTTCCAACCGGCGATTGGACATGCCATTCTGAACAAAACTGGAGTTATTCAGGTTGGTGAAAATATCAAATTTAATTTACCAAAGAATTGCTTTTTAAAATGCTTATTTATCTTCATCGATGTACGTTGTAAAATTTATCACAAGTTTTAAAAATTTACTTCGAGTTTTATACAAATTATTTTGGATACCGAATTAAGATCTTCCACATCTGATTACGTTCCTATTACAATTGGCAAGCACGCGTCTCAAGTTGAAAAATTAATTACAAAACCGGTATCTAAATCATAGTACAATTTAGTTTCGAACAAATACAGATTAAAAGCAGGGGCGATTAAAAAGTCGAATGGACCAAACTCTGGTCAGCGGAGTCTGTCTAGTTTAAGCTTTGTCAGCCCTTCAGTAATTAAGTGAGTTTCGCCTCCGGCTAGTGCCGCAATGTCATTAATTCGAATCAATTGACCGTGCTAAGTATAGTTTTCCCTCAAGGACTTTGAAGATACTCGAGTCATTTGCTGAAATAGCCAAGTTCACTTCCTAGAATTTCTTCCCTGCATATACGTATATCGATGTAAAAAAAAAAAAAAAAGACCGATATATTTAAATTCATTCCTTCGTTAGTTCGGTCCCAGCGTTATCTCGAAATTTTATCAAAATTTTAACTCGATAGAATATTCAACAACGAAAGAAAAATATAATTTTACCAATCGTTAAATCGAAGACGTTTCGACCTAAATTTCAAGAAACGTGCACTCGACTTGAAAATTAGCGTTCCCTAACGCGACACGTTTGTATATCTGCGAAACTTTTATCCATGTTTAATTCTTTCCAAATTGAAATTAAATTCCTCGCGCGAGGACACGCAAAGCACGAATTCCCGTCAAAAGGAAACGTATGTTTCAGGCAGAACCAGCTTTGGTGTACGATAGCGTGCAGGTTTTCGCGCACGGTTTGGCAGCTCTGGACCGTAGTCACGATTTAAGACCAGCAAATCTGTCCTGCGAGAAAGAGGAACCGTGGGACGACGGTTTATCACTCTACAACTATATTAATGCCGTACGTACGTTCTGTGAATTTTCAAGCGAACCGTTAGACGAAAACGAGATAACTATCAAAATAGCAATAGCGTCCACGTTGAAAATGCGGCGTATCTTTTATCACAGTCACGCGGAGTTATAATTTTGAGACGGTGGAAGCTGTTAAAAAAAAAGGAAAAAAAAAAAAAGAGAAAAAAAAAACTTTACGTCACGTATACCGCGTCTTAACGACCGAGAGCCGTTCTTCAGCTGCAGAGATTGGTAGTCGTCCGGTGATAAGCCGCGAACGTATAGAAGGCAACGGAAGGAAAGCAACGTTGACACATGAATAATTGAACAACGTATTTAGCAAATAGCTACATCCCGGAAACCTCACCTCGGGGCTTTCTCCTCCTTTAGCCACCACGGTCGCGCTTTCCATGCACAGCGACCATCCCGAATGCACGACCGCGTCATACGAGAGACACGTACGTAAACTCGCGCGTACGTGCCATCCATGACTTAGAGTTCGCATGTGGAGGACTAAGTTTTATTACTCGAGTGTAACCAGCACGGGACTTCCCTATTACATGCGACAATGATGAATTAAATGGAGCACAAACTTTCAGATCTACATATTCTTATTAGACAAAAGCCAAAGTGCTTATATTGTTTTCTAAACCTTTATACGTAAACAATTAATCTGGATTAGTATCTTTGGTTAGTATTAAAAATTTGTCTCGATATTTTAACAATTCTGTGATTCATAAAACGAATTGGGGAATTATTAAAAAAAAAAATAATAATAAAAAAAAAGAAGTCTTTTATCACCTAGTCTGGCAGCTGGCGTGAGAATTTTTAGCAGTCATTCTACGACCAGAATTTTTTTTTCCCCCTTTTTTTTTTGTTCGAGCTGTCAGTAGTGGTATTACGGATCGTACGCCAATCGATAAATCTCTACCGCGATATCTCGTCAACGTCCAACATCAACGAGCCGGTTCACAAAATCAAAAATACGCCGAGCTCGCGAAACAAATGGTAAGCGCGCCGGAAGTAACCGGCACGACGGTGCCGCATGTATTTTCGGTACTCGACGTTGCTCTCGGTCGACGAATACGCACGTTAATTACACTATGCATGCGCCGATGCATCACGCGTGTAACACTATTACACGCGCGTACACTTTGCACAACAGAATACGCAGATCAGGATATTTTGCGGAAGCACAGTCGCGGTGAACGAATATAGCTTTAAAAAAAGAAAGATGGTAAAAAAATTCAATAGAATTGTTTATGAAAAATTAATGCGGGATATCCGGATTCTGTTCATTGTTAAATATACTTTTTATTACGTATAATGGAAGTTTGGTACAGTTAACTTTTTATTTTTGTAAAAATATACATGGTATAACCATGCTTTAGTTTCAAATGACAAGCGAAAGTTGCAGCGTAAAGTTTTTTAAGATTTTATTATGTTCTACACGTGTGATCGGTTGACTTCAAGTACCTGCGCTACAATTTTTAATCTCGTTGGGCGAGACACGAGGTATGATTCCGCAAGATACTCTTTCTTTATTCTTTTTTTTTTTTTTCTTTTCTGTTATTTGCACAGCGTTCCGCTCAAGTTATAATAACGTCATCAACTAATAAAGAAATATTCGTGGTTCCAAATAGAAGAAAGAGAAAAAGGAAGAAAACTTTGCCGTGGAAATTATGGAAGTTCCCGATAAGTTTTGCTTGCTCTATTCCTTTCACGTAACATCCACTCATTCGTAAATATCAACGCTCTTCTCGTCTCGCGGTACTTTTCGAAACGTCACTGCACCGTTATCGACGTTCCTTTCATGTTAAATCCGAAATAAATAGCGTGTCGCGAAGAGATAGTATGCCGCGCGGCGGGTGCACTATCGCGGTTGTGCTCCGCGAATGCATTTAAATCCTGCACGACGGGAAACTGGCAGCATCCGACGTGACCATATCCTATTAACGGGAATAATCGTGCCCACTGTTTCTATCGTTCCGCGAATAACTATAATAAATAAATGAACAACCCTGAATTTATTAATTAACGCTCATATATGTAACACATATACTTTAACTCGTTTTAAAAGACTTAGTAACGCGAATATTACTTTGAATATTTTTTGAAATATTATCTTGTACGTATTAGATACGAAATTGTAACCAATGGATATTTTTCACGATATTTTTCGACTAGCTAGACTTGTTCGAGCAATTAAACCGAAGAACAAAATGTAATTTATTGAATCAATATATATACTTGTCAATTGTATTTAAAAAAACAAAAAGCGGTTTTTTTTACAACGTTAATAAAATCGCGAATAAAAAAAAAATAATATATAATATCACAGATGTTTATATTCATGTAAAAATTCCATGTTAACTATTTTTCTTTAAATTTTGATTGTAATTTAAACTTCTTTGTACTTGTAAGTATTGTATAGAGAAAAGCAAATGTTATCTTTTCGTTACGGAGGAAAAGTAGTTCTCTATTCGCACTCGTTTTCTTGTGATCGCATCTACACACATGGCGACGCTACTAGTAGAGAGAGAACACGTGTACGTACGTATATAAATTTTCAACTAAAAAAAACTTTACCAGTAAACGTTAATGTATTGGGAAACAAAAATTTATATATAAAAAATTTAAAAAAAAAAAGAAAGAGTATTGAACGTTACGTAAGTAAAATTTATCTAAAGATCGTATACATATATGGACCTCTATTAGAGAAAAGTCAATTTTTGGGCTGCAGTTTTAGTTGTCTACTTTTGAATGTATATGTTCACGGCAGCAATTAGTGCGGAATTGCGCTAACCTTTATGAATGTGTCGAAAATTAGAGAAAACTGAAAAGAAGGCCGACTAAAGAGCGCGACAATTGACTGACTTACGCAACCGAACGAATCAGACGATAATTCGCGCAAGTTAGAAAAAATCGAGCCCGTCGAAAATAAATCCGGATTGAATTTTGTGCTCCTAAAACCATCGGTAAGTAATTTTTTAATACGATTCGAACATCGGACTCCGAACTTACAATATTATATGTATTAAAAAATAATCCATTAGCAGTCAAATAAAAAATTAATATTTAAAACATTTTATTCATGTACGAGATAAATGATTATAATTAATATTCCATTTTCTGAAGCATATTTTTCGGATGTAATATTGTAATATTGTTTGATACATGATGTATGCAATTTTATTGCGCACATGCGGTTCATTGGATTGATTTTATCACGTATGGTATTGTATAGCATGCGCCTCTCTATCGAAGATAATGGCTTCGCTTTTATTTTATAGATAATTCAAACATTTGTTGTTGATAATACAGACATATATGCATTTACCGAGGCTGTTTCCGAACACTCCCTTGCTGACGTTATTGGCTGATGTATAAATAAATATATTAAAAAAATGCATCCTTAAACATTAAAAAAAAAAAAAAATAATTTAAGCTGATTAACCTTCTTGAAATATCAATTTAAAAAAATACAATTATAATGAAACCAAAACTGCTCGTTACAAAAATTTTAAGCGACACGCATTAACTCGAAACGCGAGATGCAAAAATAGACGAGAGGGAAAAAAAAGGAAATCTTCCTGTAAAATTTGCAACTAGTTTTTTCAGGTTATTTTCTGAATACTAAAGATCAGCGGTTTATAAAACATGCAAAGCAATCTGCTTCTTGTGAAAAGGTACGATGCCTTAACCTGGAAACCTACGAAACCGTAGGCGGATATTCTAAAACGAAAGGTGACACGAATGATGTTTTACAGCACACACGGCGCTCGATCATAAAGAATTCATTTACTATTTCAGAAAATAAATCCAACCGATTTGAACTGAATTTTCTTAATGTAGATAAAGTATTATTTTTTTTTTGTACGCAATAAACTCACCTTCATTTCGCACAGCTATCGCTTCTGATTAAATTCCAATTACAAGTGAAATAATACACGAGACGCATTTAAAAAGTGTATACTGATAAATGGCGAAGTACTTGTATTTATTGCGATGCGAGAGTCGTGCGAAAACAGTGAACTCGGAAGGGATATTTACGTTCAATACGAAGTTTAACTCAGCCCCCGATAAAAACGAAAGGACGGAGGGATAAAGGGAGGGAAGTATGCGGAAGTTCAAGGGAGCGTTGCATTCGGAATTAACGGTTGTTTCCACAAAGATTCGTAACATTATTTGTTAAGCCGGAACTTTTCTAGACACGAGTCGGGAATTGATATATGCCAGTTGTTTATAAGTTTGCAAACGTTCCACTTTTCTTATTCCTTCGTACGTGAAGTGCAATTCAACGTTTTACGTTATTATTAGTTAGATTGCTAATAGTAATTAATAAAGCTTACGTAGGGGTAAGAAGATTTAATTCCGTATTTTTATATCGAACTAATAAAACTGATTGATCGTAAGTGAACGTAAAAGAGTTGTAAAATTGGCTGTATAAAATTTGGGTAAGCTACTTTGGTAAACACTTCAACTTCCTCACCAATATTTCTTTGTACGTGATCAAAGATGAGTTCTCGGGTTATTTTCCACGTTATTGCTCGAAAATACGGTGCGAAGTTCGTTTTCATGCAGTCAGCAGATTCGCTTCTTGCAGACCTCTCAATGTCTCTTGTACAAACTCTTTGCCGAGAAATTAAGCCATTAAAAATTACTTCACTAGTGCGTTTATTATCTAACAATTTTATCAAGTTATATATATATTTTTTAAATATAATTCAAATTTATAAAATATATTATTTTTAATAGACAATAATATTTAAATTATTCTAAATTAATTACGCGCACACGAGACATTCGACTATTTTAATTTACGAGAAGTTAAAATTAAAATAGGCAAGGTTGAACAGGTAACGAAAGGCAGAGAAAGGTCCGCAAAATTCATTCACTTATGCTGGTAAATATTTTTTACCCGTGAAACTTTTAGCTTTATATTTCACGGCAAGAGAAAGAATAGAGAACAAAGTAATGTAGGATGGAGGGCGCTTTTGAACAGGCTAAAAAGTGTCCACTTATCGTTGACGGCAAGACAACTGAGCTCGAATCTCGGGAGGATGCAAAGTAGATTTGCATAACTACACCCAACCGTGATTTATGACGACAGTCCGGACATCTAGCCGGAAGAACGAAAGTTTCTCGCACGGGCGCTTGGATATCACTGACGGGGGGGAGGGAGAAAGGGGGAGAGAGGCTTTACGCCTATTTCGCGAAACGATATCAAAAGCTGGAGGAAGGCCGCGCGCGACATTGCACATCCTACAGGTCGATCCACAAGTTTCGCGATGGGAAGTTATGTTCACCGAGTTAGGATATAACGCTCAAGTTTTCCATAAGACAGCATGCCCTCGCCAAAACACGAACCGGGAATTATCCGGAGCTCATCGTTCTCGAAGAGATTCTCTCTCTAATTCGGTTACTCGTGGAGTTCAGGGATGTTCCAAGACAAATGAGCGAAGAGAATGCAAGGTCGTGCTAAGTGGATTCGGGTGAATTTCGATATTATCTTAACGCGACTAAGATACACGCATGTCATTTCTGCTTCATTGATCAACGAGTGTACAATGTACAAAGAAATATAATGCTAGATGAGCGTTGTTGCGCTATCGCGTATTGAACGATTTATTTTCATACTGTACGACAAAATTTTCTACGACACTTTCAAGGGTTTTAACAAGATAAAAATACCAATCTCGTATATTTCACATTTTTATCTCAATTACTTTAACAGTCTGCCGAAAACGCTCTCTTTTTAAGACAGACATTAGAGTGCTTTCCTTTTAAAATAACGCGACGAAGGTCGGTCGATAGCAGCCGCTTTTTTTTTTTTTCCTTCTTTTCTTTTCCCGTGGCTAATAATCAAGTGACGTTAGAAAGAACGGAAATTAGCAATTCAACTGTAATTTCGTGAGATTTTTGCGCGTTTCGCCGAGACAGAGTTCGCGTACTTCTTTCTGTCTTGTCGAGTACATTTACACCGTCGGCAAAATGGGTACTTATCCAAGTTACAAGGCGGCGGTGGCAAAACTGCGACGAGGAAAAGGGGAGGCAAAGTAGGTAGATAGCCCGAGAGTTTTCGCGAGCGAAGGGGAAGAAAAGGCTGAATCAAAGGCGGGATGAGAAAGAAGGAACTTGTTGTGACTTCCATAAAAATCCGGAAGCGGTTTTCGAAGAGTCCTAAGAAAAATTTGTCCGCGAACTTTACACGATATTCCGTTGCGCTTGAAAGCCCTTCCCTTCCTACTTTTTTTCTCAAGGCACTGTCCACTTCGATCAAATCTATCTCCGTTCTGTCGCACAGCAACAAATTAATTTTCATGCCGTTGGTCGAAACAATTAATGTTTAAATATGCACGATCTTCGCGAGCGGAAAGTATCGACGTTTATTTCCTCACATAAATGTGGCTTTAAAGATTTCGTAACGCGTACGCGAAAAAATATTACCTCTTTGTCATTAAAAAAAATGGGTAAATAATTATCTTTCCGATATTTCATGTGAAAAGTTTTTAACTCGTAATGCAGTTTATGTAGTTGATTATTTACATTAATCTATTTTTTATCATCTCCTCTATAAATAACTCGGATTTTATTTTTTTTTTTTTTAATTTTTTTTTCTTTTTCGCATGCGGCAGTGATTTATATTGCCGTACAACGAGATGTCTTCCTGCGACTTTTATTTTTAAACCCATGTTTCATATGAGACTCGTAAAACGAACGGAATATTTTATAGTTGAAATAGAAACTTAAAACAGACACGCGGGACGTTATGATTATTAAATATATTCCTTTTGTTCAGCGTATATACGAAATGTGTCGCCAATAGTATAGGCCACAGCTGCGACTGAGATTTATAGCATGCAAATATAACTTATGGGTTGCGCTACCATCCAAATTTGTTATGCTACAATTGAAACGCGACTGTGATTGAAATAGGGCTTTGCAAGCTCGTTTTATATATGTACTATTGAATGCACTCAAACCCACGTGTATCGATAACCTGGATAAACTTGATAACTTAATAAATTAAGCAACTATTCAGATATCGTGAAAGGGCCATTCAAAGCAACCACTTACGGCGTTCAATTTAATCGAAATCAATCGAATTGAATCTCTTGCTCATTACGTTGTACAGCTCATTAATGTAAGTAAATAACTCGTTTTAATGTAAATATAAAATTTGCCTATATTTAATTTATGTCAACCAGTTACACAAATATCATGAAAACACCGAAAGAAATTGCTCGAGAAAACATTTATTTAGCTAATCTGATTTTGCAGCTAGTGATTAGATCGCGCAGATTAAATATATTTCTTAACTAATGACTGGCTTGGTACTTGCCATAAATTATAAGAAAGTATTTATTAATTAGTGACTAGGTATCTTCAAAAATTAAGTTGTCATTTAAAAAAGAAAAAACAAAATCTGCCTAGTATCGGTCGTCTAGTCACTGTTCATCGCGGACCATGTATCTAAACGTTTTACTTGTTTACTATTGTGTGCTGACTTTACGCAACGCTCGCTCGACTGCCGAATTCGTCGAGCAAACCGGTTCTCGCCGCTCGCCGTCCGCGCGTCCTCCACCCTGCGAACTTGGAGCACGAGGACTGCCGGCCAGATGTCAACACACGCACGTACACTCACACTACCGCGGCGTCGGCGGGCCCGGCGACAAACAGTCTGGGCAGCCGAGCGCGCGTTAAATAGGTCAAGACGCGTAGTAAATATAGTACGCGGCGAAAAACGTTTAGATATTTAGCTTTATTAGCTCGTTATTTACCTAGTAATAATTATTTAGTACAGTTTCGCTAGACAGCCACGAGATGAACCACGAATTGACTAATTATTACGTAACGGTGGGAATCGATTTCCACTCGAATGTTTGCAAAAAAAAAAAAAAATATATATACGTATATGTATATCAAAGCCAGTCATATTATTCAAAGCAGATATTAAAAAGACAACGAAAAATGATACATTTAATAAAATACTGTATGTTATTGAGAATTATTGAAAATTTTGCCAGTAGAATAATACAAAGAACTTGAGAAATAAAAAAATCTAAAACTTTTATCTAAAATTTATTTTACTTTAATGGGGATAAGAGCGGTAGAGTTTAAAAAAGAGCACACTCTGGATGAATATTCCATCAACCTCGTTCACGGGCATAAACTAAAAAGAAAGAGATGTAAATCAAATAAACTACGCGCAAACCGCCAGTAGACCGCAAACGGTAATTAATGCGAAAAATTTCGGCCGGCTGTATGCATCCGGAAATGTGGGCCGTCGGCAATGAATCGTGTATACGTGTGTGGCGTGTGTATGCGAGGATACTGGACACGGAGGAAAAATAAATTTAACGAAAATCAGACGTACGTATGATTTAACGAACGTGAATTCCGAGGTCAACGCTATTAAACAATTACAAATAACTAGTTGCATGTAAAACTTTTATTACTTTTCGATTATCGCGGTTTATCTACCAATAAGAGAGCGCGAGTGACAATATCCAGTTACAAAGTATTAGATACGACTTGGAGATATCGTTATCTCACCGTGAGGGACCACTATTTACATAAAAAAGCAATTTTTCTGACGTCCCACCTGTATTTAAATAGCGAGATATACAGCTTCGAAGAATTATACGGTAGTACCACGTACCTACATTTTCATGAAAATAAAAAGTTAACTGTTTGTAAAATCGAGAAACTAGCGAGAAAACCGATCAACGTCGCGAAAAAGCGACAACAATTAACAGCTGATTCACCCGTCACACTAATTCTTTTTTTATTGAGAAGAAGAAGAAGAAGAAAAGATACTAAGAATATTTTACATAATATGTAAAATAAAAAATGTTTTAATTTATTTATTCAATTTGGATTTATTGTTAGACTTATGCGAGTGTTTCTGTTGCAGGCAGGCTTACATGGATTAACCGGGCATATTGAATTCAACGAAGGAAAGAGAAATAATTTTAAGCTGGATCTCTTAAAACTAAAAAAAGAAGAGCTCGTTAAAGTCGGCGAATGGAAATCCGGGTCCGGAATTAATGTTACAGACCTAGACGCCTTTTACGAGACCACGATGACCAACATTACGCTCGTAGTAATGACGAGAGAGGTAATGATACCTTATATCCAATTTATATGTGTTCGTAACCGGCACAGCGTTACAATTAATTATTAAACTGCACACGAGTAAAATCATATGATAATACGTACATGAAAGGTGCTCTGCATAGGATCGAATAAATTTATTATTATATCGCGCGGAGATAAAGTCTTTACTTAAAAAAATTTAAACTTTATAAATTTATGTAAGAAGTAATATCTGACGAAATGCGAGCAGCATAAATGTTGGAAATTTTAAAATAATCGATATTATTTTACGATCTTTGAAAAAATAAAAAATTTTTTTTTAAGTGGCTCGCAGGATTTTTAAGAAAAGTAACAAAATAAACAGTAAAATAGCGTGCGGTGTCGAGGAAAATCTTAGTCGGCTGAAGGAACGTTTTATCTCGGTGTTATTTTATATTCTCAGAAAAATGAAAAATTCATGACGGCAAAAGAAAAATGTTTGAAGGACAAGCGATCAAAGTGTTATATGTATATTCGTGTTCAATGGCTGCTTTTTCCCACCCTTTTCCTTTGATACAGCTATCTCACGTGAAAATAAGAACTTTTAAGGATTTGCTTCTGCCCTATCCCTGTCGATAAGCGCAATTCTACGATCTATCAGTAGGATCCAATTTTCTACAGGAAAGACCCTACGTCATGGTAAAAGAAGACAAGAATTTGACTGGTAACGCGAGATTCGAAGGCTTCTGCATCGATTTGCTCAAGTGGATCGCAGGCCAAGTCGGTTTCCAATATGCAATCAAATTGGTGCCCGATCATATGTACGGGGTGTATGATCCCGAGACAAAAGAATGGAATGGAATCGTGCGCGAGCTCATGGACAAGGTAAGGCATAAATGTATAAAATTAATTTTCTCACGCGGCGTTAATTATTAATTATATAAAATTACTTTTGCTACTGTGGTATAATAAGTGCATAGGAGTAAGCGTGTTAGTTTCTCCAATTCCTTTTCGGCACGAAATCAAAAAAGACGCCGGTGCGATCATAGTTTTGTTAAGTCGCTGCTTTTAGCGAAAGCTTTTCCGTCGAGCTTTCGTTTGACCGACAGCTTTTTAAGCGAGAGCCAGCGGGCTCAATTTTTTTTTACGTCTATTTCTTCTATATGATTTTCCCACCCGAAAAATTACAAAATACAAATACAATATATGCAAATAATACAAAATAAGAAAAAAATAAAAAAACTTGGGACTCACCGGTCGATGCGCAGCAGCGGAGTTGTAGTTTCAGCAATGATAATCCTGTAACATACAACAATAAAATTTAATTGTAGAGACGTTTGCAAAATTGTTTACTATTAAAAAAAATTTTTAGCGCGTCTTTTAATTGTTATTAAATCAACTGGACAATTTCGATGAATAATTTGAAATAAAAAAGAAAAAAGATTCTTACCCATGAGTTGCTCCGCTGAGGCAGGATGCCTTTCCGAGGCCACCATCTTCCTCTCAGGTTGTTGGTTGTTAGATCGTTATCTGAAACAAACAAAAGTTTTTAATGAGTATTAATTTTTTTTTAATAACATAAACGACAATGTATTAATAATGTTATCGAAATTACGGAAGCGTGGTATATTAGAAAAAATATCGAGATAGGAGAACAGATGTATACGACCCAAGAGGCCGATTTTATATGCAAAGCAAAGTAAATTTCCGCAGGCGTGTCGCAATAAATCCATCTCGCGAGGAATTTCATTACGCCTCTAGTTGGATACAAGAATCACTTGGATTAACCATTTTCTCACGACCAAAAGACGATATTTGATATTTCGATTCATAGATCAGCTCGCAGATGTTGCCCGATGTCATTTAAATTGTAAAATTGCCGCGGTTATTAAAATGAAAGTTTGATTTATGCGCTTTCGAACGTCTTTCAAATTTAATCTACGCTGTCGATCCATTATTGTCTGCATGATTAAGTAGGCGGAAACGTAGTGTTCGCATAATTTCCATAATGTACAATTCATCTTAATGTCGGCGTTGTAAAATAATATTTCTCACTCGCCGAGATATAATGCGCGACGGCGGCGATATAAAACGGAGTATATTTTATTGTATTCACTTGATGTGAAAATTTATACCGCCTGAATTATTTATATCTGTTGGCGAGAAAGATACGATTAGATAATGTTTTATCGACGACTGCCCTTTATGGGAGATTAAATCCTATTGTTTCACGTAACGTCACAATCATTTCGGTTTTTATGCGACCATGGCTTTATTAAGGAAATAAAATCTTTTTTAATTCCCTTGAATACGGTAATTCTTTCAGAGAGCGGATCTAGCGGTTGCTTCCATGACGATTAATTATGCCAGAGAAAGTGTAATAGACTTCACTAAGCCGTTTATGAATCTCGGAATTGGAATTTTGTTTAAGGTGAGTTAATATCGTGCATCAGCTGTCAATTTCGTACAACTATACGTGGATGTGACATAATTATCCTCTATTAGCCCCCTTTTATCAAAGTACATGTGTTGTATGTCTCTAATGTTTAATTCTTCATTATTATTTCAGTTTATGCATTACATTAACATAAATTAACAAAAGTGATTTTCATACGAGCATGTCATTATAACCTATTGAATAATTTGGGACGTGAATAGACGCTTTAATTATTCTACGGGAATATCACTTGGGCGCGAAATGCGTTTGCACAATCTAGTCATTGTCATTTTAATTCGATTATTAATCCACGAGAAGGGAATTAATTTGCCAATAAGTCAGCGCCTCTCGTGATCTTCTCTCTTTCCTCGACGAATGCCCGCGAAGAAAGAAATGTCTTTTAAACGTCAAGGATCACCGTGAAACGCTGGCTCGTTCCGGCCCCCCTTCCCCTCGCAACGTCGCGGCGGTTGCGTGTTCGCGCCCGCGTCGCGTCGTGTCGCGCCACGAAACGGGATCCGTTTTAATTAAAATCGTAGCGTGACGTAATTTAGGTGCCGTCCAGTCAGCCAACACGGCTTTTCTCCTTCATGAATCCACTGGCGGTCGAGATCTGGCTGTACGTGCTCGCCGCCTACATGCTCGTGAGCTTCACCCTCTTCGTGATGGCGCGCTTCAGCCCGTACGAGTGGAACAATCCGCATCCGTGTCTGGCTGAGAGCGACGTGGTCGAGAACCAGTTTACCGTCAGCAACAGTTTCTGGTTCATCACCGGCACCTTCCTCAGGCAGGGCAGTGGGCTCAACCCAAAGGTACACTCAACGAGGTGCTCCGCCATTGGACTACTTCTACCGTTTTCCTTCGCGTACTCACCGGCCCGCCGCTCTTTCGCCGTCGGGACATCCCTCATCCGACATGCCCGCCGGTTTCTCTCGCGTTTGCTATTCCCGAACGTTATACGTAAACCCGTTCGCGAGGCAACGCGCACATAAATCTATCATCTCGCCGGAGTGCAAACAGTAGATCGCCTGTTTGCAAGGGCGCACGTCAATTCGTTTATATCTGTTTATGTTACGAATCATATATTTGCAATATTACAGGGATTCCCCCACTGAAGATGCACACCAAACCGAACGGACAAATCTCAAAGTACTATTATAAAATCTCCTTCTTCTTTTTTTTTTTTTTTCTTCGCTTTAAGTAACATCCCATCCTCGGTTCCGGAAAGTTTTTGGAAGCTCCGGGAAGCATTCATTATCCAGAAAGGAAAAAAGAACGACTAGTGACGTTTAATTTTTTTAAGTAAATTATTTAGAATGCGCTATTGTTTGCTTTTTCACCGCGGCAATGGACTGTGTGCGTCTTACAATCCAATCTCGATTACCTCCTACAGCGTTAGCAATCTCTCGTTAAAAAATAAAGCAGCACGTACGGCGATTGCACTTAGAGTGCACCACCATTGTGCTTCGCCCGACGAGCCGCGCCAGAGAATAATACGTTCTCGTAATTCCGTCGAAATAAAGAATCGTCTTTCGAGGCTATTTGAGAGACTGGATATTGTGTGAGAAAGAGACGTGGGAGTTGTAAGCAATTCACGATTTGAAATATAACTATTTTTTTTTTTTTCTTCCAGTATGAAATAACAATTGGAACAGGCGTGTCATTGCGCTTCACGAAATATCCTCGCATTGTGGTAGTCTGTGATATCGAAAATTCGGTCGATCAAATCAATTCTCGAAGATTAGTAATGATGAATGTGAATGCTTCAGGTAACCAAACGTACGCCACGGCTCTTCTCGTTCATGAATCCCCTCGCCGTGGAGATCTGGTTGTCCTTGCTAGGCGCTTACGTGATCGTTTCCCTAACGATATGGATAGTGGCAAGATTCTCACCCTACGAGTGGGTAGAGCCGTCCCCCTGCCCAAGCTGTAAATGCCCTTTACAGGTAGGGTTAGGCTTACGTCGAGTGGTGCGACATCGATCGATTTATATTAATCGCAAAGTCCAAATTATTTCTTAAAATATTACGATTTTTCTTCACAACTGAGATTTAAGTAGCTGGAATATAATAAAATATACCCGATATTTCATAACAAATTTTTTAACTGTTTGATTTGTGTTTTATAACATTTCTGTATTATAAAATATAAATCTTAGTCATCTCGCGTCTGCTTAATTGTTTGTAACACGACAAACGTCTCTGTAGAAAACGGTATAATATATTTTATATGCAGAGTACGTAACATGTAGAAAGCTACGAATTGAGCAATTATTTTTTAAACCGCACCACTCGACGGGGGAGACATCGCATTTGTAATGTCATCAGGGCAGTCACATGAGCGCTTTGGATCCTGACAGCGACGACATTCCTCTACTGAAAACTGTCAACGAGTTCAGCGCGCCCAACAGTTTTTGGTTTACGGTCGGCACACTTATGCAACAGGGCAGCGATCTCAACCCTAAGGTAAACGTGCCACCACGAAGAGTCAAACAGCCCCGAGAAACAGCATTCCCTCATTTTTCTTTTTCTTTTTTTTTTGTAATTACCAGACATGTATGTAGTAATTACAAATTCTCTCGGCAGAACTTATCAGACTTTTCAGGAAGAGTAATGGCAAATTTTTTTTTAATGACTCCCGAGTAATTAAAAGAATTCGCGTGATTAAAGATTTAATCGCGGATAGGTAAATTTTGAAGCGCTTCCTTTAAAGTTTTTTTTTTTTGCAATAGTAAAGATTTTATATAAAATTATATTACCGCATATTTTGATAAAACGTCTAGTAATATTATAAGGCCATTTCTATCTCGTACTTCTGTTACGTAACTGAATCGATTCAGAAACTTTTACGACACTTTGCAGAATGTTTTCTTTCTTTTATGAAAGTCTATATATTTATTTTGATATATTAAAAAATTGGAATATTTAATATAATAAACTTGAGAGAAAAACAGACAAGTTTGTTAAATATAGTTTATACGACAAACCTTCTCTCTTACATACTTCTCAATAAAATATTTAATATACTGAACTATATTCATACTAAATTATAAAAACTTTATTAAATATTCCAAGTTTAATAATCAAACACCATTATCCGTATTTCTTTCTGTAAAATTTTTTTCTTTATATTGTCTTGTTGAATTAATTTTTAACAACATTAGCACGTCAAAGAGAAACCGACAAGTAGATTTAGTCTCGATATAATTACACCGCAGTAAACCCTTCCTTCGCATTATCGGTCTGTTCCTTTTTTTCTTTTTTTTTTACGTCAACATTTACGTAGCTCAAGTTTAAAAAACAGTTTTCTTTCCCTTTAAAAGTCATACCATAAAAAGCCACATACAACAAGTACATACACACACACGCATGTGCACGTACGTTTAAAAATTACTCGCTTTCAGTCGGGCACTAACATACTTGAAAAAGTAAAAGAAAACTCTTTAAATTTGAGAAAATCTCGAGGAAAATTTAAAAACCGCGACAATCGGTAAACAAAACATTATAATAGTCCGTTTTATAATTTAAAGTAATCAAATTTAAACAAAAATGAAACTTTTCGTTACGTGTACATTTTTAAAACTCTTGCAACAATAAATTTCTTTGGAGAAAACGGTGAAAATACGCGTCTGCTCTATAAAAGCACTGTTATTTTTATTAGACGCGTATAAAATGCTGCAAATCTCATTTGCAACGAAAATATGATATTTTCCGTCATAACAATTATTATTCCTTCGATATTTTAGTTTTATTTATTACTAACGCTGCGTGTAATACGAGGGAACTAAAATGAAGACTCTCAGCGGTACAGAATAGCGTGCAATTGGCTTTCAGTTGTCGAATAATACGTGTAGCATTGTGTAGAGTTCCGTCAATCGCGAGAAAAGTATCGCGAGATATGAACTGAGACGGTACGGGCATTGCTAACATGGACAATGGAAGCATTCGAAGTGGAAGGAACTGTGTCATTATTCGCGCCACACTTGACTTTTTCTCGTGCTTACAAAGATTTAAAAATAAAATAAAATAAAATTAAAATGGAGCTTGCCACGCGTAAAGCTCTCTCTATTCATGAAATTTTATTTACTTTTACTGCGACACAATTATCAAAAAGCTAACCGGAAAAACGAATACCAGCCCTGCATGCACATATAAGTCAAATGCTTTTTAACGTCTTATGTTTCGTGTTATAATCATCCTATGTTTTATTAATTTCGTATAGAAGTATGATATAAAAATAGCCGCGACTAAAACGCACTTCGCTCGCGAGCAGATTATGATTTATATTTCGTTATTTTGAAAACAGATATATATTTCGTAGTTCGTTAGTCAGCGCAGTTGTCTTTTACGATACTAGTTCTATAAGAAAAATCCATATCGCATTGCAATATTTAACTTGTCAAAAAAAAAAAAAAAATGCTAATGGCTATTTTTGAAAATTTCTTGAAAATACATCAGTGTAGGTACACGTTGCTTACGCGGTGATCTGCTGTATCTTATGGATTTTCGCGAGGTTCCACGGTGAGGTACAGCTTGCGCTGGTGTTGTTTCTCTGGCAATGCCAACACCAGTATAGAAAGGAGGTTTTGTTTACAATAGACGACGATACAACGCGAACACAATTACTCGACATGTGCCTCCACGCATCTAGCCTAGAAACGTTCACCGTAATATCTCACGAATTTCTACGTCATCCGTTTATATAGCCACATCGATAAAAGCAATTACTGCCGTGGAAGTCACACTTACGTTAAAAATCGTATTAATTGACCTGTTGTAATATAATGCAACGAAAATTTTTATAAATAACTTGAAACATACAATAAAGCTTATTATTTAAGCGTAATTAATTTTTCTAACACGAGTTGTTACGTAAAATTAAATTACTTAATTCAAGTCTAACGACAGGAGACGATTTCCAAAATCTTGCTTTATCGAATACACGGCGGCTTGTAAAACTTGTCGACAGAAAGTTTAATAACGTATTCGTTCAGGACTGTCTAGGAGAATATCAAAACTCGAAATGTAACAGCTGGGGAGTAGAATCTAATATGGAAACGTAAATACCTATGATACATCATGTGATGCCAATTGACTCTGGTGGCACGTATGTACATGCGGGGTTGTCGTTGCGACTGTCTCGAGTGTCAGCAAATTATGTTTCGCGTCAGCCGGATGCGCTGGTTACCGAGAATCGCGGTTGAGCATTCAAGAGCGAGAGAAAATGTAATATTGCAAATAGTAGTTGCCCTTTATGTTCTAAATATCTTCGCGTGTGGGCATAGACGTATGCGCGTAATAATACACGCGTGAATAAATTTTTCCTATACCGATACAAATAGTCGGCGACTCGCTCGAGCACGTAGCGAAGCCGTTCCGCATTAAAATCACTTGTGAATAAAAAAAAAAAGAAAGAAAAAAAAAGCAGATATTATATTCGACGTACAAATTAAACACATTCATTACACATTCTGAATACGCGGATTACACCGTGCAAACTCTTTCGCGGAGTATTACCGCGTGGTAGAATTAAAACCGTTCGCTCAATTCCCGAGCGGCAAGCGCCGTAATACGGGAATGAGAGAATCATTCATGGGTGTTCTACATTCGACGATCGTTTCCTCGCCCCGTTAATGGATCGAAATATCCCGGCAGCGAATTCTAAATGAGATCCCGTATTGCATTCTCAGACTGCTATGAGAAATTTTTCGTCGGAATCGTATTTTAAGTCGATCTCGTCATCCCGGTATGTCCTGATGCGTTTTCAATCGATCTTTGAATCTACTTACGGTATTTCGTAATAGACGTGAAAAGTGTTTACCTCAAAAGCGCAGATGTATCAAAAGATTTACACGCGAGGGAATCGATCAAAATTTTTAATGGATAATTTAATCTCTTTTTTTTTTTTACGCGCCTTACGTTTTTTTTTTTTTTATAAAACAGCTTAATTCGATGTTGGTAATGTTACATCATTGCAATTAGAGAAACTAAAAGATTATTATAATTAATATAATTATAAATAGAAAAGAGCAAATCAATTAACATTCGCGAGAATTATAATTACATCTCCATCGACTAACAAATTAATATTTTCATTTATGTAATCTGTATTAAGCGGAATAATAAATACAAATTAAATTTAATATTTGTAAAGCAGAATTTAATTTGTAATTGACTTCCGGTTATTTCAACGTCGTCGAATTGGAATATCCATAGAGTTGTTAAATAAGAAATTATTGAGATTATTCGAGATGAATACGGATTAAATCCTCATTATCAGGCAACTAGTACGAGAATAGTAGGCGGCATTTGGTGGTTCTTCACGTTAATCATCATCTCCTCTTACACTGCAAATTTGGCCGCTTTCCTAACAGTGGAGAGAATGATAACGCCGATCGAAAATGTTGCTGATCTCGCAGAGCAAACCGATATATCTTACGGCACTTTGGAAGGTGGAAGTACGAAGACATTTTTCAGAGTGAGTACAAAAGCCTATGAATAATTAATTGTTTCCACATTTTCTGTACGGTATTAGTAGTAAATTTCACAAATTAGTTTTCAAGTGACATATATTTTATTAATTATATTAAAATATTAAAAGCTATTTTTTTCAATGCGTTAAATCGTTTAAATAATTCGTTAAAATAACATAACGTGTGTAAATAAAAATCTAAAAATATGAATTTAATTATTCAAATAATTATTAAAATAATGATATCTCATATTACAAACGATATATGTATCTTTTTAAATTGGCAAAAATATTATTAAAATTTTATATAAATATGAAAGGGCAAATAATATTCACGCTAAAATAAAATTAACATATATGTAAAAAAAAAAAAAAACATTTGCTGGCGTCATACGAACAAGTAATTAATTTATAATGTGTTTTTGCAATTCTAGTAAATAATACTGCGTTACAGAATTTTAATTTGTATCAAATAATTTAATCAGGACTCAAAAATTGGGATCTATCAGAAAATGTGGAGGTTTATGGAATCAAAGAGTCCATCTGTGTTCGTTCAAACCTACGAGGAGGGAGTGAAAAGAGTTCTCGAGGGCGACTATGCATTTCTAATGGAGTCGACTATGCTCGATTACGCAGTTCAACGTGATTGCAATCTAACACAAATAGGTGGTTTGTTAGACAGCAAAGGATACGGAATTGCCACACCAAAAGGTAAATACAAACAGCGATACCTAACAAAATACAGAAGTTTTTAGCAGAAAGAACTATAATGTTTTTTATCCCAAAATCAAGGGAAAAAATAATTTGAATATATTTTTATAATATCAAGCCGTATATCTAAAACGCGTATATTATTTAATAATATGTTGAACATATTCTACGCGAAATGTAACAGCTATGCCCGAGATTATGCAGCAGAGGCAGAAATTGCGAAATTCTTTGCCGGCCTAACGAAGGCTTTTTATATGCAGGTTCGCCCTGGAGGGATAAAATATCTCTAGTTATTCTCGAACTACAGGAAAAAGGTGTAATACAGATCCTTTATGATAAATGGTGGAAGAACATGGGCGACGTATGTACCAGAGACGACAAAAATAAAGAGAGCAAAGCTAATGCTCTTGGAGTTGAAAATATTGGTATGTTTCTCTAATTATATATATATCTATATACATATGTTATACGTTTCCACGCACGTCCCACTCGCGATCGTTACCCGCGAATGCTCCATCGCGAAGTTTTCCCATGAAACAAACCAAAAAGTATAAACGCGATCGATCTGAGAGTGAACGCCTCGCTTAGATATTGCGCGCACGATTTTCCGCGGCCGCCGCTGCGAGAGCATTTTTTTCTTTTTGCCTGTTCTTTTTTTCCATTCTTTTTACCCCTCGACAAACTAGCGCCACGAGAGGGGGTGGAAACGGTGAGAGGGGAGAGTAAAAGAGTGGAGAAGTCACTAAGGGAGTTCGAGATGGGGTACAAACACGCCCCCGTCGTGCTTCGTGGCTGCCAGTGATGCTCGCAGTGAAATTAGAGAAAACGAGCGATTTCGCCGAGATAAAAATAATGAACTTCACGGTTTTGTCATTTCAGGCGGCGTTTTCGTTGTGCTACTCTGCGGCCTGGCGCTAGCGATTCTGGTGGCGATCCTCGAGTTCTGTTGGAACTCCAAGAAGAACGCTCAGTCGGACAGAGTAAGTTAAACACGGTAAAACGGTATAGAATTTTTATGTGAACGTGCTGCATGAGTTGTACTTTCTCTTGGTTAGGAGAGGTTGTTCGAATTGTGATTCAAAATTCTTGTCATCTCGCGGACTGTTCCCGGTGTGATTATTTTCTTAATGCATTACTGTTATTTATGTCGCTTTGCACTGATAAGTGGCAAAATAAAAAAAAAATATATATATATAATTAATAAATTTATTATGATTAGGTATCAAGTATAATCGCACGAGAAATCTGTTTCAAAATTGCCCCCGGCAAAATTAATTTTAAATTTTAAATTTTAAATCATCCTATTCTATGTTTAATCAAGCCTTCTTTTCTTTCTTATCGCCCGACGATATTTAATCCTCGACGTGTATTACGCAAGTTAAATGTATACATACTAGATGTTAATTATCCGCGGCAAATTACGTTCGTTGAAAAGAATGTCTCGATTAATAAACGGCCTCATACGGAGAAATCAGCCTTGCATGCGTTCAAGTCTCGTATGATCGTTTTGTGTATTGTCTCTTGGTGTATGTTGTACCTGTCGTACCGGCGTCATCGGCGATTTACTTCTTGGACGGTAAACACGCACGTGCACCACCTGCGCATCGACCGTCATTTAACCGTTCAACAGTCTCTCTGTGCCGAGATGGCCTCGGAATTGCGATTTGCCGTCCGTTGCGGTTCCCGGCAGAGGCCCGCCGCGAAATCACGCAATTCCGCGGCCGCCGGGCTGTGCGGCCGTTGCAGCCCGCGTTCCTCCAGAAGAAGAACGCGTCTCTGCTCCACCGAACACGACGACACGACCTACGTACCGAGCGTCGAGATCCCGCGATTAAATGGTGTAAGTCTTGTCCCACACGACGGGCAACGCGGCTCAACTTCTGCAATCGGCATCTTCGAGGATACTAATTTCAACGCGGACTCACGCCCCTAAAACAATTCGTATTTCACGGCGCAATTACGAATTCCGCTCAGAAGCACGCGGCGGACTCGAACAAATTGTCGTTGGAGTATACATATTCGCGGGGGAGAAGAGGGAGGGGTAAAAAAAAGTGGCGAAACAATCAGGAGAGATAGAAACGCGGCGGCAGATTACAGGAGTTTTCCGAGAAGAGCCGATTGTTGGTCGCGCGGAGCGATACTCATTTCACGGTAATTCAATTTTACGGAACGGAGCCAATTACGCGAACGCTGGATTTTTCTTCGTCTTTTGCGCCAGAGAGAAAGTATTTTCTCCCGAGAATCAATGCGCATATACCGCCGAAGACAAGATACGCGATTTACGTTACCGTTCTGTGAGTACAGCTACCAGCTAAGCCCATTCCCCTTCCCGTATAATTCTCATTTTTATATTGTAGAAATTCAAAATCAAGAAATCAGTGGGTAGCCCTGCAACGTTTGATAAGGGAGTATCATAAGCGTCAGGTTGCCTCCCACGCGGATTCTCGCACGGATTTATTGTGTACCTAAACCTATCGTTTTATCTGTAAAGTGTTATATACGGTGTGTACGTTTTTGGATAGCCGTTGCATTGATATTAGATTGTGAGGCTCCTACGGCGCGATTGCACATTTACGAAAGCGTGTACTTTAATTACAAGATATTTTTCGTTCTCGCACGTTTGTGTTTCGCAACTAATAAACTGCCTGCAGTGCAGGATCATGTCATACACGCTTATAATTGCAGTATTGTACGTTAGACATAATTGCATGCACAAACTTATAACAATAACATTGTGCGCTTTATTGCGCATTACCTTCGAGCATAATTCAATGAAATCTCTATGGAGAATATGGTTTAGCTTTATAACGCAAAAATATCACGCGATAAATAGTATTAATATCTCGTACGTTTATCTTTCGGCTACGCGACATACTTAAGTCGGTCGTGTATTTTGAAAATCCGAAAATGTATATTTGTATAAAAAATTATCGTCTAACGGAAAGTCGTCGAAGAAAATCTTTTAAACGAAACGTATGAAGGAGTTTATTTCTCGGATGATTACCACAAAAATAAAACAATTTCTTTAAAAGATTATGCTCTATTATTATATTTCTTTCAATTCGCGATTAATTTTAATCATACCGTCGTGAAATTGAAGACTTAATTAAATTTCGGATTTAAGATTGGATAATAATTATTACTTTTAATTTGAAAGTGATGTATTCTTGAAAAATACGTGATATATCTTTGAAAATGCCACCTGCCAAATACTGACTACGATAATATAAAGTGATAGACTGCACGATCGACCTCAAAACCATTCAAACTCTTCAATCATTGTCAACACTCGCTGCTCTTTTCAAGATAAAAAAAAAAAAGTAATTATTTTAAAAAGTTATTTGGCACACGGTGCACAATTTTACATGTATAAATGAAAAGCTGTAGTGTTCGATAATTTAAATGTATTTCAATGCATCGCGACATGTAACATGGTTCAATTTGACAGCAATTAACTGATGTTAATATACCATTTGTCGATGATACACGCTATAAATAGGAGATCTGCATTGTTGAGAAAATGCAATTGTATTTCAGCGAGCACCACGCATTCAGAATTCCAATAAACCGCACTGTGTGTGACCACATTATTCTGCTTCCATCAGATTCGAATATTCTGTTCATTATCTGTCACATTATCACTCCTCGAATTATGATTTTCGCGACTATTTTGTAAGTACAGCGATAAAATTATATTATTACATTTAATACAAAACTGTATTATCGTATTTATATTATTTCATTATTTACGTGAAATCGGTCTGCCGAAAACGGTTATTAAAGAGATTCGTTTTATTAACCGCAATCCTCGCTTTTATACTAGTCTTTTAACAGACGATATCTACGTCTACGTGTATTTCGCACCTCTAGTTCCATTCTAAAAACGTGATCTGAAAACCATATCGGCATTACTGTACCCTGAAATTTCCACCAAAAAAAAAAAAAATTGTTTTACGAAGCACGTGCCGGTAGTTTCAAACAGACAACTCGCAAAGACGTAGTTATCAACGTTGAACGCACTAAAAACCAATGACAATCTTCCCGCCTACCTTTAAAAAGTTTTAACAACTTTGTGCAACTTTTAATAACTCGTTTGTCCACTCGTGCGATCGCGTAAGCGAAGCCATCCGCCCGATACAGCTAACACTCGCGCGTTTACTTGTTTCTCAGCAGGAGGGTGGTGCGTTGTCGATGACGGAGATGAAGAAATCATTGAGCTTCGATCAAGTGTCCCGTGGAGGGAACACCTAGCACAGGCCTCGTCCTCATCTTCGTCCTCAACAACAACAGCAACAGCAGCAGTCACAGCAACAGCAACCGCCACCGTGCAAAGCCACCCCCACGCACACGCGTCACATGCACTGCCACTCACATTCACATCTACACAGCCACCATTCGCACAAACACCAAGCACCTCCACCGAGGCAGAGACGGGGCTCTTCGGGCATTATATTGGGTCAAGGTATGGCTATCTCGTCGGTCACAAATATCGATTATCCCACCCTATTGTGTCCGCTAAATCACGTAGTGCATTAACCTTTACGGCCGAAATTTCTTTTCCGCCGATTGCTTTCCAACCGCATTAAAATTATAGAAAAAAAAATAAATAAATAAAACGCATGTTAACGAATTTAATTTGCCTAAAAGTAGAACTTTGCTGCAGAGTAATAAATTACTTGTGCTCGTGCGTACGTTCAGTATCGGTGCTACTAAATTCTCGACTATTGTATTACGATAGGAGGTGACCACCCTGAGAATATTCTCTGGAGATTCGACTGCGACCTAGCGGGTGAACCGGATGTAGTAATTTCCCCGCCGCCGCCACCGCCGCCGCCACCCTCGGCGACGGTATCGAGGACCACGACCCTTTGACCAATACTCGAAGAGGTGCCGACCGGTGTACCTGTCCAGAAGGAGCTGCCCACGCAGGCCTCGGTGGTCATCAACGTGATAGATCAGAAAGAGACGTGCTTATAGCACATATAGTCGCCGGGGCGGGTTGGTAAACCGCAACGAGGGCCATCCCGCGCCGACGACGATGTCAAATCATCGATCGAGCGCGTGCAAACGAGAATCTGAGACTGAGGTCAATTGAACGATTCCGGCCGTGACCGGAATTAGTTATTTCGCGAGATTCTCTAAGATTCGATACGTTTCAGCGGGACAGTGGGTAAATAGATGTGCGACGTGTAACTAGCTCGGTACTCGGGGATTAAGCGAAGAGACTGTACAACAAACCGGCACGTATGATCCCGCGGTGTATATTCGCGAAGATATCGATGAAACTAACGTTGACGCAAGGACGTGCACCATAATCAGGATAATGGATGGAAACCACGTACAGTTGCATCTGTAACTACGTACAACTGTGTTTCCGGTATCGTCGATAAACGAGAGAGGCTCACAAAAGCGCATTCATCGGTTTATAAAAGCGGAACGATGTTCGTAAACAGCGCGCATTTCTCTGCAGAATTTTCGACCAACGAGCCGACGTTAGGATGAATCGGATTGAAAAGTGCCAGTGAGTGGATCAATCGTAAATAATGGAAATTGAATGGAAAATGAAATGCCACGCGCAATGCTAATTGACCAGGAATTGCCGGGGGTTTCACAATTCCAGATGGCAACGTTAGAATCGAGTTGGAACATCTGCTCGAAATATTCAGCCGGACTAGAAACCGTCCGCGACACCACGACGAAAAGCCGCGAGCCGATATTAGCCGAATTTCAAACTTAAACATATCGAAATGGATTTTAAAAATGGATAAAGCTTGTTAAAATCGAGTGTTTTCACATATAGAATTATATCTCGCCCGTACCGCGATTTGTAGATTTAAAACCACCCGCGGAAACCAATCGTGAAACGTCAGATTATTATTGCAAAGTATCGACATAAATTATCACTTAACGTATTTATTGATTATCGCAATAATGTAATTGATTTCCGAGAATAAATTACGATCATAACTGCAAATTTTGCGCAATTCTATGTGTGAATGCAAACGTGAATCACAAGGTCGCTGATATAATCGCACGTTTACCCAGTGAAAATATCTATTAAAACGCAATTTTCAGTGACAATAATTTCGGACCGCAATTTTGCAACTATAATATTCGCAAGAATCAAATATTTTATCATTCGTAATCTCGATCAAAGATGCAAACCAGACAGAACCAATAGACAAGTAAAATGATCGTCAGAATACGAAACGGCTGAAAGTCGCATGAAATTTGCGAGAGTGCGATAAACGCAAGGCAATAAATATTAACGATTGTATCGTATGACTCGGACCAAATTCAAATTAATAACCACTGCCAGATTTAGCCTAAATAAATGCCACGCGTCTAATAGTTTCGAGCAATAACGAAACGCATATTGCAGAAAATAAATGCAAGTATTGCTTGTCATAAAACAAAAATATACAACTATAATTAAAACGTTTTCCTTTTCTCTTCTAAATTTATCATAAGATTTAATTCGTAAGCAAATAAAAAAAAATATATATTACGTGTTACTGCTTATTAATGTAATCATTTTTTAAAAGAATTGACAAATTTTAAAATATTGACATTGCTACAAAATTCGCATTTACATTTAAAAATCTGAAATTGAGTCAGAAGATACTTTGAATGATAAAGAAATATGATCACTGGCATCTAACTCTCTCCTATTGTATTATAAACAAGATAGTACATTAATTGTTGAGAAGTGATTTATAAATCTTTTGTATAAATGTACGTGCAACTTATAAATACGATTAATGTATATGTATAAATCTGTATATGTATGTGTGGCGTCTACGTGTGTACATATATACGTACATATTATGCAGTCGTACGATAGACAAGAAAAAAAATCTATAAAGCGTGCAATACGTAAAAAAAAAAACAAAAAAAAACAAAAAAAAACCTAGTCATATTTTGACACAATCGAATAGTTTTATTATCATACTGGCGCGTGTACAGCGAGTGTTTTTCACAAAAAGGAAGTAAAATAGGTAACCCGATTAACTGTTCGACAGTTTTTAGCTATTGTGACGTTCCGTATTGTGAACATTATTACGTGCGTGTATCGCTGTTTGTTAAAGAGATTATGTCGTTCTGCGACTTTTATTGATATGTTAGCCGTTGGGGGAAAAAAAAAAGAAAAGAGTGAGAACAATTCTACAAGTATGGATGTATTTAAACGATAAACGTTGCGTTACGGAAAGAATAAAATAAAAGAGATTTAAAAAAAAATATATATATATACATATAAAATTAAAGGATTTATACTGCCACTTACAACAAACGATTTGCGAAACAGATTTTAAATTCAATACGTTTCAGAGTCACAATTATCTATCTGCATTACGCGTAACATACGGTTGAAAAACAAATTAAAGTTAAATTTATCTGATTTATTCGGATCGTTAATAATATTCGTCACAGAATTTATTGACGAGTGTAACCACTCCTTCTATGTATACTTGTGAGAATAATGTGTAAATTTTCAGTGAAACAATTCTACATGTAAGTGTATGCAACAACGATTACGAGACACTATTTCTATTCTTGCGTAAGAAAACTTTCAATATTTTTACGCAAATTCCCTGCAATTTCAAGAAATAACAACAACAAAAAAATTATATTTATATAGTTATAACTTTTTCTGATAACCTTTATCGTTTTGTTACGTAAAACTGAAACAAAGTGAACAGATTAAGCTAAAAGCTGACAATGATCTATCGGCGCGTTAATAATCGAAATCTAGTTATAAAAGGAATATTTGTAAATGTTTACTAACAGCAGAAAAAAAAACTGCATACTTGCTCTACATCGAAATAAAAAAATTCGGACATCCCGATTGTACAGTTTTTAATAGTGCAGAAAATAAACTTTCTCAACGCTCATAAAAATGCCAAACTGTATATAAAATTACAGATAAAATTCATATTTCTATTACCTAAATGCTATTGTGACAGTAATATAAAATTTTCGTCATTATATAACGTTGAAAACAAATTCTCTCTTTAATTAAAAAAAAAATAATTAAAAAAAATTTATTATCAAAGAAATTTAAAATTGAAAAATTTTGTCCAAATTATTTCATTGACGCATAATTACGATTTTTGTGTTCTTCAAACAAAGTCAAAAGAATATATTTTCCAATAAATGCATGTATTCTCACTTGCATTTTCTTCATTAGAATTACTAATGTGTTTTGCTAATTATAATTAATGCCTTAATAAAATGAGTTAAAATGCACTATCGAATAATTATTCACATCGCTACATTTATGTTAAACAGCCAATTTTCGGCATTCTCAGCAAACCTACTAGCAACGTATTACGACAACGAAATTAAAAATCTTTAATTCTAGGCGCGCTTTCGTCGCATGCATCACATAATATTGAAACAGCATTAAATTGTTAAAAAAGATCAAATCATCAGCGAAGCGAGCACGCTACAGCTGCGCCATATCGAAAATTGCATTCGTTTAACCGTGTCGCTTCAAAGAGAGCACGTTAAAATTCAGGTCAATCCCCGACATTTGAGACCAGAAGAAAAATGAAGGGAAAGTATATGAAATGCAATCAACCCTAGAGCAAAGCTTTGATGGCTTTCAAGAGCAGTTAATCATTAACACGAATACGGACTTTTATAATCGCCTTCTTAAAATATTTCTCGCGGAGACTTCATGATCAATAAATAAAAAGAAATTCTTTTTAAGTTTGGTACATTACTATATTCATTGCCCTCGTCCTATCCCTAATTTTTCTAAATAGTTTAATTTTCAATTATTATTACAATCATCAATTATGTCTAATTGTAAATTATTTAAATTATATTGCTATGCCGTTTTAAGTTTTCAATGACCATTGAAGTTACATGCAAAATGTTAGATAAATTCATCAAGCGAGAATCGCGAAGAAGAAAATTTTTCAATATTGCTTAACGAGACTCTGGAACAAACGATCCTTTTGCTTCTTCATCGTCTTTTTCCCCTTTTTTGCCCCTTTTTATTTTTTATATCTCGAAGCGCTAAAACTAATGGAGAGATCCATTAATGGCTCAATGCTTTAAAGCAGATGTCGTCCTTGCTTTTCTTTGTCTCAACACAATTACCTACTCCGCTTTTTGCCATTTAATCAGTTCGTTCACAAATCGCACGTTACAAACGAAAAAAATAGAATTTATCGCCAGGTATTCGTTAGCAATAACAAATTGAGATAAAAGAAGAAATTGGTAAAAGAAAAATGTAAAAGCGACAATTATTCATTTAATTAAAAAATGTTACGAAAAATTAAAAACAACTTTCAATCGTTAATAAGTCTAATGACTGTTTACGTGTATGTTTAGTACAGTCGCATGGACAAAATTCATTCCGTTATTTCACAATAATAAGTAAAGACGTTTAGAAAAAAAAAAAAAAATAATAAAAATTTATTGCGTTTCCCCTATCTTCAATGATTATAATTACGGTTTTAAACGAAAGACCGGCTCTGCTAAGTATTTATGAAATCTACGAGCTAAATACGCCAGAAATTTCCCGAGGGAGTGTCATCTAGTTTGGATATCGATTGACAAACAGGACCTCTTATTAACCGTCCTACCGCGATATCTGATCGAAAAGCATCCGCTGACAGATCCGTCGACGGAAGCCCATAGATAAATCTACACGAATCCTATCCTGTTGATTGATAGAGCTTGGAGCTATCACGGCGTGGTTCGCGTTGATGATCATAGGAAATTCCGCAATTTACCTGACGCAACACGCTATCATATTACTTAAGCCTTGCATATTACATGCGTACCATTCATATCGTGAATATTATGGTGTAGATCAAAATAAACATAACTTTAATAAATCTGACGTTGATAGAAATAAAAAAAAAAGTCTATTAAATTAAAAGAAAAGAAATTTGTATAAAGTAGTAAAGTAATAACATTTTAAACAAAGTTTAGTAATAAGAAGCCAGAGAGGGGTGTTATTTTTTTTAAGAACGTGTTTCAAATATTAATTAAATTTTTATCTTTATATTAGAACTTTATGTACCGTCTCTAATCAATAAATAGAATCATAAATCAATTCACTGTGCAACTACGAACCTAAATTACGGAGCGATAGCCTAGGGTTAATTACAATGATTAATTACAATGAAGATGCCATATAATGCTCTCCATATTTTGCATATGCAAATAAGAAATATATATATATTCAGGAAATTGAAGTATGTACCATACTAAGATAAAATATTATGTTTCATCCCTCGATATTTATATGCTTTTATATTAAGATTATCTCTTATTTATCTTACTGAAATAGATAATTAAATGACCGTTAATTATTAAACAGCAATATATGTTCAGCTAGCACACCTAAACTTGATTATTAAAAAAATTATCTATCGAGGATAATGGTTCCATTTTAGTACTTATCCGTCGTTTTATACTACTTTCTATGTATACATATAAAGTTAGAATAGAAATCTAATTTAAAAGTCTAATGTAATAAATAAATTATCCATGTTTATTTTATTTGCAGACTTACATATCAAAAACTTTCTGTTTTTTTACGGTCTCGTCTTTATAAAACATATATGTATATATGTGTATATTATATATAAAATTTACTTTCGCACAATTAAAATTCAATAAAAATTTAATCGTGCACGAGATGAAGAACGCAATCTCTGTTAATCCCAATTTCTTTTAAAGATGTATTTACACGGTGTAATCTCTTCGGCGAATACCTTTAAATAATGATATTAACTGTAATTTTAACTAAAGCGAATTAAGTAATATTATAAATCTTTTTCTTCTCAAATATTATTTTACGATTATTATTCCTATAAATTAAATCTCAATTAAAATGGTATTTTCTCACCCGCTCAACACAACTTTATATCCTTTATACGCGGATGTTGAAATGGCTTTATCAAGTAATTCATATAACTTCGCCACTGACTCATCGGCCAAGATATGCACTAGATATATAGTACTACCAGTTAATGATCTAACTTTTAATCGCAGCTCGTTAGGTTTTCCTGCCGCTTCGTTAATGTGACGCAATAATGGAGACTATAATAATAAAAATTTAGATTTTAAAATAAAAACTTTAGGCACAGCTGACTTTCGCATATTTATTCTAATTATTTTTGTTATCAGTTAAACTTATTTCTCACTGTAATTTTTTTTGCGGAAGTAGCCGATTTTGAACCTCGAGGATGTTTCATTGCGAGGGATTCAAAGGCAAGATCAACATCTTTAATCTCACCAATTTTATTGATTCCAGCAGTGCTTAATGTTTTTGATTTTAATATTGATTTTATACCTAATCGATCTCCGGGCGAATTGGCGGACTTCGAACGTAATCGAAAACGATTATTAAGAGCTCGTGACCTACCGGGAAAATTTAACTACAGTATATAAATAACTGCTAATTATTTTATTTAAAAAACTAAACCTTGATGACGATCTATCGGAAAAGCTGTGATATCTCGTTTTACTGTTAGATGCAGATCTCAAAGTATCTCTCGACTTGGACGACTGCTCATTTAATGATATATCATATTCTATATTTTTCATAGCCGATTCTCTCTTTCAAAATTAAAGAAGTATATAATATATTAATAATGCAAAGTAATATTTTGGATAATGTAATCAATAACAAAATTTACTTTTTCTCGCCGACTGCTCAGTGCTAATTCAGCATTAATATGAGACTGAAGGTGGGAACTTGAGCAAGCATTATTATGTGAAGCCAGAATTTGTGATCTCAAAGAAATGAAATTTACAGAAGGTGATTCTGAAGATGTTTTCGAATCCAACATACTATCAAAGCATTAAAATAATGTTACTTTACATAATTATAACGAGATACATAGCATATAAATTCTTTAAATTCAAGATCATAAAAATAAATTAGAAAATTAATTTGCTTGCTATTTTCTTTTTCAATTTTCAGAAATATTACATAATAAATCAGATACTTAAAATTTAATTTCTTTGAAATAATGATAGTACCGGGAAAGTGATAACGGAATGTTCATGGAAGTGCTATCTTTCGACGAAGAGTTTACACGAGTAGGTCTATGGCGCACGTTATTTGATCTGAAGGATGTTGTCGACAAGACGTTATCTACTGGAGATTGTTTTCCCAACCGATATCCCTGACCGGGAAAGCAAACAGAATCCTCTACATGTAAAACTGTTCTATGATCTTCGATCTACAAGTGTAACGAATTTAATCGTGAAAAGGAAGGAATACATTTTTATTCCCCATTAACAAAAAGAAAAAGAAAGTCTATTTCTAAAAATTATATAAATTATCACCACGTATAAATCAAAAAATTAAACTACGTTTACCATAAAGGGCACGCCATCAGGATAATCTTGTTGCAATTCAGATGGAAAATATCCATCCAGAATATCACGTACGAACGAGATTGCAGATGGATTATTGTAAGACCGCAATGGTCCCTCATTTACTCTCATACCGTTTTTATAAAGTTTCAGTGTCATGCAAGAAGTGGTCTTAAAATGCATAAAGAGAATGTTGATTGGTAATATGAATTATTTCTCATATTTACGAATTAAAAAAAAAAAAGCATTGCGTGCGTAATTTCGTGAGTGTTTGTTTAACAAATAATTCGCGCGATACGAAAGTGAGCGTTACAAAATTAAAACATTACTTTGAAAGTCGCCCCGCCTCCTTTCTCGTTATGATGAATATGAACTTCACCCTTTCCCGCGGCTAAATTCAACTGATCGATATTCGCAACTAACTGCTCGTAACAAGCGTCGACATAATTACTAAAATGGAGTTATAATTGATTATTATTTTTATTACTCCTACTTCCAATCAATAAAACAAAAAAGAAATATTAATTTCTATTACTTGCTATCGTCATCCACGCTAGTCGTATCTTTCGAATTGCCCACCCATATCAATCCATAATCAGTCAAGAACTTCTGCAATATCAAAATGACATTGCTAATTTACGGTATATACAATTTTAAACGTGCAAAACAAAGATATTTATTATAAACTTTAACCTCCATATCGCTGATTTTATGTTCTAGTGTCAAACATCGTTGATAAAAATATTCGGAATTGTTAGCATGACTTTGTTGCTCCTTCTTTCGCAGCAATTCCTGACTCTTATACTTATTTTCCCACTCTTTGATCTACCAAGTAATGCGAAATATTATTCAAAAATTAAAAAAAAAAGGGGAAAATTGCATTTAAAAAAATTTATACGTTCTTAAGTATGAAATAAAATATCAGAATATAGAAAGAGCTCTCTACTAAATTGACTATAAATATTATAGAATAATATTCTACATCCCTAGATTAAAAAGGCGTACGTAAAGAGAACCTTCCGCTTTAACCGTCCAATTTCCTGATCTTTCGTTTGCAAGCTTTCTTCAGCTTTCGTCAAAACGGATTGCATCTTTCGCATTTGCGATTCAGCTACATGTAGCTGCTTCGTCAATATACCGATAAGCTCACTTTCTGAAACCGATTATTTGCGACGACGGATGTCACATTAAAAACAAAATTTTAAAGACTCTGAATGCTTAATGCAAAACTATTTAAAAGGCTAACAAAATTGGTTATACGTATATTCAAATATTAATTCTTTCCCACCCACAAATATTGTATATTATTATAAATTAGTTTTTGATTTTTTAAATATATTAATTAAATATAAAACCTTCTTCGATTATGTCATTTACAGCAACAGAATTTCTAGTCGTTTTAAACGTTTTATTCCACAATTTTCTCGTGGAGAGATTTGAATTGGAAACCTGATATTCAAATATATTTTAAATCAAATTAATGTAATTTAATATAATATAATGCATTTTATATCACGGATTTATTAACCTGAGTTGAAGATTTGCCATAACCAAGCATAATTTTATTATCTTCCGACAGATCTATCTTCAGATCTGCCGCTGAGATATCCGATATACATGTTGATGAGGGCAGTGTCTTTAATCTAGTAAGATACTATTATTTCTTTAATAAACGCATTAAATAATTTTTTTAAAAATGCATATCTTTTCCAAGTGTAATTCATATCGTAACATAACCTACTTGCAATCGCTGTCGTGTGACATTAAAGAATTTTTCGTACGTCTCTTTTTCGACTGAATTAAAAAGTTTTTTTGATTCATATTTTAAGTAATGGTATTAATTATCGAGTTCGGCAACAATTACATGAATTTTCTTACATTGCCAAAAAAGAAAATAATTACCGTCCGAAGTTGTATTTACAATACAAATAGACTATCACGAGAAAAGTAACGACAATTTTAAATGACACTAGAACAAACTATGCGCACGCCTCGCGTGTGCTATTTTTCTAGGAGATTCCAATTTGTGCGCGTCATTATAATTGGGGATGTTAATTGATCATAATTTCTATTTAATAATTACAATTGAGCAACCGATGATCAACGGCGGGTTGCTGGTTCAAGAAATTCCAATTAAAAATTAAGAAAAAAAATTATGCAACTCACCGATCTGCATGAGCTTCAGCGGAGTTGAAGAGTTCTGCCGGTGACTGTAACAGAAAAGAAAACACATTATTGTAGACATGTTAGTATTGAAAGTAATGTAACGGTGAAGTTTTATTTTTATAAAAATTTTTTTAATAAATAATTTATATTAACCTAAAAGTTGCTCCGCCGATGCAGGATGCCCATCCCGGGCCTGCTCCTCCTCCCAGTTGGGACGTGTCGAGCCATCCCTCCGCGCACTGGAAACTCGCGAACGCGACCGGGTGATTCGCACGATAATGTACAGCAATCAGTTTTTAAAGTTCGCGTAACACTTGCTTGGCAGGTAGACAACGGCGGTCTTCCACAGGACACTGTCGTTCACAAGGCTCCCAGGGCGAAGGCGAGACACAGGTACACGACGTGGGGTAAACTATCAGAGAATCCGCTCAGATGATATCCGTCTCGAAAACCGATGCTCCTTCCGCGTAACCGGGTGGTCTCTGCAACGGACTGTGCAACGGATCGCGTAGGCGTAGACCGTTAGCGATCAGATCAGGCGATCCATGGAGCGCTGTGATTGGTCGGCGCGCTAGGGTTTTCTATCACCCGACTGTCGCTGAGTGTCGACGGTGTGGTTCAAATATTATTGCGCGCCGGTGGTCGCGGGTAAGGAAAAATCACGAAGGCCGTCTTTGCCTGGAACATATAAATTAAATGTTAAAATTAAACGGGACCACAAAATCGCCGATTTGATAGATGACACATTAATGCAACCATTAATAATGTCAAGAAAACTTTTAATTAACATCTTTTTTTTTTTTTTTTTAATTTATTATTTATTTTTTATAAAGATTGAGTTTAAAGTTAAAAGATTAATATCACTTAGTTTATATTTATATACACCGTATTTAAATAAAAGTGACAGAAAAGATAATTCTATCTTATCAATACTTAAGAAATTAACATGTTACATGTAAAGTTATCGCAACTGCGTCGGCGCAATGGGCGTTCATTGATCGTTTTGATCGCAGTGGTTATCTCGCTGGTTATCGTCATCGAAGACGCTGACGTAACGAGTTGCGTCGACTGATAGTATACGCGGTGCGGCGTCCCACCGGTGCCCTGCAAATCTGCATTTCGGTTCGCCTTATCTTATCTTGCTTTGCCCTGGCCACGACTTTGTCGTTTTTACTCTTTCGTAAAGCAACACGCTTCTCTCACCAACGTGGGTGAACACACGCCTATATTGACGTGTGTGCCGCCGCGTGGATGAAAATGCCGCGCAAGAGAGCATCCACGTTACACAAAACATTTGCTGGACGCCGAAACATAACTAAAGTGAGTAGCGATCGATTATCCTACGATTTCCACGATCTTTGTCGCACTGTTTTCGAAACCACCACGGTGAGTGCTTCTTACAGTTTGACCAAGTCAACGTGTTTAACCTCAAACATGTAGTTGCTGTAGTCTACATCAGTGATACACCTTATAGAATGATGCAGACAGCAGCAAATTCATTGCTTGCAAATCTCAAGAGCCATGTAAATGTAATTCTATTATTTATCGTTATTTTACCTTTTCTAAACACGTCTTAATTGGAAGCTAGACACGAAAAAATGGATGGACTAGCTGTACGTAATATCATATGCAACGTTCCATTTTTCTTATTAAGTGTTGCAATTTCAACGTTATCAAAGTATGGTATAAATTAAAGTGATTGTGGCAAATGTAATAAAGTTAATGATAAAAGGGCCAGTTTTAAAAAACTATATATATATATATGTGTATATATTGCTATATTAGAAACCGTTGACGTCTCAACCACAGTTAATCAAAATTAAATGGACCTTTTAAGGATTCCTTGCCAATAGAACAATTCTCACAGTAATTGACGCGTTTCTTTAATCATTATGTAACCAGAAAGTTGCAGAGCTACAAAAAGTTATTTTTACCTTGACATCTGTTGCAAGTAATAACAGTTCAATACATTAAACAACATTCTTTCAATCTACTTTTTTCAATAAATATATCAAGTACATTCACAGTTTCTAAATTCTCTTAGTAGATCAAGATCATTTTTCTATTAATGTTACTTTTTTTTCTTTTTTACTTTATACATACAAAGTATTACTCTATCTAACAAATTAATAAATCACATTCTATGAATGCAGAAAATACATTTGATTTTCGACGTGTAGAAATAAAGTTATAATTAACGAATATGTTAAATTGTTAAGACACACATCACTTTTGCCTTTGCTTAAAATAAAATTTTTATTGGTCGTATTGCACGACCTGTTTCAATTGTGAAGTTAATAAGGTCAACTGAGATAACTAAGCCTAATATTACAGACAACGAAATTCTTTGTTAAGACAATTGATGATTGGATAAAAAAAAAAAACTATTTCTTTGTGATTATGAGATCCTAGCCTTGATCTATACATTGTATATCTTTTGTACTATCAGAAAAAAAAAGAAGATCCATACTAGGTCTACTAGGAGACCCTTGAAACTTGTGAGGTCACATAATGGGTATTAAGCATTATCATTTGACTCGTCAATACAACACGGACTATCGATTAAAGAACAGTTTCTATACTTCAGCGCGGAATGCACTTAAGAATGTTTGAGGAGTGTAAAATAATTTACGACGAGTATGTGCGATGCACTTGTATTGACAACTATGTATATACATTACGTACAGAAAACATAACGATTAATTTTTGTGACTCACGTGAAAGAACTTGAATAAGAAAAAGTTTTTTTTTTAAGACCAAGAAAGTACTTCTACGAATTAAATATTATTCTTGTCAATGTCTTTACTTCCAAAGCGTAAAAAAAAAAATCTAAAACTTTGCATATCAAGATTACGCATGAGCTGTTAAATTTATTGTTCACGATACGTTTAATTAATTATACTATTGATGTAACGCTCTTTTAAGTTCTCGTGTTTATCAACGCATTCTTATATAAAATTGCCATTTCAAAGTCATTCGCTTAAATGCGCGATCAATTTTTTTAAAATTAATTATATCTCGCTCCACCACGATGAGAAGATTATAATCTGCAGGCAGCAATTACGTAATCATTACTTCTATATCGTGTCTACATATTTATCACGTTACATCAAAATTATTTAAAAAGTATTCCAATTCAATTAATTCCTAAGATAATTATATATTTTTTTTAATACAAATAATTATCGTTTTCTTTCTGTTTTAATTCTTTTTTTTTCTTTCTTTCTTTTTTACGTTTTAGTTTATTACGTAAATATTTTTTATTTCAACATTTTTAATTTATAATTTACTTCTCATCGTTTTTCTTACATAATGAACATTTTGATAAGTCATTCATTTTAAACTTTCAAGTTTAGTGTGCAATTGTTAATAGCTGCTAAAAAGTTTCATTATTGCATCACATTTACAACAGGTATAACATAGTATTCTGCATGTTCGTTTCGCGTTATACCAAGAATACGATCGAAACGGTGCGATGGTGGGGTCAATAAAGATAGTCAACGCCTCGTGGTCCGGTCTTTCAGTGTCGACACTTCGTTCAGTTTGCAATCATGTTGACTGCATCGCGGTCTCTTCTGTTCGCTGCGCGCATCGAATCGCGACTGTTAAGCTTCGTAAAATTATAACCGCGTCTTGCCGCACGCTTTTGAACCTCTGGCGCAACTGACATTTCGCACGAACATAGTGGTAACGTTAACGTGACAATTTCTTATATTCATAAATCACAAGCACACTTGTTATTTGTTCTAATCTGCTACTATCAATGCGACGCGATCGAGGTTATTCTGCATTCAACATGACTCTTAGAAAATGAAGAAAATGCTAATACTGTGCTTTTTTTTTCACTCGCCATTACTAGCAAATCATATTCGTTGGACTATGTTAATTGACACCACCATTTCGTTATTAAAATTACTTTGTTAGCAGAATTTTGATATCAAAGATAATGTGTTAAAATACTACGAAAATAAGATGAAAGTTACAGCATTTATTTTATCTATTTTAAAAAATTATATTTTTACATTATATTTTACTTGATGATATTATTTTTATTATGACATAAAATTATTTACGAATTGTCGTAATTAATCCGAGCTGCATGACTTTGCTTTTAATCCCTTTTCGCATTTTAAATTAAATGATAAATCTCGACAAGTTTTTGCGGAAGTATTACTTCATTAGAATCGCATGTTTAACTTCAATTATTTCTGTAATTGAAGTCGTACAATTAATCTATTACTTCGCGAGAAACAATACATTAATCTTATTAAAGTGTCGCAAATATTAAAATTGATATGAATTTATGATTTTTATACTGATTATAATTCACTACTCATCAGATATTGCAAATATATAATAATATAGTTATACCTTAAGCAATTTTATTTATGTCTAATCTAACTCATCAAACAATAACCGCAGTTTTTATAAATAAATAAAAATAAAATTAATTTTTTTCTGTAAATAATAAAATAATATAATATTTCTAAATTAATTTTTTACGAAGGTTTCCGCAAAGAACTTCAAGAATGTCGATATGAGTTTCGTGTCGGAATTTTATTCTATTCTCATAAACTACGACCTCGATGCAATAGTTCAAATATCTTAGAAACTTATTGACCCTATTTCACATACTTAACAAAATAAAAACTAAATTACGCGTCACGTACGACTTAAAATACTCATTTTCGTAACTCAGTGTTATAAAAAAAAAAAAAACTGCTTGTTAAATTAGATTAATCTTTTCTATTTTGCAGACTCCAAGGTGATCTTTGTATTTTCACCGTGAACAACAGATTCGCTTTTTTACCTCCGATTAAATAGGCATGCAAGAAATGGAAGAATCTCAAAGGTAAAAGAAAAAAAAATTTAAGCCCAAAACTGAAACTATTCATAAAGTGTATTCGTAATCTAAAATATGACTGTTTCGTCTTATCGCAATATTGTATTTCTTATGGTTTTTTTTTTTTGCAGATATGAGGAATCTGATATGTATAAGGAACAGCCACCTTGTAGTTTGCGAAAATTGGGAGGTAAGATTTTTTTTTCTTTATCTTTTTTTTTATCTTTGCAGCGTGACGTAAAACAATTTTCTATTCGAAAAAAAATCGACATGGTAATCTTAGTCATTACGTTGTCTGCTACAGATATGATAAATATTGCGCGATTCTTGATAATTAGATTGAATTAATTTTTTAATTGCAGATATGGTTCCAGCACGTGTCGTGCTGTACATGCTTTCGTTTTCCGGATTTCTCGTGTCTTTTATGATGAGAACAGACATTAATATCGCCATGGTGGCCATGGCGAAGATGCCATCAACAAACAATGAAACTACCGCACTCACGTCTCATTGTTACACAATACCAAATGCGTCACACGAGACAAATACTTCTACAACCATACCGGAGGTACGGTTGAATAATATGATATTACATAGAGCGCATAATTTCTTTTTTGTACATGTATTTTTTCTTTTTTTTTCTTCTTTTTTTCTCCTCTTTTTATACGAGTTTCGAAATAGTAATGATTTATTTCCTCCGAAAAAAAACATCTAGCTTACGTAAGAAAAAATAATTTTTTTACAAAGTTTTGTTGTATCAAGTAGCATTAAAATTAAGCATATGTTATGCTGCATGTTTTTTTCATTCCTAGTCAGAAATATAATGACTGGCAATACCGTAACAACTTATTTGAATATGATGAATACAAGCTACTTTGATGTTGTATAAGACAAACTGTAATGCAAATGCATTATGTTAATCTTATTAAATGTATCATCGTATAGTAATGATTAAGTAATAACGAGTTAATTGCAGACTTTTTTTTATATGTAAATTTAAAGTATCAGAGTAAAAAAAAAGAAATAATAAAGTAATGCTTATCAATTTTTTAATAAAAACTCGTATGTTTCTCGATTATTATTAAAAATTGTTAATTTAATTATTGTAACTCTAATAAATTACTAATCCATTTAACTCAAACTTGTCAAATTGTAGAAATTTTACGCATATCATAATATAATATTATTTTTTCTTATAAACAGGAAGGCGAGTTCGAGTGGAGTCCAGCTATTCAATCAACCATTCTGAGTTCCTTCTATTGGTGTTACATACTTTCGCAAATGCTCGGTGGTGTTCTAACTCAGTATTTTGGTACTAAAACCATATTTGGCGGATCTCAAGTCGTCACTGCCGTTTGCAGTTTACTCATGCCAACTGCCGCAGAAAATCATTATGGGGCCATGATAGCATTGCGCAGTATACAGGGCATCGCAAGTGTAAGACATTAATTATCCATTTAAAAAAAAGCAATCTTTGAAATATCGTTAAAATTTTTTTTCTATTTCTCGGGATAATAAAACGAATTTTATTTTAATTAGGGACTTACATGGCCCGCAATGTATGCCGTAATCGGACACTGGATTCCACCAGACGAACGCTCACGCTTCATGTCTTCCTTTCAAGGTACGTTAAAAAAACCCGTTGCTAACGGAAATTTTCGTGTGTTACAGTGAAACTTCGATACATTCGATCCAAAATTAGACGAAAACTTTGCGCGTACCCTCATATTACAGTCGCAAGTATATAATCGAATTCGCATTCTTTTCAATTGTGTTCACGTGAATACTAATTCTACACGCTTCTTTCAGAGTGGAATGTGGAAGTTCGAATGAGAACGTATTATACTTTCAGTTAAAATTCCAGATCAAGAAAATAACTTTTCTTTTTTTTTCATTTTTGCTAAAATGATAATGATTTTGTATAAATGTCGCGCGTCGATCTACGCAAAAATTGGTTTATTAATGATAAAAATCGCTTGTTAATGATCCCGAATAGTTCATCTCTACAAGGTTGCATTCGCCGGACCGAGGGGTATACTCAACAGCAACCGCTCAACAGCATGAGAAAGGCCGAGTATACTTCCAGCTGGTAGAATCAGCCGGACTCGTCCAACATGTATATGATTTATATTTGCCTTTCTTATGTGTACAAAAATCTATTTTGATTATTTCCATTTGTCTGCACTATGACTTACTAATAAATCTAATTATCTCTCTTGGTCAAACTTTTCCAGAGACGGACCACAAGTTTCGTTCTATTTAATTCTAATTACGAGATAGCGCGTTTTTGCTTACCTGTTGATCTAAATTATTGAGTCTAAGTTATCAAACTTTATTCCTTCTAAAATAAAATTTATTCAAATAATGTAGATTAAATCCGCGTTTGAAAAGATTTATAATTTATTTCAGACTTTAGAATTAAATTCTATGTCTAGTTATATTTCATTCTTCATTTTAAATGTAAGTGTATGTTCTAAGTGTACAACGCGTGTATATAACTTGATTTTTCTAACACAATTTCTTTTTGCGATACCGATCTCTACGTACGTGAAAGTGACGCTTGTTTTACAGGTAGAACGAGTTTAAACTTTTATTATTTGCAGACGTAGAAGTTTCATTGTCCCACCTATTAACAGCTTCATCATGCCTCATCATCGCCTTTGCGTACTAAGTCTTTACTTGAATCGCTTTACAGGGTGAGATACGATACCTCGACCTGAAGAGCGATCATCACCACGCATGAGTTGTAACAAATCAAGAAGGCCATACGACAAGCATCATGTTTCAGCTTCTACCGGATCTTAGGGTGAGCTATTCCTAACGTCTAGGTTGTCTCTATATTCAGGGTTCAGCATTGGCATTGGTTTGACCTATCCGTTGTGCGCGTTCATCATTGCCCATTTCGGATGGAGGGCTGTATTCTACACAACTGGTACGGTCGGTCTCGTCTGGTGCGTCTTTTGGTATTTTTGCGCTTTCGACACTCCTGCCTTGCATCCCCGAATATCTAAGCCGGAACTTCGTTACATTCAACACTGCGTCAGAAACCAAGTTATCGGAGCTAACGAGGTAAGCTAATTTGCATTTAACCGTTAATCAAAATCATTGAAAACAAACGCGATAACATAATTGTTTTTTTTTTCTTAAAGGATCTGCCCGTTCCTTGGAAATCGATACTCACGTCTTGGCCAGCGTGGGCTATCGGTATTACAACTTTCGGAAGAATATGGGTACATTATGTCTTTATTATTCCCGGGCCGCGCTATATGAAGACGGTGTTAGGATTTAGTATACAAGCAGTACGTATTCGAGACAACTTGATACTGAACTGTTATTTTTTTCTTTTTATATAAAATATAACTAACAGACTACTAATTGAAATTACGAATTTGTTTAGAACGGTATTCTGTCGGGTGCCCCATTTATCTGTAGTTACTTAAGCTCAGTTTTGTTCTGCTACGTTGCGGATCTCCTAGTCACACGGCAAATCATGACTTTAATCACGGTGCGCAAAATATTTACGGCGCTATGTAAGTTCACCTGCGGTTTTTCTAATACTCTATTGATACTCTGCAAGTAAATTGAGCAATTAATTCTCTTTTTGTTTTTCTTACAGCTCAAGTGGTTCCTGGAATACTTGTGATTTTAATTGGATACTTAGGTTGCGACATTATTCTAGTTTTAATCGTATGGTTCTTAGCTGTTACTCTCATAACAGCTGGCTACGCAGGTGCAATGGCCAACATCGTTGACATCGCACCCAATTTTGCTGGTCAGTGCGCTTATTATTTAGCGAATATATTTATTTATAAAGAATACTGATATTAACAGATATTAATATCGTTTTTTAGGACCGGTGTTAGCTTTCGCGCAAACGATTCATATGACCGCTAGTTTTCTATCTCCTATAGTAGCTGGTCTGCTCACACAGGAAAGCGTAAGTTACATATCCTCTTTTATTACTTTCCGTCTTTTACTCAATAATTAAAGTGATATATTTTATACAGCAAGATCTCGATTCTTGGAGGCGAGTATTCGCGGTTACTGCAGGTGTATCTTGCAGTACATACATCGCCTATCAGATATTTGGTACAGCGGATATACAAGCGTGGAACTATCCCGATCAAAAATACCCTCAATCTGCTCAGGAAGATTCTCATCCGTTAAACGACTCGCCGCGAAAGAGGAGCAAGATTGTTCCGAGCCAAAAGAATCCGTCAGAACAGACGTAATGTAACTTCGATTCCTTATTTTCCCGTTTCGTCATTCCTTACGTTAAAATTTAAGTCTTTTTTTTTTTAACGTGCGTAAAAGCGCGGTCGAGTATATGTATTAATATGAGAATACCTATTTTCAATACTGTTTTATTGTTGTAAATAGATCCGATTGTTGATACGGGAGAAATTATATAATTGTCAAAGTATTATGAAATACGAAGAAGAATATTTTTGTGAAATAATTATCTCAGGTACATGACAAAATGTTCCAATCAGTTTCTAACGCAAAATGTACGTAGAATACAGATATTGTTACACAAGTAATGCACAAATGTTAAAAAAAAATAATTGGTAATAAGTAGAATGCGTTTGTGAGATATCACACAATTCTAACTCGAGACATGTTGTTTTCCAGATAACACTATTTTTTCTTAAAGGATACGCAATTATTTTTGCGTCATATAATTGCCCGTAGCTTAAGTAATATGCAGTTTTTATTAATTACTTATTATTGTTAGCTATCTTAACGAACATATTTTTAATTACACGAGTAAGATAAATTTAACTTTGTGAAATCTCACACACCTTTGCATTCTAATGTGTAAATAATGTTTAATGAATAATATTCCTTAATTCTGCCTAAGATGCACTCGTTACTTTGAAATTATTATGTGAACACAATTTGTAATTATATTTATACACGACTTAAGATCTCAGTTACTTAAAACGTTTTGTATGAGATGTACTCACCGTCAGGAATGGCATTCGTGGTGCTGCGACGGCGGTTAGCGTACGTGATCTTGGCGTGGTGTGCGTCGAATCTCACACGAAGCGCGCACGTACGTGCGTCACGGAACACCGGTCACAGAGAAATGAGGGGGAACGCGGCCTCTTACACCTCCCCGCACTCGGCGACCGAGAATGGGGGAAGTCACGTACGCTAGCCACCGTCGCAGCAAATTCAATATCTGCCTTTCAGTGTACATTTCAACTTATTACTTATTTTTCTTTAATTATATGCGTACTTTCCAGAACAATGACATTTTATACACGTACTAGTTTAAACATTTTTTTGTAAAAGCATATATATGCATACGTATATGTTAATATATAATTTAAAATTTGTGTGAGTAAAATATTTAGCAAATTTAAAAAACTACTTGAACTATACATCTACCATATACATAGCTTATATTAACACTGTTCCAGAGATAGAGTACAATTTTAGTTTTTAATGCATTAGAGATAATCTAATAAAATCGAAATATCTTTATCGATATCTCCGTTGTAATCAGTGCCTTGTGCATAGATTTTCAAATTGATGTAACAAAACTCTAATAGAGATCTCTTGATATGTAGTAATTTATTAGAATTTACAAATTAATGTAGATTTATATGTAACACATAACAAAATGTTTATGACTAATATAATTAATATAAGTAACAAATATAACTAATATAACAAAAAAAAGATAAATTAGTCTTTATGCCGTAATAACAATTTAATTAAAAATTATTTGATAATTTTTAGATTAATCTGATAGAGATGTAATCGTTCTCCAAAACTCTATTGTCAAAATCAACCACTCGACCAATGTTCTAAAAATTTATTAATTTTCTTTAGTTGAATTACTAATGATATAGTAAAATAAAGAAATACAATCCTACCTAAGAAAATTGGTTTTTTAAGTCGTTACTATGTTGGCGTTATATATATGTATGCTAAGTTAAAAAAACAAGTGGATTAATTTTTAAAAAGTAATTATATCCTAAAATTTATTTTTATTTTTTATTAAAGAAAATTTAATTACTGTTTATAATAGAATATTGTATTAATTGTAAAACCTTTTAAGCTTAATAGTAATTAATTTTACATTAAATATGTGATGAGAAGTAAAATTTAGTTTTTATCTTTATATTTTATCTTAAGTACAAGTTTGTAGTTTTTATAGATATCTTATTTGCTTGTAATGCTCCAATATGCATATACTTTAAAAAGAAACTTACATTGTTTAATTGTTTAATGGAATATTAATAATGCATTAAAAATTATTTTTATTCTTTAGCTGCACAATTTCCTACCAAATCAGTCACGTCTGTTATCATATGGAATAATTACAATTAAGCAACTTATGATCAACGGCGGGTTGCTGGTTCAAGAAACTCCAATTAAAAATTAAGAAAAAATATTATGCGACTTACCGATCTGCATGAGCTTCAGCGGAGTTGAAGAGTTCTGCCGGTGACTGTAACATAAAATTATACAATATTAATGTAGACGTGCTGACAACTGTTAATGTTTAAATAAAAAAAATTACGTGTATGTATTTAATTTTTTAATAAAAATTAATCAAAATAAAGTTAATAAAATTGCGAATTTAAAAGAGGAATTATCTCTCACCTAAAAGTTGCTCCGCCGATGTATGATGCCCCCCGGGCCTGCTCCTCCTCTCAGATGGGACGTGACGAGCCATCCTTCCGCGCACTGGACACTCGCGAGATAGTCCACGACACTCCCGACCGTTTCAAATCCTCGAATTCGTCACGAGAAATGGGCTACGACGCACGGATGCCTCGACAATTTCTTTTCGAACTCGAACCGCGTGCTCGCCGTGTCCTCTGGTAGCACGCAGTAGCACGAGTCACATAGTCCATTACCAACTCGCGATCAGGCGATCGATGGAGCGCTGTGATTGGTCGGCGCGTTAGGGAAATTTACGCGTCGACCAATCACAGCGTTTCACTAGACATACAGTACTCCTGTACATAAATTTCTTAATTACGTGATATCATAAAAAAGTTATATTGCTAATATCTAAAGTTCTAAATAAATCAGCTCATTTCGGAATGTAGCCTTCCACCTTGAGCGCTTTGAGTTGTGGTTATGTTATTGGATGCTGCCATACATACATTTTGTTAGGTTAGAGTATTTTTATGTGGTGGGCAGCTAGGAATAGGTTCTAATTAAAGAAGGAGACTTCGTTATATTACACACAATGAATTTTACCGTTTATCGGATTTTTCATTTTCCAAAGAACTTCATAACATCAACTCGATACACGATACAAGTGAAAGGATATGCTGGACCAAGTAAGAATAAAAATATTATTCATGCACACATTTTTATCATTCATTGAGCTTGGCGATAACTAATCGATCAGTTATTTCAATTTAAATTTTTTATTGACTTTAAACTGAGATAAAGGAAAGTATAAATGTAGAATTTAATTTATACTAAATGCCTTAACTAACTCACATGTAATTATTTAATGACGTCAAGTGTTGTCTTTCATTGCCTTCCTCACATACCTGTTCCTAATATCTTGTACTAATCTGAATATTTACATATCATAACGTAATTTAACATTCGAGAAGATATATTTCTTTTTCCCTAATGTACAGATCAAAATAACCTCTAAACTAAAAAGAAATGTATATGTAATTTTAATCAAAGCTGAAATAATCTTTTACTTTTTACAGTGAGGCCATTAGCAGCAGCAAAGAAACCAAAAAAGACATTAACTGCGGTAGAAAAAAAAGTGTTACCCGTTGAAACAGATGTCAACCGGCTTTTGACTTACGTGTGCGGTACAAATATCTATAAGGAAGGAGGAGAAGATGTCAAATTAAAACCAGATTCTGAATATCCTAGTTGGCTGTGGAATATTAATACTGGTCCTTCACCATCTTTAGAAGAATTGGATCCAAATACTAAGCAATATTGGAGAAAATTACGATATCTTGGAATAAAGCAAGCCCAAAAGGAACGTGCAACTAGAAAGTTTTAATTAATTTTTGTAGCAATAATTTAAACACATACACACATGACTGTTACACATTAATACACATTTTATATATGCACGAATGTATGTCGTGTGTTCGTAATGTTGTATATTTATAGTCTTTAAACAAAATACTTTTACTTCTAATTTGAAAAAAAAATGTACTGTAAACTTGATAGAAATAAGAAATAAAATTATGTTAAAACAGTAACTATTGTTTATTAATATACCTTTTGAAAAATTAAAAAGCTGATTGATTGCACAAATTGTTATTTATTTATCTTATTGTTCTAATCTACCGGCACCGAAGATAGATTACTATTCAAATCATTTATTTGAAGGCTGAGTAAAATAAGCGATTTTTTTTTAATGTTACGATAAAAATAGATTTGTCATTAATGATATATTGGGCGTTATCTCGTATGACCAATAAAAAAGTAGTATGACGAAGCGTTATCGCGATTCAATGTGATTTAATTTATTTATTTTAGCTATTGGAAATGTCTCAGATATCTAGATAAAGACCACATTGATAAACCTTTTTTTCTGTACAATCGTATGAACTGGCAGAGTTATCACAGTGTCTGTTTTATTCAATTATCTTATTGTAATTAGTAAACTCTCTAACATAAAAACGCATTTGGACTTGACTTTAGCGGCCAATAATTAAGGTAATTAATTTTAACGATAATGTATCACTTTTCTTATATCACTTGTGTGTGGTTTCTACAACATTTTATATGACAGATGAAAATTTGTAGGCCGAAGAACGATTTTAAAAATACAAGACAAGCGTAAAATCTCCGAGTTTCTAACTTTTGATCGTTATTTAATTACATACTTATTGAATTATCTACATTCGATTATGTTATTTAAAAAAAAATATTTTATCTAAAATGTGTACCTGTTACTATGATGGCACCGTGTCTTATTTCTCTTATCTCTTCATTATTGTTTAACTAATTACATCTGAATATTGTGACTGACGCGATCTCTGAGCGATTCGCTGAGCACAATTTGTTGAGTTATTCTTTGATACGTAAGATCGAATGTAAATTTATATAATGATATCGGATAATTAACGTTTGTCATTTGTGGGATATTTATATGACAAATTTGCGACGCAGCAATAAGATTTTAATAGCAATAAATTCATTTTTTTTACTGCAAAAGCGATATATCAGAAAAACAGTAACTATGACATGTTATTTTGTACCTTCTTATTACATTTTAATTCTCGTTTATTATGTACTTTCAAGGCAGCTCATCAACCAAGTTTCCATTGAACGTGAGCAAGATATATTCTTTTTTTTATCTCATAGTGCAGGTGTTGGAATCAAATCTGTGGATTGATTCAATTGAGTCAAGTGTTGAATAATATTATATAACAACGTCATACGCACTTGCGTGTTTTCGAAAGTCTTTCATCTTGATAATAATTGGATATGTACATTTATGTGCGCACGAATAAACTGTATTCATATTTGTCAGCATTATCATGATTAAACAGACAAAAACTGCAATGCTCTTACAGTAGTATATATATCGCCTTTGCAAAATAAATTATTGGTATTGCGCTGTTAATTACCATCGGAGAAATCGACCCTTTACGAGGTAAGGATAACGTATCTTCGACGATTGACTCATCTTAACTCTTGGAAAGAATTAAGAATTATTAATTAAAATACGATCGCTGAAAATAAAACGTAATAAATATTAAACAAATCCTAAAATAAAAATTTATTTTAATATAAGACTGGTATTACCTTTTTTCGATAACGATAACGTATTTGCAGAATTCATGATGAATCGTTGGCTCTTAGTTTTCGCAGCGTTAGCTGCTTTGGCTTCGGCTTCTGGCTCGGAAAGTAAGTACATATTAAAATTAAAATTATCAATAAAGAAGATTAGAGAAGAGAAAGACGTACTTTCTACTTATTTATTATAAAAGTTTGTAATTTAATATTTACCAATCTCTTTCAGAAAAAATCGTATGTTACTTCGGTAGCTGGGCCGTTTACCGTCCTCCCGGTGGTAAATTTGATATTTCTTATATTCAACCAAATCTATGTACCCACTTGATCTACACCTTTGTCGGCATTAGTACGGAAGGCGATGTCCGAGTTTTGGATTCGTGGCAGGATCTTCCTGATAACTGGGGCAAGGACGGTTTTGGTCGATTCAACAAGCTTCGCGAATCAAGCCCTGGAACAAAAACGCTCATTGCAATCGGTGGATGGAATGAGGGATCCGCGAAATATTCCGCTGTCGTCGCCAACCCGACTACTCGTGCAAGATTTGTTAAGAATGTTGTTGAGTTTGTAAAGAAACACGATTTCGATGGTTTCGATCTCGATTGGGAATACCCGAACCAGCGTGGTGGAAAACCAGAGGATGTGCAAAACTACATAAGCTTGCTTAAGGAACTAAGAACTGAATTCGATAAACATGGACTGATTCTCAGTGCTGCTGTTGCCGCTGCCGAGCCTTCCGCTTCTCAGTCTTACGACATTGCTGCAATGTCCAAATATCTGCATTTTATCAACATAATGGCATACGATCTTCATGGTGCATGGGAGAAAGTAACTGGTCACAACGCTCCGCTTTACAAGCGCACAGGCGAATCTGGAGGCGATCTTAAACTCAACGTCGTGAGTATTTCTTTTGTTTTAATTTTTTAAATATCGATGATTAATTTCATTTTCAGTAAAAGATTAAAAAAAAATACATTTAATTTTACAGGATGCATCTGTACACTACTGGTTAGACAATGGATGTCCACCCGAGAAACTAATCCTCGGCGTGCCGTTCTATGGAAGAGCTTTCACTCTTGCTGACAAGAATCAAAATGGTCTCGGAGCGCCTACTACTGGACCTGGTACCGCTGGTCCTTACACACGTGAAGGTGGAATGCTTGGATATAACGAGATTTGCGAGTCCTTTAAACAAGGTGGTTGGACTGTTGTTCGTCACGAGGAGCACCGTACTCCTTATGCTTACAAGGACAATCAATGGGTCGGATACGACGACGTAACGTAAGCGTTTTATAAATTGATTCTCATTCTTCATTCTTCCGCGTGATAAAATACTTACGCAATAATTCTCATCGATATTTTGCGTCTTTCTTTTTCATCCCAATTTAAATGTATTATTTCTGTAATCAATAAATTGAATAATTAATATACTGCGTAAGCATTTAACGTGTATATAAAATTTTGCACACAGCTCTCTTACCGAAAAGACTGCCTACATCAACTCTTTGGGACTTGGTGGCGCAATGTTATGGAGTATCGAGACTGATGATTTCCTCGGTAATTGCGGTGAGAAGTATCCTCTATTGAAAACATTATATGCTGGATTAAAAGGAGGAGCGCCAGTAGAACCGCCTAAACCAACTGAAAGGCCACCACAAACCACGCAGCAACCACCGCAAACGACGCAGCCACCGGCAACTGCACCTCCCAGTGGTGTTTGTACGAAGGAAGGATACGTTCGCGATCCACAAGATTGCAGCGTATTTTATCTCTGCCAGAACATCAACGGCGCTTACCAGCCACAAAGATTTAATTGCGCAAGTGGATTAGCCTTCAATCCCCAAAACAACGCTTGTGACTACAAACAAAACGTTCCTGGATGCAATTAACAATAATACAATAGAAAGATGATTAATCGTAACAAATGGTTTCCTGTTGTATGTTACATTTCTACATTTAAAATATGTTGTTACGTTCTATATCGTAATCTACATATAATCAAATATAAATCCATTTCTTCATACCTTTGCTTTTTGTAATAATTTTATATGTGTATATTAGTAACATAGTTCAAGATCATAAGTTTTTATTCTGCTGTACGACTGGCACACATCATTAGAGTTTTCAAAATAAAAATCTCGATCCTTCCTCCTAGAAAATACAACGCGATGATAGATGATCAGATAAAAATTGGCGCGGGCAGCTGAATTTAATATAGCAACCAATAGTGCTGCCGACTATCGGTGCCCCTTCTGTATTACAAGCTAATAAAAATTTCGATAAGAGTTTCTAGTCTAGTACAAATTTACTTCATAGTTCAACTCGAATCAGCCTCTGTCAATGTTAGTACAAATTAATACAACAATAAAATGTTTAGCTAAACGAATAAAAGAAATACGAAAGAAAAAAAGAGCAGTTTAACAAATTTCGAATAATAAAAAAAATGCTACGAGTCATGTGTTGTAAAATACTGCACAAACTTGGGCGTGAGATCGACGTCGAGAGACAAAATATTACCAGGTAAAAAAAAAGAGAAAAAAAAAAGAATAAATAAATAAAATATTTCCATGTAAATAGAATAAATAGATGAGCGATTGGCCGCGTACAGCGCACGGCGCTTCGTAGCGCGCGCGGCACACGGTGCGAACAAGAGTTCCATTTAGCGTCCGGTCACCGTGGCGACGACGGGCACACGAGTTCGACAGCCGCCGAGCCTCGCCGAGTCACCGTCCAGCGTGTGCGACTAAGCGTTACGATCCAAACGAAATAGTATTACGCTATTTATAAGCGCGATGGGATGCGCATTCGTCTGTTTCCGCTACTGCCTCGTCGCTGGTGCAGTTCTTCTTGGCGTAAGTCTTTCATCGTAATTTTTGCGAACTGCTGCGAGATCGTTCTTTCCTAATCCTTTCCTTTTTCCACCTGCGATCGAGATGGAATCGAGTCGTGCTTACGCAAAGTCCAAGACCGACCTGCCGACCGAAAGCAACGCTCGGGATCGCTCACCTCTCGCCGTCAGCGTTCCACCGTGCCTCGATCACGGATCGAAATCCAGTTGGTGTGCTATTATTGTGATCGTCGTGCAGCTGTTGCATTGCCATGCCATTCGGAGATCGCGCGTGCAATGGTGGGGCTTCGTTCGAGGGAGCGGCGCCAATCCGTCTCGCAATTAACGTGCGGCGGCAGTGATACTGATGATACCGGGAAGCTAGGTTGCTGCGCGAAAATAAAACGCGATCGTCTATATGAATAAAAAGAATTTTTGCGAAAGAATTAATAGGATTAAATTGAAATTATAGTATAAGATTAACATGAGAGCGGATCATTTACCTTAGAAAGTGCAGGCATAATATTTATGTCATTTAAAATTAATATGTTTAAGTCCAGTATATTAATTACTTATTGAATTATTGTATTAATTAAATTGTTGCAATATTATTGGTTTGCTCTCAAAATAGTTTCTGAAAAAAATGAATAAACACATTACTGTTTATTAAAGTTGCTAATAAAATTTATAATTAAATTTATCGAAAAATCGATAGATAACGCTTATCTTTTTTTTTTTTTATATTACGTCATATTATAAGTTTTAAACGTAGTTGATATCTATGCTGATACATTAATTAATAAAAGACAACGAGAGTTGAAGGAGAACGCGCTCGTAAACGGAGCGACCTTAATTAACACTTTATTCTGTTGCAGTTGTAGAAATATCGCTATGACTGCCAATTTTATATAATATGATTAATTTTTTCTAAACAATTTAATTTTAATTTCTCTATATTTAAATGTTTACTTTGATACTAACGATTTTAACAAGTTATTTATTTGAAATGTACATTTTGTGATTAAAATCTATTTTGCGATAAGATTAGTCTTGCTTTAATTCAAAAAGCAAGAAATCATACTGGTTTCTTCTTTCAACTATCGTTGTGATATTAGTAGAGTAGTGACGCGAAGCTTATTTTAAACGAACTATACAAGTGCCTCACCCATTTACAGATAAGATATTGTCTCCTCTTTCTCTTATCAGTACCTCTGTTATAAAAATCTGATAACGATCCGCATCGCAATCGCAAGCTACTAATTTTAAGGTAGAAGCGGTACAAATAATTTTTTTCAATCGATTTTTATCTTGTCCTTTTATCCATAGATTTCTGGCGGGATCGTGAGCATATTTGCTAGCTATTTCATTTATCAGTTGCACGAATATGCACCACTCACACCCAACCATGTGTGCGGGTCGCCCGCTACTTTGTTGGCGATGGGCATTATCACATGCGGGATTGGTTGGTTCGCCTGGCAATTTCTGGATTTTTCTAACAAAGGCCAAGTGATTATTGTAAGTTTATTTTATGAGATCTTTGGAGAAATAGTTAGAAAGTTTATACTTAATGTGAACTATTCGTACTCAGTATGCCGTAGCACTGGCAATTATCGTGCTGGTCGAAGCCGGTGTTGGGATTTGGGCCTTAGTGAGGCACGAACAAATAGACACCTTATCGTCCACGCGACACGAAGAAATATTTGCTCTCGCGATCACGGATCAAAAATCCACCTGGGATCACATGCAGTCGACAGTAAATATTACATTCTTTCTTTTTCTTTTTCGCACTTAGACATCATAATTTTATTTTGCCGCTAATATAATAATTAGTACTCAATCTTGTTTCGTGATGATTCCTATGGAATTTAAAATAAATTTAGACAAGTACGATAGTCTTAAAAAAAAACAGATATATGTAATTATAACAAAATAAGATATAAATCATAAATAAAAAACAAATCCGGATACCTTACATTCGATAAAACTTATTTTTAGTTAAGATGCTGTGGAATAGACGGACCTTCTGATTATCGTAGTATGGACGCAATTCCTTGGTCCTGCTGTAATACAACGAGTGAGGAAATTGACAATGGCACTGGTGGTATTTGTACTGCCATCAACAAGCGTGGTTGTCAGCATGTTGTATTAAATCGGACACGATCGATCCTCCTTCATATTTTTCTGCTCGCATTATGTACCGTATTGCTGCAGGTGTGTGTCCTCGCTCACTGACATTACTGGATTAATTAACTAATTAACTGATGTTTGCGTCAATTGCTTGTTTTAGATTTCTTTCATAGCGTGCACGACTTGTTACGTCAGGATCTACAAAGACAAGATGGAAAAAAGAATATCACAAATGACTGTGCGCACATCTCTGCAAGATACAAAAGAAACAGATACTAAGAACAACCTTTTGACACGTCAGTCGAAATATTTACATCATTCTGATGATCCCTAGCCAATTTCGCATGTTGCAAAGTATAGAGATGTGTGTCACTTAAAAACGTTGCATAATTGTGATATGCGAAATACATTTCGCGTGGTGACTACATCAACGATTTACAGGTACACTAGTGATATTAATATTATTCACGTAATACAGGGTACTCCAGATTGATTGAGAAATACTTCAACGTTGAACTTTTCAGAAAATACTTTTGCTAATTTTTCTACATATTTTGGAAACTAGCTTGTAAACTTTTAACATTAAATTATTTGGCAAATAAATCTCGATTAATATTTTAGATAAAATTAAAAAAATTATAATTACAGCGATGTATTGAAACTATATATCTTATTGTCTTCTTATTTTTCGAATTAAATGTAAGAAAAATGTGAAATATTTGGTCTATACTTGAAGTATTCTTCAATCTCGTTTAATTACTCTGTATTTAAAAAATGACAATATTGTAGAAGATGCCTTAATAGTATAACTATTTTTACTGCCTTTTCACGAGTGATTAGGTAATTCTTATGACACATTTCTATCTTAATATAATTTTTTATTTTTGTTCCTAGAGACATTAAAAATTTTTAATTATACAAAATTATTTTATCGTCTTATCAAAGTTTTTTTTTATATTTGTAAGACTTTTATTTAATTTAGTTGTACTTAATATATCTCTTAATACAAATAGTTGTTAAATGAGCAAAAATGTGCACAATATAATGCTTTAATCAACAACACTACTAACGAATATAGAATAATATAATCTAACCTGATACGAATATTATTTTTATATCTTATATTATGCAGAATAAATACTTAGATTAAATCTAATAGTAAAATATAACCATAATAATAATCGTTAAACGTGAATGCAGTCATTTTTGTTAGTTTTATTTATGTATTTCATTTTTAATTAATGTCTAATGTTTTCGTCGTCTTTTTGTTCACGCGCAACTTTTTGTAATAATTTTCTAAAAATTATGAGACCGATACTTTGCGAATATAAATTATTTTGTATAAAAAGCGTGATTATGTATTCAGTCATTTATAAGAACATAACTTTCATTAAAAAATAAAATTATACGCTTAAATATTTTTATTATTTAACATATGTGGTAAATATGCTAATAATGCCAATTTTATAAAACTTTTAATAAAATAAATATATATTATACTCTTATTTTATTAAATTTAATTTTTTTAATAAAATATTTATTTTATTATTAATTTATTATCAAAAATAAAAATGCAGCTAATATTGATATTTATTTACATCATAAATAAATTAAAGCAGAAATGTAAGTGGAAAATTTTTTCACATCATCCCTTATATACTTTCAAAATCACAGATTTGTATAAATGTACACACGGATCGTAAGGTGTACTCTTAATATTTGTCATGTCTAGAAATTTTTTTTATATTAATACCTTGCTATCTTTTTTTTTTAATACTGTATTATAAAATATGTCGGTAAATAAATGTACCGACTTATTTAAAGCTTGTAAAATAGGCTTGTTAAAAAGTATTTTGATCCTAATAAATGAATAGCGGAGTGTTGATTATCATATCCACTCACAACTACGCTTATTCAATAACAAGATACAGTCAATCGTTTAAATTATTTAAATTGGCTAAAACAAATTTGTAAATGTAATAAGTGTGAGATATTACCAGGTAATCCCATCTTCAATATTACATGGGTAATACGAAACCATTTAAATATCTGCTGTTTCAACATATTATGTTTTCTGCAACGAAAGTCTACCTCTCCATGGAAACATACGACGTCCCTAGTAACAAATTATTATTAATGACGCTAATACTATTGCAAATATATATTACTTAATAAGTGTCGACTCGGAAACGAACGATCATGCGAACGAGCGCATGCTTTCTTCTAGTCTGTTAAAAAGTTCAGGAGGGATAATTAACATTAATTACTTACCATTTGGCGACTTAATCTACTATCGTCATCGATACAAGTGATAATTTGCGGAAGTTCCTCGTTTCTTCGAAGAACTCTCAATGGTCTATATGTGTTATACGTCAACCATAAATAATCGGGTATTAAGCAGGCAACCACAATTAGTACAGTAAGTGCCCAGAATGAGGGTGATACCGATAATTTTTGAAAGACGCCATACATATCACCATCGAATTTTCTAAAAACAAAATTTCATAAATAAAAATAAGTTTTATTCATTAATATATAATCTTTTAAGTTTATAATTTTTTTTTATTATTGCAAAATTTGTACTTACACATCCATGATTGAATAGCTGACAGAACACACATAAAATACTATTTCAGACAATACTACACTCAAAATGAGTGGAACTGTCCAATATAAACTGTGTAATAAAATCTAAAATGACATTATTGTTAACAATACATAAATAACTTTTATAATAAATATTTTAAACATATTAAATTTTGATTACCTGTAGATTTGCTAGTAAAGTGACTATATGAACAATGCATGTACTGTAAGTCCATTGTCCAATCGACGTATTATCGGAAAGATATGTAGGATTAATGTATGTTATAGCATATACTGTAAAATATGTTACGCATGTATGCCATAATCCTAAAAAAAAGAGTTGTAATTAGTATTTGTCGTAATATATGTGTTAATAATAAAATAATGTAATATTAATTTTTGCACAAACCTAAAAGCAACCAAATAATGAATTGCTTTCTTGACATTAAATAATTGTTTTTATTAAGTTTATACAAATATGGACACTCCAGAAGTTTTTTCGCGTCGTAATTCTGTTCATATAAGGCGTATATCACTATCGGAAATGATGTGAACATTAGATTAAAACCCATTAGAAACATGCCATCATAAAGTTCCTATTAAGATTATATTTCTATAAATCTTACATATCAAATCAAATCTATATGTATGCCATGTAAATAGATTAGTCTTTTATATTTTAAATAATTTACCTATGCATTGCAAAAATAAGATCTTTTACATGCGGTAGAAAGAAAGATTACCTGGGTGGAAAAACCATTATGTATAGCAAAAAGCATCTGCGGCGTTATAAATACAACATTTTTGTAGAAGAAAAACTGCATTAAAAAGCTGATACGCATGTAATACCAGTGTCCGTGCACCAATAACGTTTTTCTCAGATACTTGAACTTTGTGAAAGCAAAATCGGCGGAGATCGATGCCTGGCGACCTTCTTTCCCTAATATTCCTATACCCACATGTGCTGATTGTATCATCGAGACATCGTTACCACCGTCACCGATAGCTGCAGTATGAGGCCGATTTCGTGACGTTTTTATCAAATGTACAACCTGCAAAAATAAATAAATAAGTTAATAATTTATTCGCATTTCTGTATGCGTTTAGAAACGAAAGAAAATTTAAACCTCGCTTTTTTGTAGAGGCGTCAGTCTGCAACAAACAACTGCTTCGCAGTTCATTCCGACAGTTTTAAATAAATGTGGACAATTTCGTAACGTTGCCGCCATACTAACACCGTCTATTATCAACCCATATTGCTTGTGTGGTTCCAATTTCATTTTTCGTCTGCAAAACAATTAAAAAAATATATTATTATCTAAGATAGTATACTTTAAATTATATCGTAAGATTTTTACGTGTAAACTATACTTACTCAAAAGTTGTGAGAACTAGGAAACAGCTTTGTTCCGAAGTTTCATCCATTAGTCTTAGAACTTCAGTACCTTTTTTAAAATGACCGCATAAAAAAGCAATGTTCTCCGCAGTTTCTGCCTTATCTCCAGTAAGCACCCATACCTAAAAATATATGTATATTTTAAATCGTCTTTAAAGTTAATTAATTTAATTAAAATAGAAATAAAACGTATAAATTTTAATAATATTAATATATCTGAATAATTGTACTAAAACAAAAGTAAGATAATTAATTGCCTGAAAGTTATTAAAAATTTATAAAACATGACGAAAGCAAAGCGTAAGAAACAAAGGATTTCTTCGATAGTTCACACAAAGACGGTGCAATGAACTAACTTTGATGCCAGCGACTCGTAAGCATTCCAAGGTCTCTTGAACCTTGTCCTGCAGGTGATCTTCTACCGCGGTTACTCCGAGCAAGGTGAGTCCGCTCTCCATGAGATTGTACGCTCTCGTTATATTTTCCTCTCTGTCTGGACCGATTATCTGTCTAGCTTGCTCGATGTTCGACATCAGACTCTCGTATTCGGAATACTGCATCTTTTTGTATGCAATCACCAACGTTCGCAAACCTCTCTAAAAATTAAAAAATTTAAATATTTGTTGTAATATAACTAATATAGCTAACAAAACAGTAATGCATCTTTTTTGTGCATAAAAAATTTTTTTTTTTATTGTAAAAAGAAGTAATAAAGTTCTTCGCTTAAGCTCTGATTTAATTTATTACAAACAAACCATAGAAAAATCATCGACGTGAACAACAGCTTTTTGTACTTGTCCCTCAGTTATCAATGGCAAAACAGCCGAATCCGCACCCTTGCAGTACAGCCAAATATCTTCTGACGAGTCTTTTACTATTACCGACATTCTCTTACGTTCTGTGCAAAATAATATTAGCGCTATTACTATTAAAAAGATATCAAATTAAAATATTCAAATTCGAGATATATTCCGATATTAACTCACCTGAGCTGAATTCCAATATCTCTAACTTATGGAAAATCAAATTATTCTCGTTGATCTTAATGTGCATCTCATCAGTAGTATTTTTTTGTAAAACAACGCCACATCTAGCACTCGCCTCCACTAACGCCTTCTCGTCTGCTGATGCCGCCTGCCATATGTTATACATGTTTGTATATCTCATTACGTTAAATCAGTCACGTTCGTTTAACTTTTATCTTAGATAAATTATTAGCGAATATTTATTAAAGAACACGCTTCCGCGAATTCAATATTTGCGTATGCTTGCATTGCTATTTTTACCTGATACTCTGGCAAATCCGGATGCATCATCAACGAACTGTTGACTCTTGTGACTTTTTTCAGTCTGAAACTCTCACGGAATTGAGTACGCTTGGCTATTATTTCGGGACGTCGGCTGGGCGGTGAAATTTGGACTATATGGCATAGCGAAATGCTTATCATGAAATGCCAAATTTCACTCTAAAATCATAGATTTTTAAATAATAGCGCTAAAATTACTATTTTTGTTAAGAACTTTATATGTAAATTTACAATTTATCTAAAACAATAACGCTATAATTTTCTTTCCTTTCTGATAATCTAATACTAATTAACATTTTTTTTACCTCCCACGATGACAATTTGACGGCTTCATTCTCATTCCCACTTGATGGCAATAAATATAGATTTCCGTCACAATCTTTCTCCATGTACACATTGCCGTTAATGGAACAGCGCCTGAACAGCATCAGATTTTCAGTGAGAGTGCCAGTTTTGTCACTAAATAGATACTCAACCTGGCCAAGATCTTCATTTAAGTCTGACGAATTGGCGAGTGCTGGTTGATCGTTGGCTTTGTCATACATGTCTAGGTCCCAACCGAAGTAAAAGGAGCCCAGAAACCGTTGCACTTCTGTCAAAACGCATGTAAATCTTCATTGGCGTAGTAGAATCTTTTTACGAGTATATTTTGTAAATATACATTTCGTTACTTTATAAATGCAGCTTTGTTTCAAAAGAAATAAATCAATTTAAATAATTAAAAATGTTTTATAAATATTTTCATGTAAAATAAAATTATTATAATATAAATAGAGAAAACTGTGCAAGAAAATTATCTTACCAACTGTGACATATAATGATATCGGCACGATATAATTAAATAAAAGTAGAAAACTCAGAATATCCGAAACTAATGAAGAAAAATTAATCTTAGGCTGTGGACCTAAATAACTCTCCCAGTCTTCGTTAGATTGAACATATAACTTCAGCAGAGTACACATCAATACTTCGATTATAAGTATCACGACATATACTGTAAGATATGTATTGATAGATCTAAAAATAGTAACGTTAAGATAAATGTAAATATAAAATGTAATTATCTTTATAAATACAAGTGTTTCTCGAATTTCTGTTGTATCATTCACAAAGGATAAAACTAAGTAGCGATATTGGTCGAGTTCTTATAAAACGAAACTTGAACATAATTACCTTTCAGCAATGGAGAATTTATTACTGACTATCTTTGAGTTTAGAGACAATTTTGAATCGTGCCCGGTGTAAACTGCGCAACCAACTACATATTCGGTGTCTTTTAATCTAGATCCGCGCAACATAAGATTTTCTATTGTTAGATGCCCGCTTGTTGTCTCACTGTCATTATTAATCTCAAGCTTGCCGTGGAAACTATAAAGATTGGCTGAGGGTTCTTGACATGTAATCGTCGCTTCCATCGCTACTATGTCTGAAAGCGGCATCGCCGAGATTACTTTCGGAACGTGTAACATCTAAAATTAAATATTATTATTACATTATTATTATGTATCTTGCTTTATAAAGATCGAGTACAAAGATAATTACTTTTAAATTTGTTTCACCGTCGAGATTTGATGTTGTGACATAACAACATCCCGGGGTATCGCTATGAAGAAGAACGATATCGCAAGGTACATCCTCGTCGCGAGAAACTTTTACAAAATCGCCTACTATTATTTGTTCACAGCAGATACTCTATAACATATTATATTTGTATGTAAAATGTATATTCGCTTTAATACCACAATTTATAAAAAAATATCTATCTATATAAATATATATAATTTTTGATAAATTGTGTATATATATAAATATATCTATATATTATCTGATAATATGTGGAAAGTATTTTATTGTTCTTTTTCTGCTTCGCAATGTAACAATAAAAATAAACAAAGCTTTAAAATTAATATTTTATAATCAGTAAAGCTAACATGTACGACAAACCTGTGCACATTTGTTGCGAATGACATTGACTAATTTTTGATTATCTTGTTTATCTATCTTGTAACGCAGGTAATCTTCATATCCTTGCTTACATGCAGTTACCAAAATGACAAACGTTAATGGTAAGGCGCTGGTTAACGGTGAAACTGGCGAATCTTTATTTGCAAGCGCAATTATCAACGAGAGTAGGAAGTAAAAATTTGCCACACGTCGGAATTGCTCAAAGAGATTTTTCGGGATAAAGTTCCATAGTGTGTACTGCAGATCAGACAGAAACAAATGCGATTATAATCTGTGGTACTTTTAAATGTGACTTTTGAAGTGATGATGTCATAATCATTTTTAGATGTGAAAATGAACGTCATGCGAGTGTTTAATTACGTCACTTAAATTATATAACAGCGAGTATTCTAAATTACAAAAGAAAAGAATAAATGAGAAATACCTTGTGCGACTGGATTCGATTGCTAACGAAACGTTTCCCTGATGGATCGTTGTGAGAATTAATCTTTACGATTCGGCGATCGGCAAGTATCGAGGATTTCGGACTCTGCAAACGAAACAATAGGTTAATTCAGCTGTTTCGAGTTTTACCCCCACCAGCTCTTATGAAAAATGAAGATCAACCGCGAGTGACGCGAAGCTAGCTACAACTGCTGCAAGACAAAAACGACAAGATTGACAACACAGCCATTACGTAAAATATGTAATCGGTGCCAGGATGGCGTAAAATAATATTGTTCATAAAATTTTTTGTATATATTCTAAATTAGTTCGTGAAATCGAGTTTCCAACATTTTTTAGTCTCGAATTATCCAGTATTTCTCGTGCGAACTAACGGTACTAACGTTCGTTCGTGTCACAGCAACTAATACGACGATGTACGCGAAAGCGCTAGGTTATTGGAGCGTTCAATCTATCAGGCTGCATTTATATCGACAATTAGTGCATCACCTCCGCCCGTGCTGGACAAATAATGAATGTAAGCCAATTGCCAAGCAATTTTACAAAAATAATCTGGTACGCTATGTACATGACGGTGATAAAGGCGATGAGAAAGATAATGTGCTCAATATGAACAATAGTCAGTACTTGGATCACCTTTATAAGGCTTGGCTTGAAGATCGAAAATCTGTGAGTCCCTCATGGGACTCGTATTTTAAAATGATCCACGCGAAAAATCTCAAGAACTCTCCGAGCACGAAATCTAGTTCGATTCGTGCCAATTCGTCTTCTAAATTAATGACGTTAAATTTAAAAGACAGACAAACAGGCAAGAGCAAGTTTTAAATTTAATTTTAGCCATTTTATAAAATTATATCATTAATGTCGATTATAATTTATATAATTTAAAATAAATAATATATTTTTTTCTACATTGGATTGTATACAATACATATATTACTATTAATTACATTTTTTAATTAATTAATATTTAGCAAGACCGTTAATTTTTCTAAAATTATATCATTAATGTCGATTATAATTTATACAATTTAAAATAAATTATATATTTTTTTCTACATTGGATTATATACAATACATATATTACTATTAATTACATTTTTTAATTAATTAATATTTAGCAAGACGGTTAATGAAAGAACCCTTTCGAGAGAAATCAAATGGCCAAATGCAAGGAGATGAATATATAAGCGGTGCACTTGATATTAATGCCACAATTCGAGCGTATCAGGTATCTATATTTTTACAAAATTTTTGTACTTTTGCTTTTATACTTCTGTATTAATGCTTATTTTATTTAATTAAAAGGCACGTGGTCACTTAATAGCAGACACTGATCCACTGGGTATACAAAATCCAGAATCAGCAAAGTTACAAGGCACTGCAAATTTACCACCTGAAATTGTAGTACGGCATCATCTTAAAGGAATGACAGAAGAGGACATGAACAGGGAATTTCCTCTTGCATCCTTAACCGTTATCGGAGGCGATAAGAGAAGTTTACCATTGCGGGAGATATTAATGAGACTTAATCAGGTTTACTGTGGTCATTTAGGTCTCGAATACACATACATTCACGATCTCAATACGGTATGTAATAACAGAATTTTAGTTAATAGTAATCGTGTACTTAAAAATAACTAAAATGGCTTTTTCGTCATTTTTAATTAACAATGAGAAAAAAAAGAAATTTGCAAATATAAAAAAAAATATAAGTTATATACATTGAATTAGTTAGATTGGTTGAGACAAAAATTTGAGATACCAGGTGCTTGGGAATTGCCTACGGAGCATCGCAAATGGACTTGGATGAATATTATGAAGAGTGTAAGCTTTGAAAGTTTTTTAGCGAAGAAATACGGAACGGAAAAAAGATTCGGATTAGAAGGTTGCGAATCATTCATACCATCTATGGCGGAATGCATAGAAACGTCGGCGCTAAATGGTAATATTACCTTCTGGATTTCGATTTACACAAAATTACGAAGCAATTTCTGAGTTTTAATTGATGATATCTTTAATTTTATTATTCTGATTTATTTGGGTATTAATTCGTTAGGAGTTGAAACTATAATTATCGGTATGGCTCATCGCGGCCGTTTAAATACGTTGGCAAATATTTGTTCGAAACCATTGAGTCAATTGTTCACTCAGTTTAATCCAATTGCTTTGGAGGGATTCGGTTCCGGTGATGTAAAATATCACCTCGGAACGCTCTCGGAAAAATTACTAGAAAGGTGAAGAAAGCCACCGGGCTGTAAATTTGGTTTGAATACGTGAATACGTCAGGCGTTGATATCTAAACTAATTTAATATTAAAATTAAATTGAAAAAGAGAAAGACAAAATGTTCATCATAAATATTTTAATCTATTGTGATTTTTAGAACTAAAAAGAAGGTGCTTCTTGCCATAATGGCGAATTCTTCTCATTTAGAAGCAATCGATCCGGCCATAGTCGGTCGTGTTCGCGCTGAACAAGTCGAGAAAGGTGACTCTAAACGTACGTATTTAAAATAAGCGGTTTGCTAACAGATGATAATAGACATACTTTAAGTAAATTTACTTTAAACAGATGGCAAAAAATCGTTGGCTATATTGGTTCACGGTGACGCTGCTTTTGCCGGTCAAGGTGTTGTTTACGAAACGATGCATCTTACTAATTTGCCAGAGTACACAACGGGTGGTGTTATGCATATCGTAATTAATAATCAAGTAAGAATAAGTTTCTCTATAATGACAATACTTTTAATTTTATTAATATTTATGAAATAATCAAATAGTCAAAATTTAATTATTTTCTTTTAAATAACTATACAGTTTAAAAATAAAAATTATTTTAATAATTCTAGATAGGATTTACAACTGATCCAAGATATTCACGATCCAGTGCGCATTGTACGGATGTCGCGCGTGTTGTTAACGCTCCTATTTTTCACATACATGCTGACGATCCCGATTTAGTGACTTACTGCAGTAAAGTGGCCAGCGAATATCGGTAAATGTGATTTGTTTTATAAATTTTCTTATCGTTTTATTCTAAAAAATTAAACATGACTGCTTCGGCTGTCTAATTATGTTTTTATTGCTTAATTGCAAGCATTTTATTTAAAGAATAAATTTATTACTATAAATGTTAAAAAATTACAAAAAATAATTTAAATAAAATAATATATTTTGCGATAAAAATATATTCTGTTATTAGGGCTACTTTTCATAACGATGTAGTATTGGATATCGTTGGATATCGAAAAAATGGTCATAACGAAATGGATGAGCCGATGCTTACTCAACCGCTCATGTATAAACGAATAAAAGATCATCCTAGTGTTTTATCTATATACAGCAATAAATTATTTAAGGAAGGCGTGATAACAGAAACTTTTGCAAAAGAGGTTGAGAAAAATTATATGTATAGTTAACCGTTATACAATATAATTAATCGTTTTAAAACTGGTAGTTTAATTCTGTCATGAATATAAATGCATCATTATTTTTGTGCATAGGAAATAGAAAAATACATGAATTACTGCGAAGAAGAGTTCAAGAAAGCGCAAAGTATAAGCTCAATGCAAATGAGCGACTGGCATGACGTGCCCTGGACCGAGTTTTTTTCGAATCAAACTCCGAGAAATAAGATACCGCCGACTGGTATTGATATTGCGACCATTAAGACAATTTGTCATGCTATATCCACCCCTCCGAAGGATATCGAGGCTCATGTTCAAGTTAGTTGTAAGGCAGTTCTAATATAAACTTTTTAAAATGTTTTATTAAACATAGGTGCTAAGGGCGATGGATAGACGAGCGAAACTGAAAGAGGCTCGACAGATCGACTGGGCAATGGGAGAGTGCTTGGCTTTTCTCAGTTTACTAAAGGAGGGTCATCACGTTAGATTATCTGGTCAAGATGTTGAGCGAGGCACCTTTACGCAACGAATACACATCATTCACGATCAAAGCAAAGACAAGGTGTACAAGAACATCCTGCATGACGTCTTTCCGAGGCAGGCCTTGTACACCGTCACAAATTCATCGTTATCGGAATACGGCGTGTGTGGTGAGGAGAAATTATCTAACCATTAGCTAATTATTGTGTCATCGTATACGAGTTGATAGCGATATCTATTTTTGTTGTGCACTTATATTATTCTTATCGACAATACATACATTTGTTTCAATGTATGGATTCTTTAAGTCTAACTTTTATTAACATATGCAAAAAAATGTATTTGAATAAATTTCTAATTAACGGTGGTTAACGATAATCAATATTTAACGAATGTTCGGCGAGAAAAGGATTTGAATTGGGATACTCTGCGTACAATCATAATACTCTGACTCTCTGGGAAGCACAGTTTGGCGACTTTGCTAATAATTGTCAGGTACTTAAGACTTCTGTCCTATTTGTAGCAGAATTTTGATTTTTTTACTTTATTAACTTTTAATTTGCAATGCCTCGAGAAGTAAGATTTTTTGACATTTCTAGTTGCAATTGAACGGGGCATAAGTGTTTATAAATTACCGTATATTCCAAAAGGATAATCGCAATTTTATAAAAAAAATTATAAAAATATTTATTGAATATTTTTAATAACTTTAAATTGTTTTTTAGGTTATACTAGATTGCCTGTTATGTTCTGGGCAAACTAAGTGGGGTAGACAGGTAGGATTGGTATTGTTGTTACCGCATGGCTTGGAGGGTCAGGGGCCAGAACATTCGTCTGCTAGATTAGAGAGATTTCTTCAGTTGTGCGACGATGAAGGTACTTACGTGCCCGGAACGGAGCCTGGTGCCCCACCCGGTGAAAATGTTGATCAAATTATGACGAGACAGCTTTTTGAGATAAATTGGATCGTTTGCAATCCTACGACACCCGCCAATCTCTTTCATCTTTTACGCCGACAGATTTTAATGCCGTTCCGCAAACCATTGGTAAGTTTAAGTTTTATTTTACGCAGAAATTGCAAATAACTTTTTAACGAAATTTATTACATGACAAACAGTAGAATATTCTGACATTTGCTCGCGCACACGTTCCATTATACTGAATACTCAACTTATACTTTGAAATGTTTATCAAACACTCGTCGTATCATCCATTTTTTACTGACGTACAGAATAGTGTAATAGTAAAAAAAATTAGACACTAAGTGCTATATCTATCGCGGTCATGTCATTACCATTATTTTAAATACAATGTTAGTTTTTTAATTTTTATTACACGAATGTTATATGCACGATTATTGACTATTAAATTGTTACATAAAGTTTATTTCATCACATAAATTTTTTAAGTTATTTATTCGAATAATTTTTAAAGTTAAATTTTAATAGTTTGTCACATGTAAGACAAATCACGCGTTTTATTTAATATTATTGTTATAATAATTAATTTTATTTTTGGAATTATAATAACACATTTTAAATATCATGCAGGTTGTTATGACTCCTAAATCATTACTACGTCATCCGATGGCAATATCAAATTTCGAAGATATGGGACCAGGTACAAGCTTTCAACCAGTTCTACCAGATCCTTTCGTGAAGCCAGAAAATGTGAAGAAGGTATTAATCTGTACCGGAAAGGTGTATTACGATTTGGTTGTCGAACGACAGGAACGGCAGTTAGAAGATAAGATTGCGATTATTAGAATCGAACAACTCTGTCCTTTTCCGTATCATCTCTTCGCAACAGAAATAATAAAATATCCGCAAGCAAAAGTAAGACTTTTTCGATTATGATAATGTATCTAATTCTTGAGCTACGCACATACATCTGTGAAACCTTCAAATTAGCGATATCTTTGAATTTTCTTTTTCTTTTGTATGTGGATAACAATAAAAATATTTTCTACATAATATTTTTATATTTGCAGATTATGTGGCTACAAGAAGAGCACAGGAATCAAGGCGCTTATTGTTATATAAAAGATAGGATAGCCTTAGCCTTGGGTATTCCATTGGAAGATATAAAGTACGGCGGGCGATCTGCTTCGGCATCGCCAGCGACAGGTAGTAAGATTATTTACAAAAATGAGCATGATAATCTTATGGCAACAGCAATGAAAATTGATTAGACTTATAGAAATTACCGTAATACTAATTACTAAAAATATAAGAACAGAATTAACTGTTATTCGTTTTATAATAACCGATTATACGGTTAATTATTGGATTTATGAACAGCTCACTCACCAGTAAGCATGAATATTTGGCATGTCCTTGATTCGCACACGAAAAAATTATTTTTTTTATATAGTTCCACATCACATTTTCGTTTTTATCGCTCTTTTAGAAGACTTCTTACATTAGACATGAATCGCAATAACGTACAATGCGATACTAGAGTCAAGCGTTGATTAAGCCAGAGAGGCGCTAATATCCATCGGTGTATACACACAGAAAGAATTTACACCTTGAATATAAAGGCCACAATTATTAACGACTTAAATAATTTTATTTGCAATACTGGCCAACAGTAACTTCATTGTTCTTACTTTTAACATTGACCTTTACTGTAGCGTACTAAGAAATTTCTTTAAATGAGATATCTCAGGTATTACCAGATTTTATCTTTAATTTGGCGAACGAGAAAGCTGAAAAATTCAAAGATATTGATTTGAAGTAGGAGAGGTTGATAAGTGTACCGATAAACGTCCGTTTTCATTGAATTGGCTTTTGACGCGTCCGGTATCTTTTATTTAAGCTTTTGTTTATTTAGAGGACAAATTTTAGTTATCAATATAAATTTAAATTTTAAATTAAAAAAAAAAATTGATATGGGCTGCTAACTTTACATAATATTTTTGCAACGTCATTGTGAAGAAGTTTAAGTTTGATGCCTTCATTAATATTAATTAAAGCAATATATTTGCACACACATAAGCGATTAATAAGTGTTCGGAAAAGACAAGAAGCTTTACGTATCATACTTTTCTTTGAATTGCAAAAACAATATTAATGTTGAAAGAATAAAATTTTATATTGTAAAATAAGATATTTTAAGCAGCACGTAAGCAAGCGAAAAATGCACACAAGACGTGAATATGTCTTACCATTTCGTCGAGTTGACAATGTTCAAAGTAACGTGCGTAATTCTAACAACAAAAGGAACTGTGACACTTGGTCAATTATTTTTTTTTCTTCATTTTTACATTTATATTGCGATAAGGAATATGCACTTTATATTTTTTATATATCCATTGTCTTTACTCATACCATCACTAAAAGAATATTGACACAATACCGTCCACAATTTCAGAATCGATTCGATAGCTGTGTTTTAGCGATACACACTGCAAACAAATTCGTTTTCCTGAATAATGTATAGAAAAGATACATTCTCATTATATGCATGATAACTAGACAGTACTTGTGGCAGTGCGCATGTAATAATTAAAAATAAATAAAAATAATATATTAGGAAAAATAAATAACCATTTTAATTAGTGGCAATTAATTAAAAATAACATACTTATCTACATCACTACAAGTAAAATTGTAATCTTGAAAAAAAAAGACAGATTAAGCGCTTGCTAATTAGATTTATCAGCTTAAATTGAATATATTTGTATGTGTCGACATTTCTTTTTGAAGAATGGTGAAATAATTTTTTCTAAATAAAAAATATAAATATAGAGACATGTGATTGTAACGAAGATAAACTAGATTGATTCGACGTATTAATTAAAGAAAAACAACTGTAAATGGCAATGATTAATTATCGCAAAAGTAAAAATGAAGAAACGTCCAATGTCATTGATATCTCTTTCTTTCTTGTTTCTTACCGGTTTTCTTTTTTTTTTCTTTCGTAAAACACGCTGCTTGACGGTAATATTTTTCGTTTTGAGTGTAACGCGCGTGAGTGTATACTCTGTCACTGAAGGGAAACCCGATACTGAAAATACTCTCGACCGTGACAACGGATAAGAAAATCTTTATCAAGTGATTTGCGCACCCACCTTCGTATCGTTCATTAACGATCGTGAGTACGAATCGTCGTCTATCGCGAGCAGGACAGATAAGACAGCGAGGAAAGAAACTGTCACTATCTATTTCTACTTTTCGTCAACTCATTTCTGATTAGTGAGAGATAACGCTTAACTTTGTTGAGTCTCGCACCGGTTTATAACAAAATTAGTATTTTGCAGTAGTGCGAGTGCAAAGTTAGAGTGCATATAATTATACATTTTTATATATTGATAATCATTTGTATGTTAGTTTGAATAATTTAATTCCGATTTTTTTATTCGCTGATGTGCATACAATTTTGCCAATTGCATCGATACGTGGGCATGAGTTGGTAGCGCACGTTTCGAACTTTTCAGTAACGGAACGCCATAACGGCAGTGAACACGTCGCGGTCGTCGATCGCGTATTTAGAGGCGTTGCGACGCGTACAATCGTAATTAAGAACGTAAGTAATAGTAATTAATTATACGCCGGTGGTAATTCGCGATCGTGATCGTCGAGATTTGTCTCGAGACGCTTTAGTTACTCCATATATCGCGGAATCTGTTGCGCGCCTACTGCGCCGCGGATACCTCTCTTCTCGTTTTAATTTGCGTATTTAATTATTCGTTTATAGCTTATTTGGACTTTTAATATACGGGACATTATATGAATAGCAAGAAAATCTGTCTGAACTCGTCAACGCGGTTATCGGGTGTCGTTCGAGATCGCGAGGAAAGTGTGCGCGCGCGAGTGCAAGTCGTGGCGTCGGTATGAAGTTGGCCGCAGAAACTTTCGTTACACTGAACAGGCTATTCGTACCTACTTCCGCGACATCGTCACCCATTTTCCCGCCGTAATGGATGCATCGCAAGCGGGAGTGTTGCGATCAACTAGTTCTCGCGAGTAATCTCGTGTAATCCGTACTGAAAATCCCTTGCAAAGTTCTGTCGCGCGTGTCTCGATGTCATGGTACGATTACTAAAACTGTGTTGAGCAAAGGTAACCGAGCCTCACTGTCCGAAGTATTCTCGTGATTGAACATTCATCCGAATATTGTGCTGGAAAAGCAGTCCAGGAAGCTGAGAGGAGGAGGAGGAGGAGACCCGGGGAGGATCCAGTGGCGGCGGAATAACCTTGGGTATGTAATTAATTTCTTCCGTTTTTACAAACTCAATTATTAAGTAATTCGAACGCTGCTACAATTTACGTATTTTTATGTTCTGTTACAGATTAACGTTGTTAGGAAATTCGTGCTCCGCAACAAACGCATTGCAAGGGCTATTTCTACCAACGTGGATCAACTTCAGCCTCGGTTTAACTCGTCTTTTATCTCTTTCTAATTCTAAGAGTTAGAACGAGATAAAAAGTTCGTGTTCGACCGAGATTAAAGTTAATCAGCGTTGGTAGAAATGCTCCTAAATGTGAGTGTTGCGGTTAATTAGTTATCGCGAGTGAACTCGTGTAATCTGCTGGAAATCCCTCGAAAAGTGCTATCACACTGATATGATTATTAAGTGTGTTGAGAGACCATATTAGGTCTCATTGTCTGAAGTGTTCCTGTAAGTGAATATTCTGGATATTCTACCGAGAGGTCACTCCAAGAGGCTGAGAGGAGGAGGAGACCCGGGGAGGTTTCCGGTGCCGGCGGAGCAACCCTGGGTATGCGATCAAAGTCTTTTACGTTTTTACAAGCTCAATTATTAAATAATTCGAACGCTGCTATAATAATGTGTGTTTTTATGTTACAGATTAACGTCGTACTATATCTCCGCTGCTGCGCATCGACCGGTGAGTCTATTTTTATCTCCTTGAATCGGGAGGGCAAAAATTTTGGGTGGGCATATACGTACATCGAATAGCAGATATGGCATTTTCTGCGGCGACAGTGGCTAGCGTACGTAATCCTAGACGGCAGAAGCAAGGGATGAGAGAACGGGGGGGAAAGAATCAGTCATCGGCAATCCGGCCGGCGCGGTATATGATACATGCGGCGCATGTGAAACTCGACGAACACGACGCTAAAGTCGCGTTTGCTAGCTGCCGTCGCCTCAGCAAATGCCATATCTGCTTTTCAGTGTACATCTTGTACTTGAAGAATACTGTGCGCGCGATGCTAAGTTGTGGGAGTTTGACCACGTTATCGGCAGAGCGCGTACTTTTTTATCCACCGCGATCTTTTCCGCTACTCCGTAACGCCGCTGATGCGGGTGTCGCGGCTGGCGCTGCTAAGCTGCTGCCGCTGATCGTTTGCCCGGTCGTGCAGTATGGCGATGTACAGTGTGCGCGGTAGGTCGTGGCTGGTCAGTATTGCATAATCGGTTGCAACCAGCTGTGCTACGGATCGCGGGGGCCGAACAACGAAGCTGAGGGAACGAAGAGCCGCGTAAGAAGAGCATCGCGAGGAAGCGGATTTCGGCGACGTGTAACGCTACGACAGCTCGACGACAGTGCCTCCCGCGGATCAAGAGATATGCCGCAGAGTGGAGGCGCGCATTGTTAACGCTGGCAAGGATGCAGGATCGAGCATCGCCAATCACGGATCGGTAACGAACGGTGAGGAACGGCGGCACGGCGACAGCGTACCGCTCAACATGTCGGCGATTAAGGGTAGCGGCACGCCGGGCGCCCCGCGCCATATCAACGTCCTGAGCAACTTCAAGTACGAGTACTTCGTCGCGGGTATCTCGGGCGGCGTCGTTTCGACCCTGATGCTGCATCCGCTGGACCTGATCAAGATCCGTTTCGCAGGTGAGTGAACGAATGAGTCACGCGCCGCTTCGTGCACGCGCGAGGACCTTCGATAAGATGGCGGTTGTCACATTGCGGCAGCACGTGGTGCCGAGAGTGTTATCGAGCGGCACTTTCTCTGGTCGAGCTCTTTCTTTTATTTTATTTTATTTTATTTTTTTTTTTCTTATTTATTTTTTGTTTGAGTTTCTAAAGTCGATGGAGAAAAGAAAACGTGAAGCCGCAATTACTATCATCACGTTCGTGGATAAATAACTGATGAAATGTTTGACCTGTTTGCTCTATATACTTTATCACCGTTTCATGGTATTTGCTCGTATTGTTTCCGAGAGAGAAAGATAATGAGGGAAAAGTCACAAGATTTTTATTCTATTACTTTGAACGTAGAAAGTCATTTATTACTTATTAATCTCGTTTCTTTAAGTGAAAGGTAGTTACTTGATTGTTTTACGTTTATTATATTTTAAATGAAGAAAAAGATTTACCTTATTCTTTTTTTTTCAGTTTTTTTTTTTTTTTTACTTTATTAATTTTTTTTTCAGAGAATTTTTTTCTCTTGTGCGTGTATGAAAATTGACTTGCTTCCAAAATTATAGTACATATTAAATAGCCGTTTTATATCTTTTTCGTATTTTGACTATAATTTACTATACATATATATTTTGATATATGTATACGAAAGTAGCTAAGTACTTATATTTAGATACAAAAGTGCCTGTATCTAGATACTTCACGCAAAGAGTACTTGTGTAGCGAGGCACTGAAAATAGAAATGTGCTTTACATCACAGTTTGCGCTGTATAAGCTACAACGCATCGTATAAATTCCACGTACGGCTATGCAACGCCGAACAAACAGAAGATCGATAATACGAAAGTGAAACATCCGCCACGCGAACCGTTCTTAATTCTTACACATTTTGTTTTTTATATACAACCTTTTCTAAATAAATTAGTTATACAATTAAAAAATTAACTCCTAGCTAATATAATAAACATTTTTTTAAATTAACATAAAATTTTATTGTGATTTTATCAGAGAAGACAAAAAAAAGAGCGAAATTAAAGAAGTTGACGCATATTTAGTAAAAAAAAAAAATTAGCGCTAAAGTAATTTATATTAATTTTATGTTATTGCATGTCAACTTATAATTGAACTTTATTCCACGCGATTAAAGTTCGCAAGTTTCTTCGATACAGACAAATCAAAATATTTATGATTGCAACAGACGGCGCAGACTTTTATTAATGGTGGTGATTATAGAATCTAGACGGTTGTAAAATTTATCGCTTCGATAACAAAAATGAGTACAGAAAATTCGAAATTATGCTGGGCTATAATTTTGGAAGTACGATCAGACATTTCAACAAAGCTACGTTTTGAAACTATTTTTTGAGAGTAATTTTATTAAAAAGCTATATTAATACATTACAGATACTGTAAGCTCTTTAGTAAAATTTTCTACGTTATAATTCATTCCTATTATCATCGTTCTTGTTTATTACTGCTAGAAGTCAATATTACGAACAACATTCCAGCGATATCGAGAGAAGCATACGTCGTTTGCAATTATCACAGTATCACACTTGTCATGATAATTAATAAAAAGATTTAGATTAGATTACATTTAGGAATTAATGTATCTGTCTAAAAATTTGTTCGGAAACTATTTAATGTTTCGCATAAAGGCTTTTTATTTTGATTATTTTTTTCTATGTGGGTGATAAAAATGTTTTACGCTGCTATTTTATGTGAAATAACATATGCAAATATTGTCTTATGTTACTTTATGTCTCATAATCTTTCGGGTTTAATTTCAAACGTGTTCTACGTATTTGATTTGCTTGCTATCTCAAATTAAATTGGATATCCTTGTAATATCAGGTTTCACAGATAATGTAGTCCAGATACTTCAGTATCGGAATATTGATAACACTGCTACATACATTATGAAATTCTTAAAACAAAACAATTATAAAGAAAGAGTCAATTTAAAATGCAGATAACGTATTGCAAAAGTGCAAAAGGCTTAAATGTTTTAATCATTCAAAAACGTACACGAAAAGGCGAGTAGAAATAAAGAAAAAAGAAAAAAAAAAGATGAGTATTAGAAATTAAATTAAATTTTGGTTATCACCTTTTTTTTATAACACTAATTTATAATTATTAATGATATAATTTGTAAAAACGGACGTTATTGTCATTATTCATTAACTTACTACACTAAAATTATTTATATCAAGATTTTTGTTATCATCTATTATTTTCACGTTACGTTGGTATCAATAATCTGATACGATGTTACTATCAAACTTGTTTTAACTTTGATAAACATGAAAACATCTTGATTGTATCACGCAATCGTTATTTTTGCAATGTGCAAATTTCTCAGAGTTTGATAAGCTTACGAATTATTTTTCTACTATTTCAAGCAATTGTTTTTATATTTTGGTTAACGATAAATTTTGCGAGTTGAAAGAAACGTTAGCATGCATTGACAATAGCTTTCTTAATAGGAATTAATGTTACAGAAAGTTTCCATTGTGCTAGTTGGTTTCGTCTACCATTATAGGTTAAATAAGCATTGGAATGCAAGCATAATCAGCTGTTTATTCATTTTGATTGTCTTAAAAATAACACGTTTGACTGTCTATGTCCAAGTTAATATTGAAACATTTCTAAATTTTATCCATCTGTGTTTATCTTAAAAATGTTGCTTTAGAACTTTAGGTAATCTAGTCAGCTATTTTAATTTCGCGAAATTAAACAATGAAAACTCTAGAATAGCTTTCTATGTTTATATAATTGTTTCAACGAATTTATCATGAATGGAAGACAAAGATGTGCGCGTTGAGCTTTAATGCTTTTCTGAGTAGAAAAGAACAAGATTTATTGTGAGAAACGTTGAGGAACCTCGCATAAGTGTACATACATATATATGCGTGTGTCGTATTTTAAACGGAATATTCATTGGCTATCTACCAAGCACCAAGCCACGAGAATTCCGCGAGTTGCGTCAGTGGCACGTGACGATATTGAGTCGTTTTATCGCGCAGTCGGTCGAGTCGTCGAAAGTTTTTTTGGAAAGTTTTTGTCTACGAATAATCAGATTCAATTGCGAAATAAATTTCGCATATGCATATCTCTATTTCTTTTGCGAATGTATAGATACATATATTTTTAAACGCATAGATAACACTTTATAAATTTAGGTTCCTAATAAACTGATTTATTCAATTTCTGCAGCGTGAATCTTAACTACAATTAACGATTATTAAAAAAAAAAAGTTTCCGAACAAATGAGACATGTGTTGTAAGACGTTGCTTTTCATAACAATGTGATATGAAAATTAATGCTGCAATATATATCGCTGGCGATAAAGTATGTGCACGCCAGTTAAATACATAATTATAAACATATTCAAGAAAGAAAAAAAATTTAGAAATTATTCTATCACAAAAAGTTGTATTATCGGTGATAAAGTATAAGAGCAGAGCAGAAGCAATGGACATGAGAAAAACGTAATTGTAAGCAATAATTATCGTGTAGGTGGTTATTTCAAGAAAAAATTATCTCGGACAATTGCGGAATATTTTTACGATATAAAAACATTTCGAACTATACATATAATGGCGATCTTAATTATTTTCTGATTGCATTATCTTTTGATTACAGTGAGTGATGGACATACGAATACGGCACCGCGATATAACGGTCTTAGAAGTGCCATTGCACAGATTGTTAAAACCGAAGGTGTACGTGGACTCTATAGGGGAGTAACACCGAATATTTTAGGATCGGGTAGTTCGTGGGGTTTCTATTTTTTCTTGTAAGTATGTCGTAATGGATTGTTGATTGCACAAAAAAAAATCTATTTTATACTTTTCTAAATATTTGTACCAACTACGAATTTACTTTCAGCTATAACACGATAAAGACTTCGATCCAAGGTGGTAATTCGAAGAAACCCCTCGGACCATCCATGCATATGTTCGCTGCCGCTGATGCCGGAGTACTTACTTTGCTCATGACTAACCCAATCTGGGTGGTAAAGACGCGGCTGTGCTTACAATATGCTGACGATGTGAATTTGGCAGAGTCTAAGAGGTATCGCGGTATGATTGATGCTTTAAAAAAGATTTACAAGACGGAGGGTATTAGAGGCTTATACAAGGCAAGCAAAATTTTTTTAATCTAACTTTTGAATAGTGATTGTATTTGAAACAAAATTATAATTAACTAGCAGTTTACACGATTAAAAAAATATTCTGATTCTTGTAGGGTTTAGTTCCTGGATTATTTGGTGTTTCACATGGAGCGATACAATTTATGGCATACGAAGAAATGAAGAATAAATATTATAATTATCTTAATGTGCCCATCGATACGAAATTGGTAAATTAATTATATTTTATCTTTTATTAAGATTTTTGTGATTTTTAAATTTAAAGTGGATTTAATTGCACGTACTAATTGTTATAACGATTTTTTTTTTAGAGTACGACTGAATACATCGTTTTCGCGGCGATGTCAAAATTGATTGCTGCAGCGTCGACGTATCCTTATCAAGTAGTGAGGGCCCGACTTCAGGATCATCATCACGATTATCGGGGTACCTGGCATTGCATTCAATGCACATGGAGGTCAGAAGGAGTTAGGGGTTTCTATAAGGGTTTATCACCATACCTTTTACATGTTACACCAAACATATGTCTGATTATTCTTATTTATGAGCATTTTACTAACGGTAGTTAATTTACATTGATATTTTATTGTTGCAAATGTAAGAAAATTTTTTAGATTTTTTTTCAATTTTATTCATTCAGCGCAAAATATTTTCTTGATTTATCAACATTTGTGATTCAAGGTACTCACGATACACGGAGGAGTGCTTGTATAATTTTTTAATGATGTGAGGCCATAGTACTCAATTTTTTTTCTTTAAATGAACATTGCGTTGCATTATTATGAAACTAAATTATTATGAAACTATTATCTTTCAGAACAGACTCTTTTTTATAGAACTACTTTTATCTGAAATGTTTTTAGATAACCTGGAATTAGCTGAAATAATTATTAGTTACAATTTTTATTTTATTGTATTGTAAGCGACGTGTAGGTATTGTATTGATCTTTTTAGCATTCGCAAAGTGAATTCACGATATTTTTTATTATTTGTATTTCCATTAATTTATATTAGGTTATATTAGGTTCTTAGAATTATACGGCGATACGAAGGATCTTTTAACATGGAAAAATAACTTAAATAATTTACCATTGGTTTCACTGTTGCCGTTTAAACTTTTCACATGAATTGCAAAACGCGACAAAACGAAGAAATAGATCTTGAAGTTGCAGTAGTTTGTGGCACGTCTCATATGTAGATTGAATGTGCTTTATTTATTCATACATTTATTCTTTCATATTTAAATACACTGAGACTGCAATAATGCGTTCGAAAATAAATTTAAAATTAGTTTTATTGGTGTTAGTAAAAAGAAATATGTGATAATATTAAAAATTATGGTTGCTGACTTTGATTTTCGAGTCCTACGTTAAGCGCCAAATGTATTAATAAGAGAATGCACGGAGGAAAATGTAAGTATGAATAAATACTTTACTCTGATGCTCGAGAGTTTGGCCGTATTAACACGTTACAAAAAAAAACTTAAAGTAACCAAGGAAAATTTATAACCTAATTCTAGTTCTACAGCCCGCTTATCAAGCGACAATTTAAATTAAATATTGGTGTTTCTAACAATGTGTATCGCTAACATATTGCATAAAATAGACCCAATAAACATGTATGTTATACACAAGTTTATTATAAAATGATGTGTTATGAAAATACTTAGTAACTTCTAGTATTTCAAACAGCTGATTCTGTTTTTTATCTGTGCAATTAAAAATAATTAAAATAAACCTAACAATATTAATTTATTTTAATGAAAGAAACGAAATGCAGTATCAATAATTTTCAATACTGTCAATGTTATTTTTATTATTTGCACCAGTTAAACTTATTTTCGAACGCAAGCTATGTGAACTGGAAAGTTATTCTATTTCTCGACATGTTTAATTTGTGGCGGAACTTGTGGTAGACACATTTTATGTAAAAATAGTTTTTGTTATAATGAAAGTGTATTTTAAATGAGACATTTTCTCATTTACACGCCACATGGATGAAACGTATAAACATGATCGTGTTTTGTTTGTCGAGTTGTATAGTTATCTGAATGTCAACTAAACTGGATTTAGTTGAACAAACCTAGATAAATGTGTTTGGTCGTTCGCATGATTATGCGAAAGGAACCGAGAAGTAATATCTTACGCCGTAGTATAAAATTAATGCTGCTGGTTAACTCTATTGAGATGAAAGGGTCGTCAAGGAAAAATACATGTGATTCATGATCGGTAGGCGATGTGATTTTGGATAGTTAAATTAATAACTAAATTATATAACACACGATATACTTATTATCTGTGTAACGTTCAAACGATCTTGAACTCGTAGTGTGTATGAGCCACATGCACAAATTAATGATTTCTGTATCTTCGCTCAAGTCGAGTTACATTGCGAACTTAGACATCGCTTAATTTAGCGATTTCTTTTTTAAGTTTTAGTAAATTCAGTGAAAGTTCATTGTATTCTATCTTCTTTCGTTCTTTTACGAAGCGACTCTATCTCTTTATAGCTAATACGTCAATTTTTTTTTTCTAAGTGAAGAATATAGAGTTCGCAATAGATTAATTTTGCAAGGATTGTAGAGTCTGGCACTCGGAACGTATGATCGATAGCAATAAGTTTCCTCATTGCAATCTGTAAATAGTAGGACGAATTTATTTATGAACTTCTTTAGTCATAAATCTAGCTAGAATTTGTTTCTTCGGAGAAAAAGAGGGTCGAGGGACGAAAGAGCGAAGAAGCATACTTAACACAACAATGTGACGATATTAATAAATATGGGCACACATATCGAAAGTGTTTGTCTTAAATTAATTGATATTTTAAATTAGTTAATTCATTTTAGTTTTACCTTCGATTCGATGTATTTATTGCGTTTCTTTTTTCACTAATCTACTATTAATAACTTATTGATAGCGCAAGAAAAAAAAAAAAAAACAGAAACAGAAGGGCATCATCATTAATTAGTTATCGTTTAAAGGGATATATTTTTCCAGATGTGTATTTCGAGGATTAAATTTTTAATTATAATTGTTCTGCTTATATTAGCATGTAGAAAGGTATTGTGATTGGTATTTACCGAATACGTTACGATTTGTTTCGGTTAGTTCATTAAGCCACCAGCAGTACGATTTTTGAACGTTATTACGATACTACATGAATTGATATTGAACATATGTTCTTTATTTGACAATTTATATAATACGAACAAAAAACAAAATTATGTTTTTTTTTTTTATTAAATTTGTACACGTCTTGTTCGTTGTTGTCTAGAAATTCTTTTGATACTCTAATAGAGAAGCAGAAACATTGCTTTCGCTAATTAAACTTTCGTGAGACTTGACGAAAGCTAACTAGTCACTTGTTTTTAGTCATATTTTTATAAATCTTGTTGTGTCGTCAAGAATCGTACGCGGGTTAAATTTAATAGCACTTTAGAACTTTTCGCGTCTTTAGTTTGTTGTAAAAGCAAAGTAAAACAAAGGCGTATTGCTGGTGGTTCATTGCAGGTATGAGGGTTGGCGTGGCTTTTACAAGGGGTTAAGTGCAAACCTCATCAGAGTGACCCCGGCGACAGTTGTCACGTTTGTGGTCTACGAAAATATGCTTCATTATCTGCAATCTAGGCGTGTCGCAGTGAAAGAAGCGATCGTTGTGCCTCAAGTTAGCAAATTGAAGGAGTAAGGTAAAACCAAGGGATTCTTCGGAGCGAACTTTACCAAAATACGTATAATTCAGATGTATTTTAAGTCAAAATTATATTCTGACGGCACATATGTTAATGTGGAAACGATTAGATCGTAATGAACTACGATTTTCTGCTGTAAAGAAAAAGACTTGAAACACAAGGATTAAAAATAATCTTTAAAGTAGCTCGTTGTTTATTTATCAGTTTTAAAGGGGAATAAGTAATAAGTACTTTTCACATCGATTTCAAATCGTATAGATTTTTTTAAATGTTCAGTTTTTTTTTTTTTTTTTAACGTTGCTGACTGTTACATTCATAGTTGTAATAATTCTCTTACGATCTTATATAGATTTTTCATCAATGGGAGAATGTTCTAACAGAAATGCTTTATTAGGAAATTTTTAATGTTATAGTGGTCTGTATAATCTATTGAATAAAATAAAAAGTAGTAATTAGTTGGAGAGTATTTATGCAAAGTTATTCAATTATTATTTATCAATGTAATGGCTTATTAAATCTAAAAGGTTTACAGGACATTTTTTATAACGCCGATCGCAGTGTTGCTCGTGTTCTGCTTCTACAATTTCGTCTGGAAGATTTTCATTCATCGACATAGAGGGTCTGCAATAGATATGAAAATTTTAATTCTTATATTTTATACTTATGTCGTGCCCTATGTGCGATAAAAATTTTCTAAAATTTCAGAATTTTATTCTTTATCCGTCATCGCTGTAATTCACGTCGTAAATCTTAGAAAAAATGATTTATATTTATATAATTTAAATAGTTTTTTTTATATTTACGTAAATATAATTTGAAGGATATTGCCAAGAACTCCGTTTTCGTTTAAAGAATATCTCTCAGCCTCGCAGATTACTTTCAGCAAGCAGTCCATTCCAGGATAGCCCAGGCTATTACGAGATACGTGTGAAATTATTATTTTTTTTTTTTACTAATTTTATTTACAGAAATTAATTTTGTAAGTTACTGAAAATTACAGTAAAATTTTGCAAGATAAAATAATTGATACGTGC